>NC_045435.1:136227917-136373215 GCF_002776525.5 Piliocolobus tephrosceles
ACCGGGTTTACGCCATTCTCCTGCCTCAGCCTCCCGAGTAGCTGGGACTACAGGCACCAGCCACCTCGCCCGGCTAGCTTTTTGTATTTTTTAGTAGAGACGGGGTTTCACCATGTCAGGATGGTCTCGAACTCCTGACCTCGTGATCTGCCCGTCTCAGCCTCCCAAAGTGCTGGGATTACAGGCTTGAGCCACCACGCCCGGCCTCTGCTAATTTTCAATTAGGTTTGTTCTTGTTTTTCTAGTTCCTTGAAGTGCATCATTAAATTTTTTAATTGAAATCTTTTTTGCAGCAGGCACTTATTGCTATAAATTTCCCTTTTAGTACTGCTTTTCCTGTATCCCACAGGTTTGAAGATGTTGTATTTCCACTTCCATTTGTTTCAATAAATGTTTTTTTTCTTCATTGACCTAATTAGGTTGTTCAGGATCATGTTATTTAATTTCTATATGTGTGTGTAGTTTTCAAAATTCTTCTTAGCATTATGTTCTAGTATTGTCCCATTGTGGCCTGAGAAGACACTTACTTTAAATTTGTTGAGACTTCTTTTTTTTGGCCTAAAATATGGTCTATCCTGGAGAATGTTCTGTGTACTAATGAGAAGAATGTGTATTCTGCAATTGTTTGATAAAATGTTCTGTGTTAATGGTAGGCCCATTTGATCCAAAGGTGAATTTAAATCCAGTGTTTCTTTGTTGGCTGATTTTTTTTGTCTAGATGATCTAATGCTTAGAGTAGGGTGTTGAAGCACCCCACTATTATTGTATTGGAGTCTATCTCTTTGCACAGAATATGTTTTCCCTTCTCTTTGTTGTAATTCTATAGGTCTATAGGTAAAGTACATTTCTTGTAGTTAGCATATAGTTGGGTTATATTTTTTTACCCATCAGGCAGTTTACATCTTTTAAATGCAGAATTTAACTGATTTACATTTACAGTTATTATTAGTATGTCATGTTTTGTTTCTGTCATACTGTTGTTTTTAGGTTGTTTTGTATATCCTTTCTTTTTCTCTTATTGTAATTGTTGTTTGGTGGTTTTCCGTAGTGGTACCATGTGAGTTTGTTCTTTTCAATTGTGCATTTGCTTTTCCAGTGAGTTTTTTTACTTTTCTGCCTTCATGATGGTAAATGGCATCTGTTCCCTTCCAGGTTTAAGATTCTCTTGAGCCTTTCTATAAGGCTGGTGTAGTGGTGATTCTCTCAGCTTTTACTTGTCTAGGAAAGATTTTACTTTTCCTTTATTTAGCAAGGATAAGTTTTCCGGATAATCTTTGGCTGTCAGGGCTTTTTTTTTTTTTTTTTTTTTTTCAGTCAGCATTTTGAATATATCCTATTCTCTCTTGGCATATAACATTTCTGCTGAGAAGTCTGCTGTTATTCTGATAGGAGTTCCTTTATAGGTATTAGATACTTTTCTCTTGTTTTCAGAATTGTCTCCTTGTCTTTGACTTCTGAGTTGGACTATAATGTGCTATGGAGAAGACCTTTTTGCACTGTTATCTCTTTAGGGATCTCTGAATCTTCTGTATCTGGATGTCTAAATCTCTTGCTAGACTAGAAAAGTTTTCCTCTTTTTGCCTTCTGGGACCCTGATAATTCAAGTATTTCATTGCTTTGTGGTGTCCCTTATGTCATGAAGTTTTACTCACTACTTTTTATTCTCTATTTTTGCCCGAGTTATTTCAAAAGACTTGTCTTCAAGTTGAGATTATTTCTTCTGCTTGACCTAATCAGTTGTTGAAGATTTTGGATGTATTTTGTATTTCATCCAATGATTTCTTCTGTTCCAGAATTGGCTTTGTTCTTTTTTATGATATAATCAATCTGTGTGGTAAATTTCTCATATGTATCTTTACATTTTTGGTTTTTTTTTTTTTTTTTTTTTTTTTTTTTAAGAGTTTTTGTGTATCTCACTGAGCTGCTTTAGAATCAGGTTTTCCCCCTAGATTTTATGAATTTTTGATTGGGATCTGTTACTGCAGAGTTAGTGTTCCTTTAGAGCTGTCACATTTCCTTGGTTTTTCATGTTTTCTTTGTCCTTAGATTGATATCTATACATCTGGTATAACAGTTGCTTCTTCCAAATTTTTGACTTTGCTTTTGTAGAGGAGGACTTTTTCCTTAAGGTGTGTCTATGATGTTGGTTGGGTAGGACACTTTCCCTTTGATTCTGGGTGTGCACAGTAGCATACTGTGTCATTTCTTCAGTAGTAAATGGAGTCAATGGTATCTGTGATTTCCTTGGTGGCTTAGGGTGAAGTTATTAGCAGAGGCTTTGGTGATGTTTTGCTGGGGCCTGGTATGCCATGTTGGTTAGTCTTTGGGCTCCATTACTGGCAACAGTGGGCTGTGTCTGCACTTGGCTCAGGGCAAGGGAAGCTGGCACTGGTGTTAGTGGGTCCATGCAGGCTAATTCTTGGGCCTCCAAGTGGCTCACTCAAGCACCAATAGTGGCAGCAATGAGTCAGGTTCTTGGTCCCCTGGGCATGGCATGGGCAATGACAGGAATAGCGGTAGGGCAACAATCTGGGCGCATGTGGTGTGCATCGGTGCTGGTGGCATCTCTAATGGGCTGAGAGGGCCAGTCTCCAGGCCCACATATGGAGGTGGCTGCCAGCTGTGCTGGTAGTGGCCTGGTGGGTAGGCCCAACCTCAGGCTCCTTGAAGGAGTGTTCAGGTGCCAGTGGTGGTGGAGTGTGCTAGGCAATCCTTTGGTCCTTGGATTGTGTACTGTGACACTGTGGCACAGGGTTGGGGGAGCTGAAGCCAGGCCAGGTGGGCTTGTCTTCAGGCTGCCTGATGGTGAGTGCAGGTGCCAACCATGGTAGGCAGGAGTATGCTCGCCAGCCACCTGTGGAATGCTTTGGTGGCAGGTGGCAGCAGCCTTCAGTGGTGGGCAGCCTAGGCCAGCAGATGGGAAATACGTATGCTGGGGTAGCCTGTGCCTCACCCATGCCTCAGACCTGGTATGATTGCCCAAGGTTGCTCATGGCTAAACCCCAGAGGCAGCAGCCATACTTCTCTTGTGCCTCAAGTCCTGGCATTGCTGGGCTCCAGAACAGTGCATGGTCTAAGATAGTGCCTTGCTTTAGCTGCTTATGTCTTAAGGAGTATGTGAAACCCAGTGTGAGCTTCCTCCCTGGACCAGTGCCATAGTATAATAATCTGGCAGCTCCCTATGTTAATTTCAGGGCCTGTGACTATCAATCAAGGGGCTGTCCCATGGTAGGGTTGCAGGAGTCCATGGTAGAAATGTGGACTGCTGAGGGTCTGTCACTTACCTTTTCCCTGTACTGTGGTGTCTCTTGACTGCTAGACATTCCTGGACAGGCAGGTGTTCCCACTTCCTTCTTTCTTCCTTAAGTATTTCCTATCCCTTTCCTGTTGAATTCCAGTATTCTTTCTTGGATGATCTGTTTGACTACTCACTACTTTGGTTCTTCTTGGTGGAGGCAGCAACTACTAAATGCTTCTAGTCAACTGTCTTGAAGTGCCTGTTGGAATTTGGTGTTTAAAATAATTTTTTAGTTGATAGTCCAATTTTGTTTGTTTTTTCTGTGTTCTCCTTTAGTTCTTTGAGTGTATTTTAAAGTCTTTAGTACATCTGATGCTTTTAAGGGACAGTTTCTGCACATTTTTCCTATGAATAGACCATGTATTGTTCTTTGTATGCCTTGTGATCATTTGTTGAAAATTGGACATCTGAAAAACAACCAAGTTTCCCAGTCTTTGCAGACTGGCTCCATGCCAGGAGGGACCTCCACTAACTAAAAGGATGTATTCTGAGCTTTAGAATTATCCCACTTTGAAGCCCCAGAGACCCTCCAGGACTTTGCTTAGTTAAGGGTCTTGCCTGGGGTCCTGTGTGTATTTGTTTTTATTGTTATACCACGCTTTTAAATTTTTTACTTTTCCAAAGAGTCTTCCTGCACCTTGTTCTAGTCCATAGGACCGCAGTCCTGCAGTTTTCACAAGCAGTTACCCACCACTTTCTATAGCTTTTCCAAGGCAGAGCTGTAAGTATACCACTTTTCCTCATCCAAGCTCCAAGTTAGGCAAAACAGAGACTAGTTCAGCAGCCCCCAAAATGCTGCAAATATCTGCCCTGCTCCCTCCTATTTGAGGGAGGTCACTGATCCCTGGGCTGCTGCTTCCTCCCAACACTACCACACTGTGGAGAGGGTGGGGCAAGCCTGAGTAAAACTAACACAAAATTTCTTACCATTTTGAATGTGACTTTTCCTTGATTGGGCATTAGCTTGGTTCCTGTAGATCTTTGTCTTCCAGAGTTCCCATAAAGTTTTCTTTAGTCAGTCTCTACTTGTTTCGTTAATGTTTCCATGGGGGAATGAAGACCTGGAGCTGCCTAATCTGCCATCTTGCTCTCATTTTCTATTCTTCTTGGTGCTGTATAGTCCAAGCACAGTGCAAAAATAAAATGTACAGCATAGCAAGTTATATTTTAAAGCAGACACATGTAATCATAATGCAACTCAAAAAATAGAATATTTCTAAAACTTAGTAAGTTCCCTGCTTACCAAATCACTGATATCCCTCACCCTCCCTTCCCAAAACTGATCATTATTTTAACTTTGTGGGCAATCATGTCTTTGCTTTATACTTTAACACTATGTATACATCCCTACACAAAGTATAATCAATCATCTTGCCTGTTTTGGAACTATAAACAGAAACGTATGTTACATATCCTTTTGTCTGATTCGTTACTGTTTTTACCAATGTTTTTTCCTAATAAAGGAAACTTTTCTCCTTGTATTTCTTTTTATGACTATACTACTATCAACTTGTCTATTTTTAAGATTTAGAATCACTGGATATAGGAATATGTATATTGTCAGTTGCACTAATGCCGAAGTTTGCCATAGTGGTTTTCACCAGCAATATATGGCAGCTCGTTTTTGCATACCATCTCCAATATTTATTTGTACAGTTTAGCCAATCTGGTGGGTAATATGTTCATTTTCGTGTATTTATTTGCCATTTGGATTTTTTCTTCTGTCAAGGGCTAATAAAAATATTTTGTTTTCCTAAGAGTTCTTTATATATTCTGGATATTAGTCCTTTATCAGTTACAGGTTGGGTGACAATATATCCTCATTTGCCCAAGATACCTAGGTCCCAGGGTAATTAAAGGGCCATTGAACAAAGGCACAGAACTTGCACTACCAGATTTCAAGACTTATGGTAAACTTACAGTAATCAATATGGTACACTATTGGTGTAAGAAGACACGTACATATCAATAGAACCGAATAGAGAATCCAGACACAGACCAACATTTTAAACAGATTTCTACAAATGTGCCAATTAAATGAGGAAAACAAGTCTTTTCAAACAAATGGCATTGGATCAGCAATTAAAAAACCCTAACACCTCAAAGTCAAATACAAAAATTAACTCAAAACATAGTACAGATCTAAATGTGAGATAACTAACTTGATATTTATTATAAAAAGGAGATATGAACTAGGTTTGCCCACTGACGGGTCTCTATTTTACTTTTTTATATTCCCTTGGGGGAAAGGGCGGTAACAGAGCTACACTAGTCCCCATGTTCTGCAATGTTCGTTAGTGAAGTTTTTTCATTAATAAGTCCATCAAAACATTTTTAAAAATTTCCTTCCACAGGATACAGACTGGGCTCTGGTCCATGTAAATCTTAGTCTGTGGAAGGAAGAACACAGGATATATCGTCTATCTAGCTTGTTTCAGCAACTAAGTGTGCTGAGATGATGAGAATGCACTGTTGTCACTCTTGTTGCCATTTCATCTTTAGTTTTCATTGTCTTACTAGCTCCACTTTTCAGTGAAGCCAGTTTCATAGGAGACACTTGATATTTTAATCAGTGCCCCCAGGCTGTTTTACCCAGGCTGGAGTGCAGTAGCATAATCATAGCTCACTGCAACCTTGAAGTCCTGGGCTCAAGCAATCTTGCCAACTCAGTCTCCCAGGTAGCTAGGATTACAGGCACATGCCACCATGCCTGGCTAAGGCTATTCTTAAGATTTAGAAATAGAGGCCAGGCACAGTAGCTCACGACTGTAATCTCAGCACTTTGGGAGGCTGAGGCGGGTGGATCACTAGGTCAGGAGTTCAAGACCAGCCTGACCAACATGTTGAAACCCTCTCTCTACTAAAAATACAAATTAGCCAAGCACGGTGGCTGATGGCACATGCCTGTAAACCCAGCTACTCAGGAGGCTGAGGGAGGAGATTTGCTTGAACCCAGGAGGCAGAGGTTGCAGTGAGCTGAGATTGCACCACTGCACTCCAGCCTGGGCAACAGAGCGATACTCCGTCTCAAAAACAACAAAGATTGAGGCCATCCTGGCCAACATGGTAAAACCCCATCATCTCTACTAAAAATACAAAAATTAGCTGGGCGTGGTGGTGCGCATATGTAGTCCCAGCTACTTGGGAGGCTGGGGCAGAAGAATCGCTTGAACCCAGGAGGCAGAGGTTGGAGTGAGCCAAGATCGCGTCACAGCATTCCAGCCTGGCGACAGCAAGACTCCGTCTCAAAAAAAAACCCAAAAGGATTTAGAAATTGAAAATATAGCATTTTATTGGCCTGTTTTTTCTAAGTAAAATGGAGATTGTGACTATCTCTGGGTGGCACAAAATTAGAACTAGCAATGTCTAGCTACCATACAGATAGTGGGGAAGATGTAAGAAACATTAAACATTAGATTTGTTCTGCGATTCAAAGATCACAGATTTTATTGCTAATATTCCATTTTTAATAATAGGGATTTCTAATAATAGAGAGGTTTAACCAACTACCCAGCTAACAACAATTAGAAAAGCTGAACAATACCCGCTTCAAAACTTAACCGAACCAAAGCAATATTAGCAGGCCAGAATCAAGAAGACAAATTCTGAGGTAAGTTTGGCATTTGGGGCCATTTTTCCTTGGGAAACTGACAGACTTGAATACCAATTTTAATGACTTCGTAGGACTATGAGGACAAATATTCCTATCTGCTTGGATGAAATCCTCAGAGAATTTCAGCCTGAGAATAATGAACTAGCCCTTATGGGGATGGCAGGCTAGCTTTGTATATAATATTAATCCCTTCATAAATTGAATAAAGGTGTTTCTGGTTTATTAGCTCCCCTAGGTACCTGGCAAAAAAAAAAAAAAAAAAAAAAAAAAAAATCTGTAAAGCATAGGCTGAACATGGTTGCTCACACCTGTAATCCAAGCTACTCAGGAGGCTGAGGTGGAAGGGATCACTGAAATGTAGGAGGTGGAGACTGCAAGGTCATACCACTGCATTCCAGCCTGACAGACTGACCCTGACTCAAAAAAAAAAAAAAAAAATCCTGTAAAGTAAAACACTTTAGGCCCAAACCGACTCATGCTATTTCTTAAATATAATGTCTAAAACACAAACACATGCCCATCAGAAGACCACAGGAACAACAAGCAGCAGAAAAAAAGACCCACTATGCAATAGAAACAAGACCCACAAGAGCTCTAGATAATGGATTTATCAGATACAATTGAAAACTATTCTATGTTAAATAGCCATAAGATTGGGAATTTCAGTGGGTCAGGTGTAAGGTATAAAAAGAGACATAGCTGACTGAAGGAGTGAATGGAGAGGCAAAAGGAGAGAGGAGGGGGAGGGAGACTGGAGAAATTACGAGCAAGAAGGTCTAATTATGTTTAATTGGATTCTCAGAAGGAAAGTACTGAGAATAGGGGAAGAAGGAACATTTTTTAAAGAGATAATGAGAACTTCAAAAAAAAAAAAAAAAAACTGAGGAAAACCAACAAGTCACAAAGTTAAAAGCTCAACAAATCCAAAGTGGGATGTATTAGAAAAATAATAAACATACATTATGTGGACACCATAACAATGTTGACATAATGCTATTATTAATCAGAAACAGGCTTTTAACAAAAAGTCTTATTAAAAATTGTCTGACATTTCTAAAAAGCTGAAGGCTCAATTTACCAGTAAGATACAGGCTCCAAATGTGTATGAACTTGTTAATATGGAATCAAAACATATAAAGAAATTCATAATTCAAGGAGAAATACACCATCTATAATAATCGTGATTTCAGTACATTCTTCTCAGTAAATAACAAAATAGCCACAAAAGATTCAAGCAGTATGCACAAGAATTGCCAAAAGAACACACATTGTTTTCAGGGACATATGGAGAAAAATTATATATATGTCAAATATTTATGTTTGGCTGGGTGCAGTGGCTCACACCTGTAGTTCCAGCACTTTGGGAGGCCGAGGCGGGTGGATCACCTGAAGGTCAGGAGTCTGAGACCAGCCTGGCCAACATGGTAAAACCCCATCTCTACTAAAAATACAAAAAATTAGCCAGGCATGGTAGAGGGTGCCTGTAATCCCAGCTACTCAGGAGGCTGAGGCAGGAGAACTGCTTGAACCCAGGAGGCAGAGGTTGCAGTGAGCTGAGATCATGCCATCGCACTCCACCCTGGGCAACAAGAGCAAAACGTCGTCTCAAAAAAAAAAAAAAAAAAAATTCATAACACACTTACTTATGTCTTTGAAAGCACCGTGTGCTCACTTGACCCTATGTTTTACTGGCAAAATATAATAATATTCTATATGTTTATAAATTGGCCATAAGTCGAGTCACAGAGCAAGCCTCAACCAATTTCAAAGGATTAAAATTATAGAGTCTCTGACTACAATTCAACAAAGGTAGAAGTTGATAATAAAAGTGTATTAGAAAACCACCATATTTGGAAATTTTTATAAAGTACATGTAAATAACCCATGGTTTTAAAAAAGAAGTACAATGGAAATTAAATATACATGTAACTTAATGACATTTAGTCACCTCAAAACCTGTGAGAATGGAGGTTAAATTATGCTTGCAATAAATGTGTAACAATACATTAGGAAAGAAAAAATCAACACACCAAGTTTAAAAGAATATTGCCCTCCGCCCACCCCAAGGAAATGGCACAAAATAATGAAATAACACTGTAGAAAACATTAAAGTGAGGAGGTGCTCTTTGAAAGAAAAAAACAGCTAATGAAATCGATGTAAAGGAAAAAAAAAAAAAAACCTGCGAAGGAAAATAGGGGAAAAAAGTGTGTGTATGGCAAAGGTCGGGGGAAGAAGTATGAATTCAAGGGGGAAAAAAATGCAATATATATAATTAAAAGGGAACACCAATAGAAACTGCAGACATTAAAACAATTAAGTGATATACTGTTAACAATTTTACTTTAACCGAATTGAAATTGTAGATGAATTCCTTGAAAACAACTCACCAAAATGGAAACAAGGAGTAAAAAACTGAAATAATCCTGTACCTGTGAAACGTAATCTATAATTAAAAGCATTTGCAACAGAACTCCAGGCCCAAATGGTTTCACCAGTAAATTTCACCAAGCATAAATCACTATTCCAGGAATACAAGTTTCATTTAATTTAACCTTGTGAACAAAGTCTCTGTAATTCGTGTACCAGATTAAAGGAGAAAAATCAGCATCATCTCAATGAATGAAGGAAAAAACTACTTGAGAAACAAAAACTACTCATGATTAAAAAACTCACAGCAAACAGTAATGTCCTTAATCTGATCAAAGGTATCTATAGAAAATATACAGCAAACAAACTTAAAGGGTGAAATGTCAAAAGCTACCCCTGCGAGAGAAGAAAGCAAGATGTTGCCTTTTCCTTGCAGTACTATACTGGGTGTGTGTCGTAGCCAGTGAAGCAAAGCAAGAAATATAAATATATAAGGATTAGAAAAGGAGAAATAAAATTGTCATTATTCCCAAGTTATGTTCACAACAAAAAAATGTGAAATTGTTAAAAGAAAGTTTAGTAATTTCAACATATAAAAATCAACTATTTTTATATGCTAAGATAGAAAATCTAATTTTATAAGATAGTATTTATTAAAAAATAACATATACCTTGGAATGAAAGTTATGAAAATGTGAAATGTCTTCAAAAGCAATAAAACAGAAACTAAAGGCCTGCATAAATGGAAGGATATGCCACGGGGCTCATGGACACGAGACTCAATATTCTAAAGGTGTTCATTTTTCCCAAATGATCTATATTCACTGCCAAATCAAAAGCTCAACAGGGTTGTTGTTGTTGGGTTTTATTTTTTTTGGTGGAACTTAACCTGATTCTACAATTTGTATGAAAAAGCAAGGCAAATTAAGGAACAATGGAGGGACAGACGGACTTTCTCTACCATATTTTCTGAATTATCTTAAAGCTATATGTTAAGTCAACACAGAGCTCTATGGAATATAACAGAGGGTCTAGAAATAGATGCATGTATGGACATATGACTTACTATGAAAGGGATAGTGAAGAGCTGTAGGAAATGAACTGTCTTTTCAATAAATGGTGCTATGTCATTTAGATATACATATGCCAATAAAATCCCTTAAAACAAAAACAATTCACATTGTACTCAACAAATGAATTACAGGTGGACTGCAAAGTAGAACAATAAATTTTCTGGAAAACACAGCAGACCATATGGCTTCAAGTGAGGAAAAGATTTTGTATAGATATATAAGAGATGGAAATAGACTATATTAAAATTATTAATTCCTAGGCAATTTGCAACACAAATGAAGGCCTTATATGCAACAAGACAAATAATTCCTATTAACATAATAAATTAAACAGGAGAAATGTATCAGAACCAACACCTTATAAAAGGGAGATCTCTAAATGGCCAACCTTATTAACCTAGAAATACCAAACTAAACACGATGACAAATCATTATTCACCCACCAGAGAGGCAAAATTTAAAAAATGACAAGGGTTGATTGGGATATGGAAGTAACCCATCAATTCCACTTTTTTGTAAACACCCACAGAAATACACGCATATAAGCACCAAGGGAGATGTAAAAGAGTATTCCTTTAGCACTGTTGGTAATGTTCTCAAACTGGAAACAATGTAAATACCCTTTAACAACAAAATGGATATGTGTATGTGAAAGCAAACTATAGACACACACAAGGAATACTATATGTATCAATGAAAACAAAAAAAAAAAAAAAAACACGTGTAGCTGCAATAACCTTGATGTATTTCACAAATACTGGGCAAAAGAAGACAGATATAAATAATACATACTCTCTTATTCCATTTCTATAGTTCAAATAGATGCACCAAAACATGTTTAGAGAGAAATACTGAAGTGGTAAAACCATAAATCAAAGTACCAATAAACACCATTATAATGATTACCTTTTGGAAAGGGAAGTGGGACAGGATAGTGACCACAAAGGGTCATGAAGAAACTTCTGGAGTACTGGCACTGTTCTGTTCTCTTGACCTGTGTCATGGCTACGAAGTTGCTCACTTTGCATTAATTCACTAAGTTGACCCCTGAACAATGACCGCCAGTCAAAAATTCACATAAAACTTTTGAGTCTCCCAAAACAGAACCAGTAATAGGCTATAAAACAGTGGTGTCACATACGGTGTTTTAAGTGGGTATTAGCAACACTTGCTCTCACAACAGCAACAGGAGATGGCTAATTACTATAGTACAGTACATATGCAGTTATGATTTAATATGGCTTTACATTGGTTTACATTTCTCAACTGTGAATGGCGCCATGTACTCAGTGAACTTAAGTTTTGATAAATCTTACCATATGATATAGACTTATATATATTTTATGGCAGTAAATGATAAAATAGTAGTACCTAGGCCAGGTGCAGTGACTCACGCCTGTAATCCCAGCACTTTGGGAGGTCATGGCAAGTGGATCACTTGAAGCCACAAGTTCAAGATAAGCATGGCCAACATGATGAAACCCCATCTCTACTAAAAATACATAAATTAGCCACGGATGATGATGGGCACCTGCAGTTCCTGCTGCTTGGGAGGCTGAGGCACGAGAATCGCCTGAACCTAGGAGGTGGAGGTTGCAGTAAGCCAAGATCACGTCACTGCACTCCAGCCTGAGTGATGGAGCAAGACTGTCTCAAATCAACAGCAAAAAAGTAGTATTTATATACTTTGTGCATTAATCACATAGCTTTTTCTTAACTTTAAAAACATTTCTAGGCTATTTGCAAGCTTTTTTCAAATTGCTGTAAATCTCCAAAAAATGTTTCAATACATTAACTATATAGGTTCTTTTGAGACAGCGTCTCACTCTGTTGCCCAGGCTGCAGTACAGTGGCGTGATCTTGGCTCACTGCAACCTCTGCCTCCCAGTTTCAAGCAATTCTCCAGCCTCAGCCTCCAGAGTAGTTGGGACTACAGGCACCCACCACCACGCCCGGCTAATTTTTGTATTTTTAGTAGAGATGAGGTTTCACCACGTTGGCAAGGCTGGTCTCAAACTCCTAACCTCAAATGATCCGCCCACCTCGGCCTCCCAAAGTGCTGGGATTACAGGTGTGAGGCATTGCGCCCGGCCAAATTTTTTCAATTTATTGAAGAAAATCCATTTGTGCAACTCATGTTATTCAAGGGTCAACTGTACATTTTCATGTTCTCTGTGTTACATTTCACAATAAGACATCATATTTCATTACTGTTTCTGGTCTATCTCAATTTCCTACCATTTCCATGGCAGACAGCTGTTGAGCTCAACATTTATTCTTTACTCCACCTATCTCGATTGAGGATTATGGGCAACATGGCAAAACCAGCATTAAGCAGCAGCAGCTACAGCAAGATGAAGAGTTCTGGAGACTGGTTGCACAACAACGTAAATGTACTTCACTATTGAGCTGCGTACTTCAAAATGGTTAAGTTCGTAAATTTTATTTAATATCTATTTTACAATTAATTTTTTAAAGAGGAGAAACAGCTCCAAATTTCATGATCTTACAGTCCCTTGGTTATGGAAACTCACTACAGGACGCTTTTATACTATTTTAGTCCTCTGGTCACTTGGTCATGGCCTAGAATGCAAATGAATTAAAACTCCACAACTATAAACTCAAGTAGGTTACAATGTAAGTCTTACAGGTGAATTTTGTCTTTGGAGTTGCTGCCTTGCTGCCTTATTCAAACTACAAAGCACTACAGCCTAAAAGCTATTTTATAGTCTAAAACTTCACGGCCACGATCTTTAAGTTCCTTTGGTGTACAATGTTAGTGACCACACAAGAAATGAATTAAGAGATCTAAAGAATATTTTGAGTCAATTATCCTACATTCCAATGTATTCACTTTTGTGCTACAAGTGCTTAAACAGTTACAATATGGTATTTTACTGACAAGATACACTGAACCAAAATGTTGTTTCCTGAGAAAGGTGAGGGGTCTTTCCTGAGATTTGTCTAACGAGAAAATTCTATACTGAGACGACATTTCATTACCAGAACTTCATGGACGGTTTTGTTAGGTTCCTATCCTTATTTACACAGAGATAAAACTCCTAGTTGGTGAGGTGTTTCCCCTCCTCAAATCCCTTCCAAAACAAAAAACAAAAACCCAAAAAACCGAGATTTTCATTCCAGGGTAAAAGGCGGCAAAATAGCTTGGTCTAAGATGAAATAATCCTAACGTATTTCTTTCCACACATTTTCTTTACAACCTTTGTGATAGTGAACAAGGAAGGAGGAGATACGTGTTCGGTACTAATTCCTTTCAAAACCAAAAGATTTGTAAAAAACAACGCTTAACACAAAATTTGAATTAACTTTATTTCCCCTACAGTCAACAACTTCTCTGCATTGAATTTTAAAGCAACAAAGTAAAATAAAATCCCCCAAATGACAAGGTATCAGAAATCCAGACTTCGTTACACTCTATTTGTGAAAATGTTCAGCCATTTTATTGTTCTGTAAAAGAACCATCATCTGGGTCAAAAATGAATTCTATAAATCAAAGAATATTCTACACCTTGGAAAAGAAAATCAGCAGTAACATTCTCACTGAACATTGTAAATTACATTTTTCTTCATAAAAGGTACATACTATTCTGCACTTTTCCACCAAAAGCAGTGGTGTGTTATGCTTGTTATATAAAAAAAAGTTCTATCCTGTGGCAGGAAAAACCCTTTCTCTTTCACTTTTACTAAACAACTGGAGAAAATGTTCAAGTCTGTATAAAGTTGCCTATAAGCTGGAAAGTGAACTTGTTCAATCTCCATTTACATTTTAGTGCACTTTTTGACAATTGTCACATTTTTAATAAAAGTAAGAAAATGCATATAGCATTAAAGAGTGTTTCATCAAATGCTTAAGGGATTAAAACACATGGAGCAGAGAACAAAATCACTGTGATGGATGAAACTGTTTTAAAATAACAAAAGTCCAGGCAAAGTTGTTACAAGTCTTTTGCCATTTTGATGAGTCACAGAAAATGAACTTCAGACACCTGTCCACTTTAAGGGTTTTTTCCTTAATCTTTTGCATGTAAACATAGTGCTAACTTCAGTACTAAGATACCAAAACCCCATCCTGGTAAGCAACATCCTGTGCAGTTGCCATGATTTCCAAAGAATATAAATTTAGCCCTTGAATGAACAATGTATGAAATCTGCTCTGTAAGTACCTGGTGAAAACAACTGCTAACAGCAGTAATAATGTGTCAACATAAAAAAACTACTTGAATCAATTAGCTACTCAGAGGTCCATCTTTGAAACAGCAGCTTCTTCTCAGAGCAAACAGTAAGCAATAGAAAATGTCCATTTGATGAAACATTCTTTGCATTGGAGAAACATGAAAATAAATATAATTCAAGGAAGTATAATTATTTTTCTAATATGTCTTTCTCAGACCTGTACTAGTTTACTGGTTCAAGAAGCTCTCATCACCTTTTGTCACTTGTATTTTACATATTGCTATTTGGGTAATTCAAATAAAATGCAGGTCTTGTAAAAGAAAACATTGACAAGTATGCATGTGCCATGGACCAAATTAGAGGGTTCTTTGGTGCAATTAGTCCAAATTCTCAGATTTGAAGGATAATATGTACCAATAAAAAAAAATCTGCTGCTAGACATTTACAGCAGTGCTCTGTCTTGCTTCACATTGGAAATCGAAAACAGCTGTTCTCAACAAGCCAATTTTATTTTTTTAATCAGGCATTGCCAGAAAATTTTGTATATTAACCCAGACCAGTGATGGTTCTGTACCCTCTGTTGCTGTGAAACACGACATGAGCTAAAGGCAAAGACCGGTTCTCACAAGGACAACTGCTTCAAGTTAGGAACCAGAACAGTGCATTTAAACAGTCTTCTTAGATATTTTCTTGCCTTTCTTAAAAACCAGCTTATTTTTAATGTAGCCACGCTTCCTTTTGGTAGTCTATAAAAAAACAAAACAGAGCATTAATGCAGGTTTCTTACTGATTAAAAAATCTATACACACACATGGTTTACTGCACTATAACAACTTAGTAAGCTCTTTGCTCTTCTTGTGACTGGATTCCTTGAATAGTTCAGTGAATGCCACTAAACTGTTAGTGGTGTTTCTCACCTGAGTACACTAACACATCTAAGGTGCAAGGACTAGGTTCCTAGACATCCTCACCATCAAGTGAATGAATCTTCAGTTCTCTTCTCAACCAAAGAGTGCTGAGCTGTAATTATTCAACTTTCCAGGCAAGAGAGAATATGTAACACGAGACTAAGGAATCAGAAATGGTAATGCTGCTCCTGGTTTAGCCTCCAGGAAATTAGGTGTGTGCCAGAAAAACAAGTTAATTTAGTAACTCTTAAGAGTCCCTGTTTTCTGTAAAATGAGCATGACTGTAACCATCTATAAAACTGAGAGATATAATCACTTGGCACATTCTCTAAAAATAATCTTTTAGGTAAGAAAATAAGCAATTGAAAATGTAAAGCAAAACAACATTCCTTCAGTTTCATACATCTTTTAAAAATAAAATATTTTTCTTAACAATTCAGTATCCCACTAAAATACTTTTTATAGACGTTTCCTAGTATTAGAAACAAATTACTGCAAATGTAGTGGTACAAATTTCTGCAAAAATATTTATGTTAGAACCCTACAGGATAAATCATAGGCACATATGTCTTTCAATCTGATACACAGCCAGAGATACTGAAGACAGCAAATATTTTTTGAAAATAAGTAATTTAATGCACCGTCAAAGTTCTGGGTTAACAGAGGCAAAAGACTCGAGAGACTGACCACTCAATTCAATTTTCACATTTAAATACAACTCTCAGAAGTTTCAGAAACTGGGTAAGTCCTGCATCATGTTCCTTTACTCATGATGTTCAATTCAAGACAATTTATAGTAGTTTCTAACAGGGATGAGAACACAAGGCAAAATGCAATCCTTCTTAAGGTACTAAAAATTAGCTACTGCTAACTTGTCAACCCCATTATGTTACCTTATTGTTGAACTGATTTTATTAAGGCAAAAAGAAAGAAACTTCAGAGGGTACAATTTTTAAAAATTCAAACCAGATCTAGTAGTTCCTATATTATCATTACATCCAGATTCTAACAGGACACTTTTTCTATGAGGTCTTATGATGTGCCCCAGGAATACCCAAGTGTGTAACAGCCCTCAGGGTGCTTTTCTCCTACTGGCAGTGAACCATGCCAAAAAACCTTTTCTGCAGCCTGGACTATAATTTCTAGCACCTTAGTCATGCTGGCTTTGTGATGGCCGGTAAACTCTCAGAATGGATGCTGTTATGTATACCCTCCTCCTCCAAAGTCAAAACCAGGGTAGAGAAAGGAAAGTATAAAAAGCATTCCTTCATAGTGCTAGCACAAAACATCTAAACCATGGAAACCAGAACGTCAAAATATGTTATTGGCTACCAGAATATATGTTGTGGGCACACAAGACAGATTATGTTTTATTTATCCATTCACATTTATTTTGGGAAAACGATGGGAAGGCAAAAGAGGTCAAATTAAGAAAATTGACTGCCTTCGGGATCTATATCATCAGACAAGTTCAACAGCCCTCTTTCTGCATAAAAAGTACACCTTAGTTATACTTAGATATCTTAGGAGTAACTGCTTTGAGACTAGCAGCATTTGCCTTGTGTACTGGTGTGACTCACCAGTTTCTCCTACCTCATAGCTGTGACAATCATCTGATTTCTTAATGTTATTTTACCTAAAGATGATGAGTTTTCTATGACTAACACAATGAATGTCAACTCTATGTGACATCTTTAAATACATTAGTCTAGATTTGGTAATTTACATCTGGCACATAAAATATTCATATAAAAAGCTTCCACTGACATACCACACCATTAATATTCAGCACTTTCATAGTACAAATTAAAATCATCTGTATTTTGAATATATTTGATGTATATTTTAATACACAAAAAATTAAGACAGTTGTTTCAATGATATAAAATAGCTGATCTGAGCTATGTAAACCTAAGCATCCTTAAAAAAGGAGAACTGAAGTTAGTCTAGTAATAATCGGTATTGTAAGCATAGTACCTTATAATGAACCTTAACATTTTATCTGACTGTTCATTACTTCCCATTTCCTAGTGCTGGACAACCTATATAAACACTCATTTTTAGTTATCTTATAAAAGATAGATTATAGATCTATTTGGCTTAAGTGAGCAATAATGACCCCCAATGAAATACTTCATATCTTATATAATATTTATTAGAAAAGAATTGCAGTAGTCTCATAATTCCTGCCTATAAGCTTTGTCACAATTACATAAAAAAATAATTATCTTAAGATAAATGATTTTTTTTGGGCTTCAGAAGGACTCACCCAATTCAAACCTATTCTTTATTCAATGAATAATAGAGCAATACCATACTAAGAATGGAACACGAAGATGCAATATAAATTTGCTCTGCTCAAAAGATGAACTATTCATAATTATTTTACTTGAGAATTTAGCATTTTTACTTTCATACAGGTTTGGAAAGCGATGGCCCCAACTACATCTTACTTTACAAGTTAAGTCTTACCTGTGGGAATAGCACAAACCAAAGCCAGAAGGTCTCTGGAAAAATCTCAGCTTGGGATATCTGAAGTGCTCAGTTTGAAAGGAATGCTCCTAGCAGGCTAGCCTGATATTTAGTTTGTATTAATATAGAAGCCACAGTCTTTATAAATCTGGCAGATGGACATTTATTGCAATTTCCAGAAATTCTTTTTCAT
The DNA here is from genome assembly GCF_002776525.5 of Piliocolobus tephrosceles. Taxonomy (NCBI): domain Eukaryota; kingdom Metazoa; phylum Chordata; class Mammalia; order Primates; family Cercopithecidae; genus Piliocolobus; species Piliocolobus tephrosceles. Next base: position 136,246,037 of record NC_045435.1, read on the forward strand.
AAAAACCAACCAACCTTAAGTTACCCTTTAATGCCTTCACTTGGCACCCACCTTCTTTGACAAATACTTCTGTTTTGGGAAAATGTTGGTGACTCGAGGTTTGTGATCTAATGTCTCCCTGTTATCAGGTGCTTTTACTTTATATATCCTAACAAGCCAGTGTTCTGATGTAAAGGCTTCTTCCAAATGCTTGAATTTAATGTCCTTATTTCCAATCTCAGCATTACGTGTTCGGTCAAAACCTGGGGGTGTACGAAAATCCAGCTGCAAAAGTAACGTTATTACTGGGTGTTAACCACATTGGAAAACATTCAGTGTTATAAGACGGTAAATGTTATCATTACAGTAATACCTTCTCCCTTTAAACTAGGAAAACAAGTACTATCTTAATAGTTCTCATGTATTGCTATAGATAGGAAGAAATCAGGAAGAGAGAAACTAAGTACATCAGAGTAAGAATTTCACAAAGTCTTTGGAATAGATGAGCATCCTAAAGGTATTTAAAAAACACACACACACTAAAACATAGAAATGAAATCTATCAAAGCCCTTTTTATAGGTATACAGAGAGAACACACCCAAGGGGCTTCTTTTTTCAGGGCCTTGCACTATCCTCTCTGCCTGGCATGTTCTTCATTCAGCTATTTTGCATGGCTGGCTCCTTTACCACCCACTTCAGGGAAATATTTTCTTTAGATTAGTGACTGACAATTCTCCTTTATTGTTTCCTTAGAGTATCTTGTTCTCATAACATACATTATTAACATCCTTACTTACACTAAAAGTTACCTGTATCTTCGACTGGGATGTAAACATGTCTTTATCTTATTCAAAGTGTAGCTTTATATCCCAATTATTATTTGTTAAATAAATGCACAAGTAAGCAAGAGATACTACATTGTGAAAGTGGGAACTACAAAGGAGGCCAAATAAAAAAACCAAATCGTGAAAGGATTTATGAGGGATAAAAAGGGAAAACATAGGGAGGGAAGGAAACTTTAAGAAATTCTCAGACTGTCTTGGTGTAGTGGCTCACACCTGTAATCCCAGCACTTCGGGAGGCTGAGGCAGGAGGATGACCTGAGCCTAGGAGTTCAAGACTAGCCTGGGAAACATAGCAAGATCTTGTCTCTACAAAAAATACAAAAATTAACTGGACATGGTGGTATGTGCCTGTAGTCCCAGCTACTCAGGAGGGGAGGTGGGAGGATCAACCAGAGCTCAGGAGGTCATGGCTGCAGTGAACCATGATTGCACCACTGTACTCCAGTATGGGCCACAGAGTGAGATCCTGTCTCTGGGGGAAAAAAAAAATTCTCAGACTAAGTTTATGTTGACATACAAATCTAGCGTATAGTTATGGGATTATAGGTGTGAGCCACCAGGCCTGGCCAAACTCAACTTTAAAACAAACATGAAAACCAGCTCTCCTTCAAATAGTGAATTACTTGTTCTTGTTTATCTATATGATAGTAAAAGTTATACTTCATATTTTAACCATATATTATTCTTGAGTCAGGTAGGCATCAAAATGAATGTATGCTGGGAACATGGCTTAAAATTATTGATAAACTTAAAAGAGAGGAAGAAAACGGTCCTTTGGTGTGATCAGTAGTGAGCAACTAGCAACAAGCCAATCAGAAAATATGTTTTCTGGGGTAACTGATTATTACAGCCAATGTGCTTCTTTCTTAGCAAGAGTTTAAAGACTAAGTGTGGCTTTCAAAAGAAACTATGAACACAAATAAAAACCTAAATCTAGATTATCATCTGCTTTTTTTTAAGTCACCTACAAAGTAATTCCAAGTGCATAATGATAAAATATAATCCACTTGGAATTACTTGAAGCAACACAACAAACAGGAACACAGTATATGCTAACTATTCTGAAACTAAGTGAATATTCTAGTCCATATTAGCCACAAAGATGGTGTTTTAGAAAAGGATAAAACTTGGAGCCGGGCACCGTGGCTCACGCCTATAATCCCAGCACATTGGGAGGCCAAGGCGGGGGGATCACAAGGTCAGATTGAGACCATCCTTGCTAACATGGTGAAACCCCATCTCTATTAAAAATACAAACAATTAGCCGGGTGTGGTGGCAGGTGCCTGTAGTCCCAGGAGAATGGCATGAACCTGGGAGGCGGAGCTTGCAGTGAGCCGGGATCACACCACTGCACTCCAGTCTGGGCAACAGAGTGAGACTCCCTCTCAAAAAAAAAACCAAAAACAAACAAACCAGAAAACAAAAAACAAAAAAACCCAGTAAAACTTGATTCACAAATTGAAGTCCAAACATACCCCTTTAGTTTTGATAGTTATCTTGATTTCCAAAGATAGTATAAAATTAAGCAAGCAATTTTTCCTCTGCTTTATCATCAACTTAACCAGAGAGCAATACAGAAATAAGCACTTTTCAGTGAAACTAATAGTATGAAGATAGTAATTTGGGACAGACACTTATAACTAAGGACAGATTAACAATAGCAAAACAAATTGATTAAGACTGAGCGCTCAGCGCACATTATGCAGGAGAAACCTCAATGAAAAGGAACTCAAAGCAGTGGCTTAGAACTCTGGTTTATACAGCATGCTCAACAAAGAACAATACATTTGTGAAGAAAGGACAAAGGAAAGTGGTTTTAGGCCTCCAAGATGGCGAAGTAGAAGGGTACATATATGATAAACTAATGGAGAAAGTTTTGTTTGCAGATTCCTCTGGTGCTTTCTCTGGGCTGATAAGAGTCTTAAGAGTTGTCTCCAGTAAAGGAGAATTTATATTCCGCCTTTAGGTAGAAAAGAGGTTAGACAGAGCTTTTTCTCTGTTTGCTGCTTCTAAATCGCCTTCAGTTCAAAATTAACTTTTATGTCAGAGGCATATTTTGGGGTGACATATTCTGGTTTCCTTAAAAAACAAGTCATCAATCCAAGCACCATTATTTACAAACAAGAAAAGAACCAAGTGGAATTCAAGGCAGATACAAATTGTCTGAGAGTTACATGACTTGACAGAACCTGATCGAAAACACAGGTATTATGACATCAAGTCCATTGTTTCTTCTTTCTGCCACAATGCCTCTTTACACATTCACTCATTTGGTAGACCCTTAAGCTTTTGTACCACATCATTCTAATTTACTAGAAAACTCTGACCCAGACAGCTCTAGCTATTTGTGGTAATGGAGAACAGGGAGAGAGTGAAAATCTGAAGTGACTATTTACTTCAATTCTTTAATTTTAAGCTTTTCTCCACCAAGCAGCAAAGTGACGTACCTAAGACACCACACTGTTTCCTAGCTAGGAGAACTCTTCTTGGAGAACAATACTTTCCAAAAGCATGAGGTCTAAAGGTGAGATGGCAAGCAAAGATTGGATTTGAGGCTACTGTTAATAAATATGTTAGAAAGAAGTCCTTGATCTAAAATTTTATTTTCTAATTTCTCACATATTAGTTTCAGAAATCTAAATTTAATGAAAAAAAAACACACTTAGATAACCACATTTTTCTTCAGCACAATCAAAACATCATTATCCTGTTTTCTAGAGGCAAATAAGACTATGTTTTAAATATTATTTTGAATGAAAATTAGACAAAAATGGATTTAACTAACCTGCATTTCTCCAAATCTGTAGTACGACATTTTATACATAAGGCAATTCAACAAAGTAGGGGATCCTGCTTTGTCTACACGGAATTCTCCCTGGGGGGTAAAATAGTCACTTTCCTACAAGAAAGAAACCAGAAGTTCCATATTAGTTCAACTTAACATATTCAAACCTATAGTTTCCTCTTTTCATTTCTGCATAAGAATAAGCTTTTGAGGTATCATTATAAAGCCATATTCAGTTACACCTCAAAAAAATAAATCCCACCAGACTTTAAACCATGTTATAAGGCTTTAATTATTATTATTTTTGAGACAAGTTCTTGTTCTGTCATACAGGCTGGAGTGCAGTGGCATGACTGTGGCTCACTGAAGCCTCAATCTCCTGGGCTCAAGCAATCCTCCCATTTCAGCCTCTCAAGTAGCTGGGACTACAGGCCCACAGCACCATGCCCAACTAATTTTTGCATGTTTTTGTAGAGACAGGGTTTCACCATGTTATCCAGGCTGGTCTTCAACTACTGGGCTCAAGTGATCGGCCTCCCAAAATGCTAGGATTACAGACATGAACCACTGCGCATGGCCACTTTCATAATTTAAATAGACTGGTACCAACACCATGGCTTAATACCAGGCAGGGCTGGCTCTCTCAATTACCCATCCTCATCTCTGTTACTCCTTTTCAGAGTTTTCTTAAGTGTTCTAGCTAAATTTTTCCATATGAACTCTAAATTCAGCTTCTTTAATTGGGGAGGAGAATGTTAAAAAAACTGTGGTAATTTTTTTGGGTTAACTTATAAATTAACCTCTATGAGGAACAATTTTGGAACTCTAGGTAAAAAAATGTAATTTCTGAGTCAGAAATTGCTTTTCTAGGAATTAACGCTACAGAGATACTTGTATATGGCCAAAATAATAAATGCAGAAAGTTATTATGCATTGTTTATAAGACCAAAATAGTGGAAACAATCTAAATTCCATCAATGGGGACAGGTTAAATAAATCATGGCACACACACAAAATATGCAACATACTGTGCAAATGTAAACAAAGGAATGAAGAAGCTCTCCATATTCTAATATGGAAAGATCACCAAGACATATTATGAAGTGAACAGGGTATATAACTTTCTAGAAGTAAAAATCACAAGAAAATAACCAGTGATGACCAGGGACTTTTCTCTATTTTTAACTGACAAATAAATTTGTGTATATTTATGCTGAAGATCACGTTTTGAAATATGCACTGTGAAATGGCTACATCAACCTAATTAACATATGCATCAATCATACTTATTTTGTTGTAGTGAGAACACTGAAATATCTACTCTCTTAGCAACTTACAAGTACATAATGCATTGTTATTAACTATAGAGGAACTTTCTGTTTTTTTTTGGGGGGGTAGACTTGTTTGTGTATCCTCTTATACTTTATTTTTGAACCACACACAGAGGGGTAGACATTTATTGTATATCCTCTTATACTTTACTTTTGAACCATATGACTGTATTATCTATTCACAAAGTTTAAAAATAATTTAAGATGCACAGAAATTTAGGATTTTTGTATATATTAATGTTCAAAGCATACATTTAGAAAGAGTGATCTATCACATGTCACAGTTTTAACACTGCTAAAGCAAATCCACAAATAAAAACCACATACTGGGAGAATTAAATTTCAGAAGATTAATACAAAGAAATAATGTTTACTCATCAGTTAAGGGAAACATTACAGCATTGACATTTTTGATCAGGAAATCTGAGGCTTTACTTCATCCCCATCACCCGACACTTGCATATATTGTCCCAAAAGATTCCTTTATTCTGGATCACTGGCAATTACTCTTATCTTTTGTGCCTTCATCACGTAAAAGCATAATGCTGGATGTACATCTTAGCTCACAATTTAGTAAAAGAGATAAGACAGAATCTAATACAAAACAGCAGTGGTTCCCAACCTTGCAGTGGTTCCCAACCTTTTTGGCACGAGAGACCGGTTTTGTGGAAGGCAATTTTTCCACGGATGGCGGGGGGCTGGTGGTTTCTAGATGAAACCGTTCCCCCTCAGATCATCAGGCATTAGTTAGATTCTCATAAGGAACGTGCAACCTAAATCCCTTGCATGCGCAGTTCACAATAGGGTTTGTGCTCCTATGAAAATCTAACGCTGCCGCTGGTCTGATAGCAGGCAGAGCTCAGGCAGCAATGCTCGCTCACCTGCCCCTCACCTCCTGCTACGTGGCCTAGTTCCTAACAGGCCACGGACCAGTGCTGGTCTGCGGCCTGGGGTCTGGGGACTCCTGCAAAACAGGTATAAATAATTTGGTGATGAGTACAGACGTTGAGTATACCAGAAAAGGGCTTTTAGAGGGGGGAAAAGTCTGTGGCAGGGAAAGTATTCCATGAAAGGAACAGCAAAAACACATGTGTCAGGTGAGTCAAGGAAAGAAACCACAAGCAAGTTTCGGGGCTGGAACATACTGGCAGAGTAGAAAAAGGTGGCAGAAGAACAAGAGACCAGCAAAGGAAAGTAAAACATGAAGAGGCTTACATTCCAAGCTAAGGGGTTTACACTTTATACCAATGTTTTATCAGAGGTTGTCTATTTTGTACCAGTCCCTAGGCGGGGGCTTCAACTACTTTACTATGAATTCTCATTAAATGGCACTACAAATTCATTATCTTTGGCAAAAGATAACCTAGTCTGCCTTGGTCACCATTTTAATTCCAGATCCTAGAACTAGACCTAGTGCTCAAAGTATATTATGTTGACTGGCTAAAACAACTTGCCCAAGTTGACAGTTCTAGTTTTAACTCATGTCTGTCTGGTTTTAAGGTCCCTTCCCTTAATCTATTGACATCTTTTGGGCCTAAAAGTAACATGATCAATTTCATCTTATACTGGGAAGGAGGAAACAAGATAAGGCAAAGATAGCAATTTCAAGGTTACTATCCTATTTCAGGTTTACAAGCATAAGGGTCAGTACTAGAGTGGAAGCAATGGAAATGGAAAGAAAGGGATGACGTGGCCGGGCGCGGTGGCTCAAGCCTGTAATCCCAGCACTTTGGGAGGCCGAGACGGGCGAATCATGAGGTCAGGAGATCGAGACGATCCTGGCTAACATGGTGAAACCCCGTCTCTACTAAAAAATACAAAAAACTAGCCGGGCGTGGTGGCGGGCGCCTGTAGTCCCAGCTACTCAGGAGGCTGAGGCAGGAGAATGGCGTAAACCCGGGAGGCGGAGCTTGCAGTGAGCTGAGATCCGGCCACTGCACTCCAGCCTGGGCGACAGAGTAAGACTCCGTCAAAAAAAAAAAAAAAAGAAAGGGATGACGTGAGAGGCTGTGAAGAGACGTACAAGTAAGAAGTCTTGGCAAGGGACTGCTTCATAGGGGAAAATGGAAATATTCGTTCCATTTTGAGTTCAAAAAGTTTTAATCTAGGAAATGCCTCTAGTATCTTTAATAAATAGTAAAGTCAGGGTAAGGAACTAATCTGAGGGATAGGATGATGAAACAAATACAATGCAATTATCTAAGGATCAGAGAATTACTTGGACACAGTGAGCTATCTTATACATACCTGGAATTATCTAGTTTCTTACCCGAATGTCTTTGGGATGTTCCCCTTCAGCTATCCTAACCATCCAGAGAAATTTGTTGATATCATCACCAGAATAGCCAATAACCCCTCCAAAAATAACCAAAACATAATCTACATCTAGAGTCCTCATGATTTTATAGGCTGCTGTTTCATTAGAAGACATAGCTTTTCCCACCTGCAGAATTAAAAAAAAAATGAGAATGTTTTTGATTACTCCCACATTCATAAAAATCAATGTATATTTTTACTACAACATGGAATTCATCAAGAGTTTGTTTTACATGGAATTTTTTTTGCAGAAATGATTTCCTATGAATTCAACAAACGCACTGAAATTTATGAACCTCTCAACTATAACTAATTTATAGTCAAAAATCAGAATACATGTTCTAATATTTTGCTAATAATTAAGTTCTATGACATCAACATTTTATGATGAAAGCAGGCAAGCTTAGAAGAAACAACTTCTCACAACCGCAGACCAGGGCTGGCCAGTGATCTTGCTAGCACACACATTTCTTCTCCCCAGTCTAGCACACATCTGACAATTAGCTACAACAGTAATACAAATAGAATTCATTTGGTTAAGACTACTCTTTGTATTTAAAATCTTTGAAGTACAAAGAAGTGATTACATTAATCTATGTAGATCAGTTGTTTAATAGCTAGAGTAACAGTCTGCCTATCCGTAAAATACAGTGCATTTACTTTACATATTTGCAAATAATTTTTAGTTTATAACATGAAAAATACAAGCCAAACACTTTAAGTTTCAGATTTTGTCTAATTCTTTAGTAAGCTAAATTTATCATAAAATCTACCAGAAATCAGCCTGTAATTCTGAATGATACTCAGTACCATTCTTAAAAACAAAATAAATAAGCACAACTTGAACTCACTTTACTGAATATGTGTGTAAAAAAAGTACTTTGAGAATTCAGCAGAGTACTTTTCATCCACATTTTTCCTAGTCACAAGTGAAGCCTGATTGCTAAAGAGTCAATAGAGATTTTTTAATCTTGTGTTTATTAAATCCTTACCAGTGCTATGTGGCTGTTATTCCAGGTGTTATTATCCACCAACGTAGTTCTATTAGCCATTCCAGCTATCTGATAGCCATAATCCCACCAAGACATTACTCGTGCATGTTCATCTGTATTTTGCCTTAGCCAAAAGTAAGCTTCTCTAAAATCATCTAAGATATTCCTGGTGCTGAAAAGAATCACAATACTCTTTTAAATGAGATGTCACAAATGTGAAGAGGCTAACTTAAAATCTTGAGGTATTAAACCACTGAATGCGTTTAGATTTTAAGGATGGTAGTTATTAAATAAAAGCCTCTACCGATGAGAAAAAAAATACTGAAACAATGAAGAGCGAGACTAGTGTTATTCAAACTGTGTGTGTGTGCACAAACCACCTGCATATCTTGTATTAAAAAAAAAAAAAAAAAAAAGCAAAAAAAGCCGATTCTGATTCAGTAGTTCTGGGGTAGGGCTTATTAGTGTACAAGCCTAATAAGCTCCCAAGTGAAACAGTAGTTGAAAGCCATGGCAACACATAAATCAGCTGTTCTTACATTTTAGCTGCATCCGAATCACCTGGGTCTGTTAAGTCAGCCTGCTAGGCCCCAGCCCCAGGTTTCTAATTCTGTAACATTAGGATGAGGTCAAGAATTTGCATTTCTAACAAGTTTCATGTTAATGATGATGCTGTGTGTACGAAGACTACACATTTGAGAAAAACTGATGTATATGAATGATCATGCAGGCAGAAATACTCTGGAAAAGAGCATGAAATACAATGATTACTACCGATGACACGAAGGTGGAGGAGACGACAAAGAAAGGTAGATTCAAATGCAGAGCTTCACAGAGAGCAGAAGGCAGAGACTGGCGGGGGCGGGGGAGAGTGCTCGGGGATGGTTAACAGGTACGAACACAACAGGGTGATTACAGTAAAAAATAATTTAATTGTACATTTAAAAATAAGACTGTAACTTGATCGTTTGTAACTGAAAGGATAAATACTTTAGGGGATGGAAACCCCATTTTACACGTGATTATTACACATGCCTGTATCAAAAGACATAAATAGAATGTACCCCATAAAATAAGTATTTACTATGTACTTACAAAAATTAAAAAATTAAAAACAAAAACACAAATGCAAAATCTCACAAACAACATTCCATTTTTTAATTATATCCTTTGAGACAAAGAAAAAGTGTAAGTATAAACTGTTTTTGTATCTATTTTCTTACCCATCATGATTGTATGAGGCCAGGACTACACTTGGACTAGAGTAAGCATTGCTTGTGACCCAGGTACAGTGGACAGCAAACATCATCAATAGCATCAGCATCAACATGGTGACAATGCTTTTTATATTAGGGCCTAATCCCTCTTCAGTTTTTTCCTGTTCAGTTACATGTTTCCTCACTTTACCTGCCTGAAGATATTTAAAAAATTGGTTAGACAAATTCATTATTTGACTTGCTTCATTAAGACACTCAATGGAAAAAGTTTGGAGACTGTTTATCAATTTAATTCCATGACTCAGAAAATGTATAACCATCAGGATATTCTGATGTGGGTGATGGAGTGTTTTCTAAAGTCAAATGTGAATCAGGTTTCCTGGGAATATACCAATCCAGAAGCTGGTCATAGAGCAAAATAATTATCTACAGTAAGAAGCTGCTTTCAAACCCAGTTGTCCTTGCAATTTAATTAAATACAAAGGAGATTAACCAAACGACCTCATTGTTGTGAAATCCTAATATGTAAATTCTTATAAAATCTTAATTCCACATCCTGAAAATGGCAATGCTCAGCTATAATTCTGACCATGTACCATTTTAGTACAGGAAAAAACTGCATTAACAGAATCAGTCTTCCAATTTCCAAACCCTAAAACCAACAGACTTGTTAAAACTACAATTACCTTAAAAAATCAACTTCCCCAACTAAAAAGGGAAGAGAGAATATAAAAAGTCACAATTTCTAAATTTCAAGGCTGGTTAAGAAACCACAAAGCAACAACAAAAAAAACCCAACGAATAACAACAAACACAAAAATCAGGAATGTGGGTTTATTAACACAAATCTTGACAAATTAAATTCATCTTACAGAAGGAAAGAATTCCAAAGTTAATACCAATACTGGGAAGTTTAATTTCTTATTGGTATTTTAAAACCTAGGCAATATTCAAATAGCAAAGTTTAATATGTCATCCAAGACAAGTGCTCTAATTCTTACAAGTCCTTTTCACACTTGCACCAACTGAGAAACTATAGATTAAAAACAAATTACCTTGTATTGGCCAGTTACCGATTGCTAACGAACTGGAGGGTTTTTAAAAAGGCATTTTGCTCCCACCATTTTACTGTTCACCCAACCAAATACCACTTCCAAAATATTTTGGAAGTATGCACTGAGTATGGACCTGAAGAATAAGCACTTATCTGTCCACACGGTTTCAGAAGGGTTTACAGTGCCAAATGTTATGTAATTTAGTAGAGCATCAAGTTTTTGCTCTCAAAAATGGAAGGGTATATTAACAAGGGTATATATATCTTAAGTATTCAGATAACAAATGATCAAAAAGAAGTAAGAATTCCTTCTCTGATTACATTCTGTTTTCTAACTCTGGGCTAAAAGACTGACCAGGATTCACATTTTGAGGCAAACAGTGAAGACCAACTAGAAAAGTCAGAGTTTGTCAAAATCACCATTTAATAACATTTCTTGATATGTATAGTTCTTACTGTGGTGGAAAAATTAAGAAAGTACATAGACAATTTAAAGGCCTTACTTTAGATTCCCCACCTTATCATACAAATTTCCTGGATTTCTTTTGTCATCCTCATCACTGCTGTCCTCCACAGGTGGATTTTCCCTTTTCATGTCATCCCCCAAATAGTGCTCAAAAACATTTGAAAAGGCAATTGCAGACAGCATACACACGACTGGAGTCAAAGTCAACATCAGTCGCACCATCACTCCAGCAAAGTAGACAGCACTGATTGCATATAGAGCAACTGCAAAGACAAATTCTCTTACAATATGTCGGAGGGAAAAAGTTCCCAGGAAACTGAACTAGATACTTTAAAACCACACTATAAAACCAATCTGGAATTATATAAATGTCTCACAAATGATCTAATTGTTTCTAAATTGATACTACTGACCAACTGATGAATTAGCCACATTTAGAAATTATAGCTAGTGTTCACTAAATAAAATCTACATATCCACAGTTTAGAAAAATGTATATTATTCTAATTTAATTAGTTATGAAGAATTAGACTTAATTTTATTTGTCAATAACATCATAAAAAATCCATAGCTGGCAGATAAAAACATATTTGTGCATGACATCCCCAGGCAAAATAAATATATAGATTTTAAATCTATAAAAAACCAGTGCCATAATCTGGCACGAAGCCTGCTTTAAAAACAAAAACGGGATGAGAAGAACGTAAGTTATTAATCAAAGGAGGAACCGGCAAAGTTACTGCCAGGAAACTTAAAAAAAATTTTTGAAACAAATTTCCAATAGCCAGAGCTTTCTGGATAACATGCTAATAACCACAGGAAAAGGCTCTATTTCTGGCTGAAGGGTATGTATGACTTCACAAATTCAGTGAGACACGTGAGCTCCTATCTTACCTGACACTAATTTTTTTCTGACTAAAAAGTATATCACATCATATTCTCAAGTGTGTATCTCCATGCATTTGTATATATACACACCTGTGTAACTACAACCCATAATGATATAGAACATTTTTATATGTCCTCATGCCTCTTCTCAGTCAATAACTATCCCCTCCCCTACAAAGAAAGGTAACCACTATTTAGACTTCTAAAAAATTAGTATTCTTTATTCTTGAACTTTACAGGAATGTAATCACATAAAAATGTTCTCTTTTGTATTGGCTTCTCTTATTTCCCCCATCCTGTTCTTTCATTGATTGATGTGTTGTATTCCACTACAGATATATAAAAATTTATTCATTCTACTGCCGATGACTTTGGAATATTTACTATTAGGGGTTACTGTAGATAAAATTACTAGTGCATTCTTACACATGCCTTCTGGTAGATATATGCACTCCCTTATCTTAGATATATACATAGGAATGGGATTACTGAGTCATGAGGTTTAAGTTAAAGCTTCTTGAATGATGCAGTATTAACAGGGCCTTATCCAGGGTCCATTAACCTAGAGAAGAATGAGTGTGCCATCCTTTAAACTGAACCCCTACAAGTGCTGTTCTTTCTTTCCTGATTCATATGTCACTCATGGTCCAGGCCCCATAACTGTACAAGTTTCTAGCACTACAAATTACTGACTGGTGTGATCCTGTGCACGTGATAAAGCTTTTCTCAGTTTCAGTTTTTATCTTATACCAAACAACCACGGCCTATTTCATGTGTGATTAAATCACGTACAAGCCTTTGATATCTACTTATTTTGTCCACTTACATTAGAAATATCGAATCCTAAATACTTGGCTTTTAAATATTTTGTATTTCAAGTCTTATTAGTTGGAAATACACAAATCTATCAATGAAGAGGATGTTTACTGAAAGGTGATCCTTATTGTTATAAAATGGACTTGGCTCTGAAATCTGGAAGATGAATGTCCCTAAAAGCTTCTTTCTAAATAAAATTTTACTCAGAAAACAAAGTCAAGGCTATTGTCAACAAAGTTAAAATTTTCAGTTCTCAAACACAAACTATAATAACATTAACCTCTCAGAAACCATAATATACTAGTCCTAAATTAAAACAATCAAAATACTTAATACAAATTCAATGAATTTTTTTTTTTTTTGGAGACAGAGTCTCCCTCTGATTCCCAGGGTGGAGTGCAGTGGCTTGATCTTGACTCACTGCAACCTCTGCCTCCCAGGTTCAAGTAATTCTCCTGCCTCAGTCTCCTGAGTAGCTGGGATTACAGGCATGTGCCACTATGTTCGGCCAATTTTTGTATTTTTGGTAGAGACAAGGTTTCACCATGTTGGCCAGGCTGCTCTCGAACTCCTGACCTCAGGTGATCCACCCGCCTCGGCCTCCCAAAGTGCTGGGATTACAGGCGTGTGCCACCATGCCCGGCCTCTCAATGAATTTTTCTTGGTTAAGCACCTATGCAAAATAAGGGAGAAAATTTATGTCGAATATACAGAGTCAAACAAAGAGAAACAATAATTTAAAGTAAATAATCTCAAAAAGAAAAATAACTATTCCATATCAAAGTATTCATTAAAAACCTCTCTTACCAAATACTCTTTCATCGTTGATATTTTTGATGCAGAACCAAAGGCCTGCTGGGAAGGTACACACAAGAATATGTAGATCAAAGAAGAAAGACACCCAAGTCGTAGGTTGATGCTCAGACACTGATGCAATAATTGGAATGTGTATTTTTGCATACCTGGTATTAAAAAAGTTAATATTGTTTACAATTAAGTGATAAAACAGGAATTCCTTTTAGATGAAGAAATCTTGTTTGGTTGTATAAATGGTACCTACTCCCTACCCCTTCTGATTTAAATATACCTTCCAAGGTAACCAGCTATACTGGATATGAACCTGTTTGGTCTATGTTGGTAAAACTAAAACTAATAATGCCGTCTGTAAAATTGAGACAATTATCTAGATCCAGACATAAGAATGTTGGCTCTGAATTCCAATACAAAAATCGCTGTTCAAATGGCAATTTGTTGTGCAGTTTAAGTCAGCATTTTTCATGTTTGCATCAACGAGTCTCATTACCTTTAGGAATTATTACTACAGACTGAATATCCTTTATCTGAAATGCTTAGAACCAGCAGTGTTTCAGATTTTAGAATATTTGCATTATACTTATCAGTTCAGCATCTCTAATCTGAAATTCTGAAATGCTTCAATAAGCATTTCCTTTCAGCATCATGTTGGTGCTCAAAAAGTTTATGATTTTAGAGCATTTCAGATTTTGAATACTCAACCTGCAGCAGAAATACTTTACCCAATAATTACACCTTACACAAAGACGATGCCTTGCTTGACACGAAGCTGGCATGGAGGCAAGTGAAGGAAATGGAAAGGACTGAAAAAATTATTACTGAAACACTCTGAGATTCTAAAGTAGTCAATTAAAGTTTAGAAATTAAGAATAAATGTAACTGCACAAGTTAACCTAGCAATTTAACCTAATCAGAATAACAGTCTACAACTTGGGTTATCCTTTAAATTCGTTAGTGATTCATAGGTTGAACTCTTGAAGTATGTGTCTAATTGTTAGTTCCAGTCACTCATGCATAATTTGCTCATGTCCTTTAATTAGACCTGGACACAAGTCCTTCTGGTATCACATCAGAAAGCATGTCTGTTCAATAAATTTTTATTGAGCCACCTGGGGAGTAACAAGACAGAACAGCAGAAACAGAGGAGGGGCATAAATTATAATCAATAGATGTTTTCTAATCTCCAGAAAAACATTTTAGAGACAAAAAGTTTTACTGAACTAGTCTAATTCAAAACCAAATGTATTAACTCATTTTCTAACAGCATTCTAGAAAAAACCCCACAACAGATATATACTCTCTGTTTCACAGATTTAAAAAACTTAGATCAGATGGTATTAGAAAAAAATTAAACTTTCTTCCTATCTATGGCAATTAAATTATAACATAGTATCCTTAACAATTCTTAAGAATAAAAAATTATTACTAAAGATGAAAATGTTATGTTAGGTAAAAGAAAAATCAATCTTTAAATTGCACAGTTTACCTAAATATTCTTACAAACAAAACGGAAACAAGGAGTTGCCCATGCAGAACAGAAATACACAATGTACATTTCATACTAAAGGTACATTCAAAACAGGTATCATAACAAGATAAAATACAAGGAATTTCACATTTACTAAACTAGCACCTTTGGTACTTTAGAAATGTTGCCCAAGAACTGAATGAAACGCTGAGAAAACAGATAAAAACAAAGGAAAAGGGGTATTTCAATAAATATGATGCCAAACAACATAACTGCACTTACCCAGTATCCCACAATGAATAAAACCTGCCACTCCATGGTGCAATGTAACCTTGGAAGGAAAAACACAGAGGAAATTAATCTGCCTTTTTATTATTTTGTAAATCTCTTATTGCCTTTATGTTTATTATTAATTATAGATAGACTTAAACTAATGTTCGAGGAATTTCGGTTTGCATTTATAGATGTATTTCGGACAGTTGGCGGTCAGAAAAAATAAGGTAGTGATCAAATACAAATAATATCCATGGAGAATCCATTTCCAGAGAAACACACTTGAGATAAAGTTGTACAAAGTTTTCCAATTCTCTTAGGCTTTTAGTTGACTAACAATGCTAAGGCATTAAACAAGACCAGATCATTTTTTAAAAAAAAAAAGCAGTTTCTAAATGATCTAATTCGTATGCCATATCCCACTAGATAAATTCAAAGATGATTTTAAACACTCATGGCTTTTACATTAATTTGACAGAATAAATTTAGAAATAATTTGATTAGTTTCTAAGGACTGGTAAATCAAGGTTAGAGGGTAACTTACAATCCAGAAGCAGACTGAAACTGATTCTGTTAGTAAACTGCTGAAAAGTAGGGGAGAAAGAGGGAGTGTGTGTGCATGTAAGAGAAAGTGAGCATATAGCAGGTAAATAACAGTTCTGATTTTTTTTTTTCTTTTTATAGTTTGGGCCTATTCATCCAGCAAGAGAAGGATGCTTTAAAGTAGATTTATCAGAGCTTGACACCACAAAATTAATATACACTGTTCAAAAAAAGAAAAATAAAAAAATCACTCTGTAGTCATGCTATTACGCAGATTTTAGAACCTTTGGCTATTATTCTTGTATTGTTTGTATAGACAATACTCACATCCTACAGGTGGTAACACCTACCTGTATAAGTCAAATAGATGACACTAAGGAACACAGCACCTGCAGCTAGTGATACACCCAAAAAGAAAAGGGTCTGGAACTCTTGTTTTGTTAATCGGTCTCTCAGATACTGCAAGAAAGCATAAGCTTGCAGCAACGCAAAGACACCTAATTAAAGAAAAGGGTCATAAAATCAACAAAGCAGTTTTCCAAGGCTATTTAAAAACTTTCATTCGAAAGAGCTTCATCGAATGTCCTGTACCATTCATATCAAAGACTAGTTATTTCATTTAGCCAACATTTCCTTTGTCAAATGACAGTTGCCCAACTAATACATCCAAAAAATTCTGTGACTTTTTTTGTTTTTAAATCATCAGACTCCTCAAACATGTACCAGGCCGAAGGGGGAAAAAATCCCATTTGAGTAACAAGCCAGTTTAACACATTAAGTTCCTCCCTTTTCCCTATATTTTAGGGGGGTTTTCTGGGGTGGAGGGAAGTAATTTTTAAAAATCATGGAAAAACAATTCTCCGATTTGTTTTGCTGAAGGATACAAAGACTTAGGATCAGGATAATCTTGATATATAGTTAGTATTTATAACTGAGTAATAAGATGTGACCTTAATTACACATTTAGACAAGATTCTAAATTAGCATCAGGGCTCACGCCAAATTATGGCATCTTGGCATTTGAGAAACCAGCAGAAGCTGGGAAGTCTTTCTCATCTTTTCTGTTTGTTCTCCCTTGAGGCAGGTCATAAAATAATTCTGACTTTCCTGTAAGTAGGTTATAAGATCCTCATTCCAGAGGGGTCCTTCTACTACCCAGAGGAAAAGATGAAGACACAAGAGACACCAAGAATAATATGAACAAATAGGCCTTAAGTTCTTCCCAGTCTATTGCCATTAGATCATACTTCTCTTTGTCCAATCTTATTTCTACATGATCGTCCACTCTTCATCAAACCTAAGCATAAAAATAGTTTTCCTGCCTTTTAAAAATGTTCACTTCTGAAGACTTTTGTGTCATGTAAAATTTATGCTTTTCTCTTAATCTGTCTTTCGTTAGACATAACAATCTTTTCTCCCCTACACTAGTAAATACAAAGGTGAGTGCTAAGATATACAAAACTAAAGGAGTAATTGCAAAAACGGATTCTCAAAAAGTACAAAACATGATACAAAAACATTAAACATAAAACTTTGAACAAAGAGGGTGTAAGAATCCTCAACCATCTAGAACATTAATTTTAAAAAATAAATTTAATTCTAAGGGTTGTTTTTTTAAAAGTCCATTTTACAATGGTTAAATAAGTATTATCAAAGATTTAGAGTTTAGGAAATGTTGTAATACATATGTGTAAAGACAGGTGACTGTGTATCTACATAGACATTCTATTCATTATTGTGTACACAACACTAAATACACATCTCTCTGTGTCTCAAATTACTACTTGGTAAAGTGATGCCATCCATTCAGAAATCTAAGTATAACAGTAAGTTAGTGATTCTTAACTATTCTGGGAAGATGGGGATTAATTCAGACTCCATTGAGAATCTGATAATAAACTCTATAGAAACACCATGTCTGAAAGTTATATATTGCTATCTACATAATATCAGTGTACAGATGTTACAAATAAAATAACTACCCACAGACTTCCAATGGGTCATAAACCTTGCAATGAGAATCTCTGACAAAATTTTTATCTACAGATTTCCCATAATTGTGACTCAGATTACTTTGGTTGTCATTGCAACAACTAAAATGATCAAAAACTGTCATCTCTTGGAAGACTGCCAATCACATGTCCACATATTCTTTAGAAGAAGGAAAATACGTATTTTTTCATACCTGCAGCTGCCATGTGTTCACTTGTTCTGATTGGCTGGAATCCCACAAAAGGTATCTGCATGGATAATATTAAACCCACAATGTAGAAAGTGCTATATGCTATAAAGACAAAATAGGAAACAAGGACAATTTACTACTACCATTAATTACCTAAAACATAAAAGTATATGTAAATCCTGTTTTTTAGTAAAGTATTAACTGAACTTAAGAACAGAATCTTGAAATGACTTTTATTAGATGTACATTTGTTAACCATATATTACAGATTGTGAATATTCTATCCATTTTCAAAAAAATTAGTACTGTATTTTGCAGATCATTACAAGTTTGTGAGACTTGTGTTGCATTCCTTTCCCAGAAATGGAATCAAGTTTGTTTTGATCTACCATTAGTAATCATTAATATGACTCAAGCAGCTAAGTAATATATAAATAAAATTAAGTAAATACCAGTCCTATTGGCATTAATCCAAAATACACATGACTTAATACTCATCACCACTGCCAGCATGTGTGAATACCTGCTACTGTCTCAAAAGCTCTCAAGTATTTCCTACCTTTTTATTATCCCATAATACTTTGTATAGTACTGAGTTAAATAAATTCATATGTCCACTAAGTTTTCTGTAATTAAAGAACTAAGTACACAGAAGTCAAGCCATTATACACACCAGCTACTGAATTTAGCATCTAATAAAGGAAACTCACTTCTTTTCACACTAAGTATATTACAGTATTCTCGTCAATCTAAATTAAGTTTGTCAATCTAAATGGACAAGGAAACTGGGGAGGGATTTACAATTTGTGTCAAATACTTGGTTTATATGCACAGACCACTGTTAGGCAACTGATTAGAGAGAAAGTATCTGAAGTCACGGAAACTAAAAATTCAGTAGAAATAAAGATAAAGCCCATCTGAAATAAGTCAAAGTAAAAACTAGTCCATTTATACAGGATTACACATCATTTATACATATTATACATAACTTAATTATACATCATTTAATGCATATCATTTAATAGTTTTTGGCAAATAAACTATCAAAAACAAAGATTGGGGGTACATTTAAGAATACACAATATTTGCGTATCCTATATACTGCGTAGCAAAGACGACTGCACACACTTTCCTCCTCATTCAACTTAGATGAGAAAGAATATTGATTTGCTTTTAAAAGAAACCCATCTAGAGAAGGTAAGTTATGGGCTACTGGTTCAAATATTAAGTTGCCTCACAATCTATATGATGAGATGACCATAGTGTTAGGAAGACAGTAAGAAGCTCATAAATTTAATAGGAAGGACCAAAGTAAGTAAATAAAGTTTCCATTGACCTCAAGCTAATGGAGGACCAGCTGTCTAGAGAAGACAACAGACATAATCCATCAGATAATGTTCTTTCCAAACACATTAATGTTGGAATGGAATTACCCTCTACGACATAGCCAAACCCAAATGTAATCAAAGTTAAATAAGAATTTCCCCATCACATGACCTGAAATGTCCACAAATTACAAATCAGCCTGTTGAAGCCCTGATAAAGGAGAGTTACAGAGGCAGAAGGAAAAAAAAAAAGAACCATGCATACTAAAGTATAAAGAAAATTAAAAACTGAGAACAAGATCACTATGTAATCCTGAACTACTTAACAGCAAAAGCTTCAGTTTCCTCACTACAGAATGTGGGTTGGACAAGACTTGTAGATCCCTCCCAGCAATTATAAACTAATATTCTATTATCAACAGGCCTTTCAGATATCCAGAGCTGAGAAGTCAAACCCTAGACAAACACAGAACACACAAAGGCACAACTAGAAATTGACTAGGCCTGAGAAAACCTTGTGTCATTTATGTTTTTATTATAGCTAAGTCTTATGTTGAAACACCACAACCACCTCTGAAACTGGATTTTTCTTCTAAGTACAAATAAACACTGAACGCTGTAACACTGTCACAGAATTTAGATTCAGTATAAGAAAGGATACAAACTGAATGAAAAAGCCCTCTTAAAAAACTGAGGTGAAAGTCACATTACATAACCATTTTAGAGAGAACAATTCAGGGGTGTTGAGTACACTCACAAGGTTGTGCAACCACTACCCCTCTATAGTCCCAAAGAATTTTCAGTGCCCTAAAACAAAACCCTACACTCATTAAGCTCTTACTACTCCACATTCTCTCCTATTTCCAGCCCATGATAACCACAAATCTGCATCTGTCTATACGGATAACTGGTTCAATCGTAAAGGTAATAGGTGTTGTTTTTGTCTTAAAGTAAAAAGTGAAGAAGTTTTCACCCTATTTATTTCCCTATAAGTCACATTCTCCAGAAATAATCACTAGCAGGTATATGGGCACACAAACACATATTCATACTCATATGCATACTTTCTCTCTCTTCAAATGGAGCCACACTTTGCTTGACAATGTAAAAATTTTAGCAATCACATTTGGTAACTATAGATGAAGTTTCCTTAGACATTTGTTCAAATTCATTTCCAGGCATAGTGGAAAAGAAGAGTAGACCTGACAACACTCTCAATTGAGCACTTCCATGCAACTTCTCAGAGACATTTACTGTCATTAGTAAAGCAGAAAACACTTTATACAGAAGCAAATGCACTGGAGGTTAAGTTAATAATAAGAATGATGGAGAGTTCAAGAAAAAGAAAATATTAAGAAATGAAAAAGCCCAGGTGGGACTTTAATTTGTATTATTTGGTAAACATAGGTTAATGCTAAATAAACTAATAGAAACAGACAAGTTTTAGACAGTATTTTACCTTGAAACTTCCTCTATCCCAATTAGTCTCATTCATACCTATTTACCAGCACCAATGAAACAAATTTGATAAATGTGATATCTGCAACAATCCAAACATAAGCATTTACTTTTAAAAGAACTGGACCCAAGTCCCTATGTTTCACATTTTTTGGATCACTGATCCTGAGATGTTTCATATTGGAGATACGTGTTTTATGTGATAGCACTCTTCAGTACATGGATAGACTGTTTGAACATCCCTTATCTAAAATGCTTGGGACCAGAAGTTTTTTGGATTTTTGGAATACTTGCATTATACTCAACAGTTGAGCATACCCAAACTGGTGATGCAAAACAGGAAACGCTCCAGTGAACATTTCCTTTGAGCATCATATTGGTGCGCAGAAAGTTTTGGATTTTCAAATTAGGCGTACTCAACCTGTACTTCCATTAAATAAAGTTGAAGATTGCTTGCCAGATAATATATCAAATACCACAAATACCTTGCTTAATACTGACTGCTCTGCTTGAATTTGTAAAATTACACATATATTGCTATAACTCAATTTAAATCTCATTTATAAATCTACATTTTAAGACATAGAAAATAAGAAATGAGATACATTTGAGTAAAAGAAATGGTGAAGTAACTCAATTCTTAAAAATAAACACAATCTTGGCCAGGCACGATGGCTCACACCTGTAATCCTAGCACTTTGGGAGGCCGAGGCGGGTGCATCACTTGAGGTTGGGAGTTCGAGACCAGCCTGACCAACATGGAGAAACCCTGTCTCTACTAAAAATACAGAAATTAGCTGGGCATGGTGGCACATGCCTGTAATCCCAGCTACTTGGGAGGCTGAGGTAGGAGAATCGTTTGAACTGGGGAGGCGGAGGTTGCAGTGAGCCGAGATCGCATTGCACTTCAGCCTGGGCAACAAAAGTAAAGCTCCATCTCAAAATAAATAAATAAACACAATCTCCACTGCAAAATGAAAACATGCGCTTTTTGCCAGACTTTGTACTATAGCATCTAATACATGTTCAGAAATTACCTCTTCAATTTATGCATTTAAACATTAACTTCAGTATGGTCAATATATTTTAAAAGCAGAAAATCCTATTAAGATCAATCCTATCCTCTAAGAGTCAGATAAATTGGTAAAAATCAGAGATGTAAACAAATGACCATAATATTGGGAAGGTCATGTGACATTTGGTGGGGGGAAAGGCTCTATACAACTTAAGATCTCTTCTCTTCTTGACATGGACAACGAAGAGGTAATTAATGTCTGGTACTGCTCTCTAGTGTTCTCAGAAGACCTCAACAAGACAAACCCATAGCCATCATTCTGTACCAATTCTCCTTCCAATGAACTCTTTTTTTTTTTTTTTTGAGACGGAGTCTCGCTCTGTCGCCCAGGCTGGAGTGCAGTGGCCGGATCTCAGCTCACTGCAAGCTCCGCCTCCTGGGTTCACGCCATTCTCCTGCCTCAGCCTCCCGAGTAGCTGGGACTACAGGCGCCCGCTAACACGCCCGGCTAATTTTTTTTTGTATTTTAGTAGAGACGGGGTTTCACCGTGTTAGCCAGGATGGTCTCGATCTCCTGACCTTGTGATCCGCCCGTCTCGGCCTCCCAAAGTGCTGGGATTTCCAATGAACTCTTTAAGAACCCTGACTAAACTACTATACCCATTTATTACAACTTTCTATCCATCCATGTAAACCTACTTTTCTTACCCTTCAAGTTAGAATAAAGCATTCCATCAAACTGGTGAGCTCTAAGGAAATGCATGATACCAATAGTGTTGTAAATCATTTATTACATCATGAAAATGTTATCATACTGCCATCCTGTGGATGCACAGTTACTGGCATTCATTACTGCAGATCATAATTCCAATGTGTGAGAAAAATTCCACAAAAAATTACCATTAGAAAGATATGTATATACATATACACACACACCTATTATTATTCTGTTTATTCTTAACCAAAGAAAATCTCTAATTTGGGACAGATGAGTAATAATCTCCTCAAAAGAACCTAAAGATGTCTACATTCTTGGAAGTATTTTATATCCAAGGGTGGGATGAGACTGATATAGAGAATATACCATAGCCCTTGACTTAATGTGCTCAAGTGAGTTATTTCATAAAAGAAAAGGTACTGAAAAATCTGACTCAAATTTAAATGAAATTTTAAGTATTGAAGAAGTTTGCTGTTCCCCAAAGCAATCTTTAAGTACCTTCTTTCTGACAAGGCATTACAGCTTAGGTTGACAGTACTCTTTACACTTTTAAGTTATCATTATACTTTTTATGTAAATAAAGTTAGAAAAGGTTATGCAAATACTATATTCCCATTATCTTTAACCCAAGTTAAATCACATTAGCATTTCTGAATTGCTTTGCTCTCTCTCAACCAAAATAGTATTAGCCAAAAGAAACACAACGGGTAAATACTTTAAAATCCAACCAATTTTGCTTTATTATAAACAAATACAATTACAGGCTTATGAAGGTTCTGAATACTAAAGATATTTTATTTCTTTGTAATCACTTTTGGTTAATGTGAACTCTGGTAGATATGCAGGGTAAAGAATAGTAAGAAACATGGATTAAAAAATAAAACAACAAAAAAACCCCACAAAACACTGATTCTTCTTGATCAGCAGAGAGAAATACCTGATTAACTTAACATTATGTATAATTATCATTATACATAATGATAAAAATCATCTCTCTTTTCCAAGGACAATGCTCATTATAAACTATGTTGAGAATGAATCACCGAAACTTTTATTTTACAAACTCCAGACTTGTAAAAGCAGCAAGAAATTACTTGTTCAAAACACTTCAGTAGAGACACTTAATCACAACATTTTTAAAACAGCAAGTGTGACTGGGTGCAGCGGTTCACGCCTGTTATCCCAGCACTTCGGGAGTTCAAGACCAGCCTGCCCAACACGGTGAAACCCCATCTCCACTAAAAATACAAAAATCAGCCAGGTGCGGTGGCATATGCCTGTAGTCCCAGCCACTCAGGAGGCTGAGGCAGGTAAACTGCTTGAACCCAGGAGGCAGAGGTTGCAGTGAGCCGAGATTACACCACTGCACTCCAGCCTGAGTGACAGAGTGAGACTGTCTCAAAACAAAACAAAACAAAACAAAAAACCAAAAACCGAAAACCAAACCAAAACAAAACAAAAAACTCAGCAAGTGTATCTTGTACTAACAATTAAAACGAAAAAAATAATGTATCAGGAAAAAACAATCTAAACAAAGTACATCTTGGTTTCATTTAATTCTGGCAATGGTTAATGAAATAATATTAAAATATAGTGAAATTACAAATGTACTGTGTGTGTGGATGTGTTTGGAGACTATGAAAAACTCATGGAATATATAATTTTTATGTAACTTAAGAGGTGTTAGGTAAAGATCCTCAGTAACTTCTAGAGCTAAGTAGTGACTATACCTAACAAATCAAGAAGCAGTAAAAACCAAATACCAGCAAATTTAATTCACTCATAAAGAAGAAAGTGAAACAAACACAAAATAAAAAAAGATTTAAACCACAGGAAATCACAAATCCTGTCACCACAAGTCATGCTACCACTGAAAATGTTTTGGTTCTTCTCAACACATCCTTTTCTTTCTTTCTTTCCCCCTTTTCTTTTCTTGAGACAGTCTCTTTCTGTTGCCAGGCTGGAGTGCAGTGCCATGATCTCGGCTCACAGCAACCTCCGCCTCCCGGGTTCAAGCGACTCTCCGGCCTCAGCCTCCAGAGTAGCTGGGACTACAGGTGCGCGCCACCAAGCCCAGCTAATTTCTGTATTTTAGAGATGGGGTTTCACCAGGTTGGCCAGGATGGTCTCGATCTCTTGACCTCGTGATCCAACGCGCCTGGCCAACACATCCTTTTCTTAATGTCGACTACTACTGTAGTAGGCTCCTAAATTCATTTAACTGATATCACCAAGAATTCATAACTACTTCTATGCAGGAGTTAATTCTTCTGGACTATGAAACACACGTCTCAATGGGAAGAATAGACCTTTAAAGGAAATCTCACTCGGGTCTATTCTTCTAGATAATAAGAGTACCAAGTGATTTATCAGGTCTTTTTGGCTTGGAGAACATGAAGACTGTTTCTAGTCACTGAAAAAGCCTTTTTGATCAGGCCAATGATTATTGCTACAACATAGGTGAGATCCTTGCTCTAAATAGCCTGAGTTTTAATACAAGGAGATACTGGAGGACCAATCCTTGTGAACTACACATTGAGTTATATCAGCAGCATAGGTGGCGCAAGCAATACCATCTTCCCTTTGTGTTTGAACTTTCAGTTGCCCCCAACCCCAATAACCTCTAAAATATCCACTGGCAAAGCTGCAAAGAAGATCCATAAATACCGTAAACCGATCTGAGGAAAATCCCATCTCTTTTCCCCAATAAATAGCTTCAGTACCTGTTACAAACACTTATCTTGAAAACTCACTTTATGTAACCAACACTGAAACTTCTAATTTTAAATGAAAATCTATGGAAAAAATGGTGGGGGGGAGGGGAATGCAGTTATTATAGTCCCGTTAGCCTGTCTGCTCTTGGCTCACTTACCTTGAAGGTACAACAAAAAGTAAAGGCAAAACAATTAATGCAAATAATATATTCCATCTGTAGAAGAGTAATCTCTTGTCTTGATAAAACTTTATCTGCCACAAACATAAAACTGTACAGTGTCTTATTGTTTTCAATACCTTAGATCAAAACCATTAAAACTACTTGTTTAATTACATACGGAATATCACTGTAAATAATGGGGTGTAATCCCAAATATTTTGTGGCAATAAAACTTAGCTATACTAAATAAAATGCTACTGGGCACAGTGATTCATGCCTGTAATCCCCACACTTTGGAAGGTTGAGGTGGGAGGACCATTTGAGCCCCGGGAGTTCGAGACCACCCTGGGCAACTTAAAAAGATCTCCTCTACCATTTCTACAAACAACAACAACCCCACCCCCCGCCTCCAAAAAACAACAACAAGAAATCAACATTTTATTTGCTATAAACTCTGTACATGTTTGACTTTTTCAACTATACACACTTATTCAATTATATACATTTGTATTAGTCTGTTCTCACACTGCTGATAAAGACATACCTGAGACTAGGTAATATATAAAGAAAAAGAGGTTTAATGCTCACAGTTCCATGTGGCTGAGGAGGCCTCACAATCAAGGTGGCATGCAAGAGAGAAATGAAAACCAAGCGAAAGGAGTTTCCCTGTACAAAACCATCAGATCTTGTGAGAGTTATTATTCACCACCAGGAGAAGAGTATGGGGAAAACCACTCCCATGTATCATTTCCCACTGAGTCTCTCCACAACATGTGGGAATTATGAGAACTACAATTCAAGATGAGATTTGGGTGGGGACACAGCCAAACCATACATTCTGCCCCGGCACCTCCCAAATCTCATGTCCTCACATTTCAAAACCCATCATGCCTTCCCAATAGTCCCAAAAGTCTTAACTCTTTTCAGCATTAACACAAAAGTAAAGAGTCCAAAGTCTCATCCAAGACGAGGCAAGTCCCTTCTGCCTATGAGCCTGTAAAATCAAAAGCAAGTTAGTTACTTCCTAGATACAATGGAGGTACATGCACTGGATAAATACACCCATCCCAAATGGGAGAAATGGGCCAAAATAAAGGCGCTGAAGATCCCATGCAAGTCCAAAATCCAGTGGGGCAGTCAAATCTTAAAGCTCCAAAATGATCTCCCTTGACCCCATGTCTCACATTCAGGTCACGCTGATATAAGAGGTGGGTTTCTACAGTCTTGGGCAGCTCCGCCCTTGTGGCTTTACAGGGTACAGCCTCCCTCCTGGCTGCTTTCATGGGCTAGCATTGAGTGTCTGCAGCTTTTCCAGGCGCATAGTGCAAGCTGTCAGTGAACCTACCATTCGGGGGTCTGGAAGACGGTAGCTCTCTTCTCACAGCTCCACTTGGCAGTGCCCCAGTGGGGACTTTGTGTGGGGGCTTCAAGCCCACATTTCCCTTCCCCACTGCCCTAGCAAAGGTTCTCTTTGAGGGCCACCCCACCCCTCCAGCAAACTTCTACCTGGACATCCAGGCACTTCCATACATTCTCTGAAATCTAGGTGGAGGTTCCCAAACCTCAATTCTTGACTTCTGGGCACCTGCAAGCTCAACACCATGTGGAAGCTGCTAAGGTTTAGGGGTTGCAACCTCTGAAGCCATGGTCTGACCTGTACCTTAACCCCTTTTAGCCACAGTTAGAGCAGCTGGGACACAGGGCACTAAGTCCCTAGGCAAAACACAGCAGGGAGGGCCCTGGGTCTAGCCCATGAAACCAGGTTATCCTCTTACGCCTCTGGGCCTGTGATGGGAGGGGCTGCTGCAAAGGTCTCTGACATGCCCTGGAGACATTTCCCCCATTGTCTTGGCATTATCAGTTGGCTCTTTGTTACTTAATGCATATTTCTGCAGCCTGCTTCCATTTCTCCTCAAGAGAATGGGTTTTGCTTTTCTATTGCAGGCAGCCTGCAAATTTTCCATCACATTGGCAGGCTGCAAATTTTCCAAACTTTTATGCTCTGTTTCCCTTTTAAAAAGGGAATGTTTTTTAACAATACCCAAGTCACCTTTTGAATACTTTGGTGCTTAGAAATTTCTTCCACCAGATACCCTAAATCATCTACCTCGAGTTCAAAGTTCCAAAAATCTCTAGGGCAGGGGCAAAATGCCACCCGTCTCTTTGTTAAAACATTACCAAGAACCACCTTTACTCCATATCCCAAAAAGTTCCTCATCTCCATCTGAGACCATCTCAGCCTGGATTTCATTGTCCACATCATTATGAGCATTGTGGTCAAAGCCATTCAACAAGTCTCTAGGAAGCTTCAAACTTTCCCACATTTTCCTGTCTTCTCCTGAGCCCTCCAACTGTTCCAATATCTGTCTGTTACCCAGTTCCAAAGGTGATTTCACATTTTCGAGTATCTTTTTGGCAGTGTTCCACTCTACCAGTACCAATTTACTGTATTAGTCTGTTCTCACACATACCTAAAACTGGGTAATTTATAAAGAAAAAAAGTTTTAATGAATTCACAGCTCCACGTGGCTGGGAGGCCTCACAATCTTGGTGGAAGGTGAAAGGCACACCTTACATGGCAGCAGGCAAGAGAGAAATGAAAACCAAGAGAAAAGGGTTTCCCCTTATAAAACCATCAGATCTTGTGAGACTTACATGGAACAGTATGAGAGAAACCACCCCCATGATTCAATTATCTCCCACTGGGTTCCTCCCACAACGCATGGGAATTCTGGGAGTTACAATTCAAGATGAAATTTGGGTGGGGACACAGTCAAACCATATCAACATTTATTATCAAATTTTAAAATTATCAAAAAAACACCTAGTACAGGTTATATTTTAATTGCTAGTTTGCACTTTATAACACACAAGTGTTATTTCTCCATTACGTTTCTCACAACCAAAAATAGCTGAAAGTTTATTTTTACTTAAAAAAAAAAAAAAAAAAAAGGAACATTCCTTAGATTCACACTGGGGTTTTACGCCCTCAGTCTTAATACAGTAATCACGTCTCCTATCCTCTTGAACTCTTTTGTCTATCTGGCTATTCCTCCATAACTTTAACACCAACAACAAAAGCAAACACTTATATAGTACTTTTTTGTGTTCATCTATTATTAAGCACCTTTCATATATTAACCTATAACTCATTAATCCTTAATCTGTAAGGTAATAACTATTATTGTCTTTATTTGACCCACGAGGACATTAAGGCCTAAGGACATCAAATGACAGCAATTTGTCCAAAGCTACACAGTAGTAAGGGAGCAAGAATTGTATCCTAGTAGATTGACTCTGGAGTATGTACTCTTACCCTCAATGTCATGATACCTTTTATTTATGGTTACATTACCACAAATTTTAAGTCTGCTTCTATACTATTCTGTCTTCTCAAGATCAAGACTTATCTCTAAAACTTTTAAAAGAACATGGTTAAAGTCCAAACTGATTTTCACAAATTTTTCCCTATTTCCATTTTGATCATATGCTATTAAATTGATTACACTGTATAATATACACTCCTTACAGGAAGGTTTTTTTATTCATCTTTGTATCATAATAGCTAGCACAAAACACAGTATTTATTTTTTCAACACTTAATAAACATATGGTGAGTGAAATTTGCTTTAATTTCCTCAATAGTACAGTAGAATTAGACAAAATAAATTTCAGAACTTCCAGCCCTTGTATCCTGGAATTTTTTTTTTTTTATCCTGGATTTTTTACATGCAATCTTTTTGTTTTTTCTAAGTTAAACTAACATTAGCTGTGTTCTGTTTACAGCTGCCAAGTATAAATGTGACTCCTAATAATTTGGTTTTACTTTTAATGTACTCAATAATTGGATTATTTCTTTATTCACAAAATATATAATGCCCATAATAATCTGTACAGAACTAAAGTAGGTAGTATGTTTATAAAACTTTACTTTTAATGATGGTTCCCAGCAGGTATCATCCAAAAAATACATTTTAGATGTAATATGAAAAACAACTGTTACTCTCCTCACATCACTGCAGAAAAAATAGACAATACCATAAACAAGCTGTTCTAGTGACATTTCAAAAGCATTCATCAATATTAGAAACTGATTTCTTCTCTGTGCTTAAATTACTGACCTAATCTAGTTAATGCAGCCCTTGAGGTAAAATTCCTATTTCTATAAACTAAAAACCAAGTCTCATTTATTATAAACTTAACACATACTCATTGTACGTATTTGGAAAGCAGAAAATTTGGAAAGCAGCAAGAAGTATGAAAAAAAAAAATCACTGGTAATCCTTACTGTCTGCTTTTTATTAACATTTTCCCATGTCATCAAAAACTCAAAAAGATTAAATTTAAAGGCTGCATAATATTCCACATGGCAACATTGCAATTAAAAAATCATTCCCCTATTGGTCATTTAAGTTAGTTCCATATTTTCACAATTACAATTTATACCACAGTAAATATCCCTAAATTTGTATTCATATCTTATAATTTCCTTATGACATGAACACAAAGTATGATAAGCTTTAATCAAATTAGAAAGCTTAAATCACTTCACATCCCATCAGTTTTACTGTGATTTCTTCCAAGAGCCATTCTTTCTACAAATGCAACATAAGGTTTGGGTGTTCCTCTTAAAACAGTAGAATCCTATGCATAACATAATTTTTAAACATTTACTTCCCAATATAGTGAAATTCACCAAGTCAAAAATATCTCCTAACAGAAAATTAAATTTTTCCTCCCAAAATTTCAAGTAGAGACGGCCTCCCATCTCAGCTTTTCTTACACCTCCCTTGCTCAATTCCCATGCCACTCTTCTACCACTATACATCCACATTACCTCCCATGTGCCTCCTTTTCCACGTGAATAAACTCTGACAGTTTTCTGTGGTTGTGTTACAATTGATTTTAATGACACATGCAAAAATCTACTCAAAGAGGACACAATTTTTTCATAATTATTTAAAATAATTCAAGTCATTTAATTCAACACTTAGAAAACAACTCAACTTTTAATTAATATAATTATGAGTTTGATATTTATCAATCATTAATTTTTTTACCTAAACATTTGTGCTCAAGGGGATGGAGAACAAAAGACAAAGGATGTTACGTGCCAAAATCAAATAACTTTATATACAAACACTTTACAGTGCTTCCACAGTTTTAAGACCATTAAATTAGGAGAAACTGAACTTAAATCCTGACACACTCTGGATGAAAGAAGAGCAACACTTGCTCTATCATACTACTTTCCATCCATTTACAAGTAAACCCTATGAAAGTAGACTAGAAATCATCAAAATACTCCCAGATAATTATAAGTAAAAGAAACAAGTTGGGGTAGAGTGGAGAATTTGGACATTATGAACATTAGCTTTATACACACATACATCCCTAACCCATTTTATTTTTCTTTCTTCTCAAAATACTCTCAAGAGTCAACCAAAGTAGTATGAATTTCATATTTTTCCAGAATGACCAAAAAAAAAAAAATCCCAGTTACCAAATACAAAGGCCTTTCTCAAATTCTAATCCTTTGAAATCTTGGTGCTAAGGTTAAAGGGGAGTTGGATACTGCCTGAATTTTAAACTTTTACGTAGAATATACTTCCATCTCACCATTTTAACAATATACTTATTGGACTACTTCTGACATCTCCTTTGACTCTTCTTCCTGAATCATGGCATTTCATAACGTGTACTCAATTTTCTCTCTCTTGTATTCCTCTGACCATTCAATTCTCAAGATCCCAGACTTTTAAAATTAAACAAAACAACAACAAAACACCCTCTTAGTTCCTTCACTGTAACCATTTAACTTAAAAAAAAGCTTAATCTGTTATTTATTATTCTCCTTTCTGGATCCCAACTACTGTTTATAGTGTTTTTGGGGTACAGAAATACATAGGTTTATGCATTTCAACAGTAAGGTTATTTGTTTATATGAGAGGCACACAGATTTGGTGTATTTTAGCATCATGGGCCATTCATTCAGTCATTCACGCAATCACAGACAGGTCTCCTTCTGTCACCCAGGCTGGAGTGCAGTGGCAAGATCATAGCACAATGCAGCCTTGAATTCCTGGACTCAAGTGGAACTCTAGCCTCAGCCTCCTGAGTAGCTGGGATAAGAGGTGTGAGCTACTATGGCTGGCTCATTATAGGCTTTAACGCCAAAATGTGAGTTCAAGCTTCAGCCCCATTATTAGCTACATGATATTTAGCAAATTATGTCTCTTCTTGTTTCCACATCTGTAAAATGAAAATAATAGTACCTACCCTTACAGTATCCAATGAAAAAAGTATGCTGAAATGGCTATA
Source organism: Piliocolobus tephrosceles (assembly GCF_002776525.5). Classification (NCBI taxonomy): domain Eukaryota; kingdom Metazoa; phylum Chordata; class Mammalia; order Primates; family Cercopithecidae; genus Piliocolobus; species Piliocolobus tephrosceles. The sequence continues at coordinate 136,277,719 of NC_045435.1, forward strand.
AATATAATATACTATGCTTTTGTTGTTGTTTGAGATACAATTAATATACTATAAAATTATCTTTTAATAACCTATCAAGTAATGGTTTTTGGTGTATTCACAAGGTTGTGTGGCCATCACTACTATCTAATTCTAAAATATTTCCTCATCCACGAAAGAAATCCCATATCCATTAATAGTCACAACTCTCCTCTCCTCTCCCCCTCCTAAATTCCCAGGCAACCACTAATCTACTTTCTCTTTCTTTTTTTTTTTTTTTTTTTTTTTTTTTGAGACGGAGTCTTGCTCTGTCGCCCAGGCTAGAGTGCAGTGGCCGGATCTCAGCTCACCGCAACCTCTGCCTCCTGGGTTCACGCCATTCTCCTGCCTCAGCCTCCTGAGTGGCTGGGACCACAGGCGCCCACCACCTCGCCCGGCTAATTTTTTGTATTTTTAGTAGAGACGGGGTTTCACCGTGTTAGCCAGGAGGGTCTCGATCTCCTGACCTCGTGATCCGCCCGTCTCGGCCTCCCAAAGTGCTGGGATTACAGGCTTGAGCCACCGCGCCCGGCCAAATCTACTTTCTCTTTCTATGGATCTGCCCATTCTGGACATTTCCCAAAAACTCTACTTTCTGTTTCTACAGATTTGCCTATTCTGGACATGTCACACTAACAGAATCATATACTATGTGGCCTTTTATGTCTGGCTTTTTTACATAATGGCATAAAGTTTTCAAGGTTCATGTTGTAGCATGTATCAGTATTTTATTCCTTTTCATGGCTTAATAATACACCACTGTATGAATATACCATATTTTATGGTTTCATAAAGTTGATAGACATTTGGGTTGTCTTCATTTTTGGCCATTATGCACAATAAACTCTGCTGTTAACATTCACATAGAAGCTTTTGTATGAATATATGTTTTTGGTTCTCTTGGGTAAATACCTAGGAGAGGAACTGCTTGGTCACATGATGAATCTATGGTTAACTTTTGAGAAATTGCCAAGCTACTATGCTTTTGAAAATGAACTTAAGATTTATCTTTGTGTTATTGTTTTCCAACATTATTAGAATAGAATTATATTATTTTACTAAGACACTGGTTTCAGTTCACAATTGCTCTCAGTTCCTTCGACCCATAAAAGTTCTAACCCTATCATGGAAAATGAGATCTAAGGTGAAAATATCATCTACCGCTAAGCATCACAGTGAAAATACTGTTTTAAAACTTGTAGAGAAAAATGAACATTTTTCTAAAGACAACAGAGACTCAATCTATTAGTACATTATCCAAAAAAGAGCTTTTGAAAGCTTATTAAACTGCTTACTTTGAGGATGTCAATCTCTTACAGTAAGTTGAATTCGATATAAAAAAATGTGAATGATTTTCATGATAAAAATTCCCATTCCCCAAAATTAAGGGGAAGAAAAAGAGCTGACAAATATTAAACCCAGACTAATTTCTCCCCCCCCCCAAAAAAAAAACCAAAAAAAACAAAAACTTACCAAGGAAAAGTTGATGACAAAGCACTTCCATAAAAATGTCTGACCTTCTTATCAATATAAACAGCAAAATGAACACAAAATTATTTTTACCTTTACATGCATAATATTGACCAAATAGAAATATCTCTTCAATAAAAAGAATGTATACAAAACATCTCTTAGCTGACAGATGTCAAAAATCATATTACTTACCTATGTAGACTCTTTTGCTGTATCTCTGCATCAGTAACAACACAAATACATGCAGTGGAATCAGATTGATGATAAATACATAACCACCCCAAGCAGAGACCTATATGAAAAGAAGTGCTAAGTTAAATTTATATTTTTACTTTTTAAAAATAAGTATATTTAGGAATCTAAACATACAATGAGCAAATATAAACATTAAGATTTTAGCAATTTTGAGAAATGCTTAAATAAGAGCTTACTAACCTATAAAGAACGTATTCCTCAATTTTATTGATCATTAAAATAACACGATCCCACAAATCCAATATGCTTTTCCAAATGCACTGGAGAAATGTTCAAACTAAACTAGATTTAATAGAAAAGCTGAGAGTATTATAATTTGTGAATTGTCAGTAAACAGGCTGTCATAGAGACAAGGAGTTTTAGGATATAGATAATAAATTTTGAAAATAAAGTTTTTACTTCACCCACTTTTTATAACAAATTTGTTGTAAGAAAGTTCACTGAGAGTAAGAGCAATGAAAGGACTCACTGACAACTAAAAAAAATTCAGATGACATGAATATGCTTTGAGATTCTCAAAAAAGTGCTAGCTGGGCATAAATTTTTTTCTTAAAAATGGATTTATACAAAGCAAGATCCCATTTTAATGTTTGGCTTATACAATATACACTATTTAGCCAGAATAACTGAGGATGTTTTTGGTCTACATTAATGAATATTCTAAACAGAATCTCCATTCTCAACCAATAGAATTAATTTTTTGGTACACTAAATAATAGGTAATAAGCTCTTGTTAATATCAAAGCTCTCAGATGTCCTCTAATAATTAGAGCCTGTCTTGAAAGGTTCATTTGTATCAACAGTCACGTTAGCAGACTACAGGCCAGCACATCTATTCCAATAATGCTGCTCTTACCTAAAATATTTCAGAACCCCTTGTGGAGAACTGCCATCAGTTTTCCACACATACACCAGTTTTCTGCCTTGGTCACATGGTATTTTTCACAAAAAACAATGTTACTCTAATGGAGCGCCAGTCCTAACTGAAAGACTTCTGACTACTTTCAGAATTTAAGCCTAAATTTGAAAGAGAACAAGTTTGATATTGCTAAGTACAACTACCCAGAATGTGCCCCAGGCTCTAACCACTTAAAAGGAGCCACGGATAACTTGGGTGCACATATTCTATGACATTTGTTTAAAAATTAAAAAAAGATTAGCTCAAATTATCATTAATTTTCAGAAGACTACTATATAGGTTACGGTATAGAAAAAAAGAGAAAGAAGAATAAAGAGGTAATATTGCACCCTAATCCTAAGAAACCTGTTTAAAAAAATATGTAGGTGGGCCAGGTGCGGTGGCTCACACCTGTAATCCCAGCACTTTGGGAGGCCGAGGCAGGCGGATCATGAGGTCAGAGATCAAGACCATGGTAAAACCCCATCTCTACTAAAAATACAAAAAATTAGCCGGGCACAGTGGCGGGTGCCTGTAGTCCCAGCTACTCGGGAGGTTGAGGCAGGAGAATGGCGTGAACCCAGGAGGCGGAGCTTGCAGTGAGCTGAGATCACACCACTGCCCTCCAGCCTCGGTGACAGAGCAAGACTCCGTCTCAAAAAAAAAACAAAAAGTAGGTGGCCGAGCACATTGGCTCATGCCTGTAATCCCAGCACTTTGGGAGGCTGAGGCAGGCAGATCACCTGAGGTCGGGAGTTCGAGATCAGTCTGATCACATGCAGAAACCCCGTCTCTACTAAAAATACAAAAATGAGCCAGGCCTGGTGGCACAGGCCTATAATCCCAGCTACTTGGGAGGCTGAGGCAGGAGAATCGTTTGAACCCAGGAGGCAGAGATTGCGGCGAGCCGAGATTGTGCTGAGCTGAGATTGTGCCATTGCACTCCAGCCTGGGCAACAAGAGCCAAATTCCATCTCATTAAAAAAAAAAAAAAAAAAAAAAGGAGGTAAATTTACAGGTTAACCTAGAGGATATGACCATTATTTCAGTAATGACTCTAGGTACCTACTACTTTAAGGCTGAAAATTGAGTATAATATCAATATGCTACCTTAGCTACTCTCTTCACTCAAGAACAAAGAAAAGCTGAAACCAATCTGAAAGTAAATCTGATGTTCTGAAAAGTACTTGCTGATCTTATGCATGATCTTTAACTACAGTGATTTATTTCTTTTCGGATCCACATAAATTCATTTTAAGAGTTTTCCTTCATTTACTTGAAGGAGTGAAATGAAAGCAAATGGGCCAGAATAACATTCTTTCTACAACCTTTTCTCATTCCGTTTCTCCTTTTAGTTAACTCTTTACTTAGGTTATCCTTTTCAACAAGACTTCCAATTACTCTTATTTCTCTGCTCTAAGTTCTCTTCACTAAACTGTTTAGATAATGACTGTTAAAAACTCAGATTATTTTAACATTAAACAGTTACCTAGTCAACTCCAATATGGAAAAACTAATTTTTAATATCACATTTAAAATTGAGTGTTAAGTAAAAGTTTATTTCATCCAAACATAGCTCCATGCTCGATATACGACAGGCAAAATTTCCTATTCTTTTTGAGTATGCAATCTAACTTGGAAAATATTTTACTTGTCAGAGCTATTTGAAAAATAAAGCTAGGGGCCGGGTGCCGTGGCTCACACCTGTTATCTCAGCACTTTGGGAGGCTGAGACAGGCAGATCGCTTGAGGTCAGGAGTTTGAGACCAGCCTGATCAACACAGTAAAATCCTGTCTCTACTAAAAATACAAAAATTAGTCGGGCATAATGGCACACATCTGTAATCTCAGCTACTTGGGAGACTGAGGCATGAGAATAGCTTGAACCCAGGAGGCAGAGGTTAGAGTGAGCCAAGATCGCACCACTGAATTCCAGCCTAAGCGACAGAGCCAGACCCTGCCTCAAAAAAAAAAAAAAATAATAATAATAATAATAATAATAAAATGAATAAAGCTACGAAGAATAGAAAATAAATTTAAGTCATTAAAAAGTTAAAACAGGCACAGCGGCTCTCGCCTATAATTCCAGTGCTTTGGGAGGCTAACATAGGAGGATTGCTTGAGGCCAGGAGCTTAAGACCAGTCTGGGCAACAGAGTGAGGATCTGTCTCTACAAAATATTTTTAAAAATTAGCCAGGCGTGGTGGCACATGCTTGTAGTCCTGGCTGCTGGGGAGGCTGAAGTGGGAGAATCACTGAAGTTCAAGAATTCAAGGTTATAGTGAGCTATGACTGCACCACTGCACTCCAGATTGGATAACAGAGACAGACACTCTCTCTGAAAAAATAAATGACAGGCCAGACGTGGTGTCTCATGCCTGTAATCCCAGAACTTTGGGAGGCCAGGGCCGGCAGATCATGAGGTCAGGTGTTCAAGACCAGCCTGGCCAACATGGTGAAACTCCGTCTCTACTAAAAATACAAAAATTAGCCAGGCGTGGTGTTGGGTGCCTATAATCCCAGCTACTCGGAAGGCTGAGGCAGGAGAATTGCTTGAACCAGGAGGCGGAGGCTGCAGTGAGCTGAGATTGTGCCACTGCACTCCAGCCTGCGCAACAGGGCAAAACTCTGTCTCAAAATAAATAAATAAATAATGAATATAATCTTTAAAAATTAAAAAAAAAATTCTTAATAAAATGTTTAAGTATTTTGAAGTGGTACATTTGAAAACATTTTGCTTCACTTGCTGCAAATATTTTACTTGAGGGTTAAATATTAGCCCTCTCCATCAAAGCATGTGTATACAGGACCTGTGAGTAGGAGAAGGAAAGAGGATGGTAGTAATGAAAGATCACATTAAACAAAATAAAAATCCTATAGACTTCAGGAGAAAAGAGAACTGTTTTAACCTCCAAAGACCTATTAGACTTCATGTAGTCTCAAATATGAAATCTTACCATATAGAAATAGGATAAGCAGCAGCACATTGTCCAAAAAACTGACCCAGTTTTTACGGATTTTACCTAAAAAATAAAAGTAACTGATATAATAAAAATGCTTACAAATGCTCTTGTGGAATTTTAAAAGTTAAATGTTTGGTAACCACGTGCTACAAAAAGTCAAGGTTATTTTTAAAAGTACTGTGGTTATTCAGATATGCAGACGTACTTAATATATGTGTTTATAACACTGAGCAGCACACTGAGACATTTTAAGAATAGCTCTCATTCTCTGTTATGCACGTTATGTTATTTAAAAGAATCACCTTTTAAAAAACAAATTACATTTTTTTCATTTTCTGCAAAGTCTCTTGCCCTCACTGATATCCACACACCATGCCACAGGTCACCATGGCCACCTCCCACCCCTTTTCCTTAAGTGTCTACATTCCAGAGTGGTCTTTTGCTTGTTCAGCAGTGCCAAACCAGTTCAATGGGCTGAACCACACCCTATGCAACGAGGTGTGAAAACCTTCCAAGTTTGCCCTTTCTTGGGTACCCTCCCTCAGCCTTAGGATACCATAGAGAGTTTCCTTCTATTTTAGTTACTCTTTTATCATAATTAATACCTCTTTCTCTCTCCTAACCGAACCCAGACTGCTATAATCTATTACAATAAAACCAAGGTATATTTTACAACCACTAAATACAGTTCATATCCTGAAACTTCCTCAGGCTCAATCCAACTGGCTGAAAGAGAAAAGTAAATGAAACATATTTTTCAGTATTTACTAATACACAGAAAACTTTGCTAGGCTATGTTGGACACAAACTAAAACTCAGTCCTGTACTAGGGAGATAAGATACAAAGGCAAGAACCTGAGTCAAAGCATAATATAAAAGAGGCCCTATGGTGAGTATAAACACTGAGTACCAAAAGGTCCTTATAGAGCCTGAATGCCAAAGTCAGGAAAGCAGTTCTGGCTGGGATAAAATCACCAGAAGCTTTACTGAGGTGGTGGTTTTGGGCAGAACTTTGAGGGCAATGAGGCAGGAAAGATGCAAGGCATCCAATCAACCACCCACAGTGAATTCAGTAGCAGGCACAGATAGAAGAAGTAGAGGTGTGGAATTTAAAAATTTTAAGCCCACAAAAAGCTCACAATCTAGAGGAAGTAAATTGAAAAGCAAGTAATCAATATACTATATTTCATAGAATCTATGGCCATCACTCATAACATACATCCTAATTTCAGAGATGTCAAAATCTGTGGAGAAAGTATACATTTTAGGATTGATGAAAGGTGCTATATATCAAGTGCTATAATAGAGGTAGGTATCAGAAACGAAGTGCTATGAAAACAGAAATGAGAATAACAAAATCTACGTAAAAGAATGGTCAAAATGTCAAAGGAGGCACTGAAGAATTATAAACAAGGAGAGAGGGATCAATAACCAAAAGGGGAAAATAGCAACACCTGCGAATACAGAAAACAACAGCTGAGCTACTCAGAAGGAACTGAAAAGACTTTAGGAGAAAAGTTAGGACTTTGTAAGTGTGGTATTATGATATATGGACTTCTGTCCAGTTTGTGGCTCGTAATTCCCCTTGTTACAGAATCTCTCTCTCTGAACTTCTCCTACTCACTTTTCACTTCTCCACTTGGCAGGGCTCTAATTTGATTTTGGGTCATAAGACCCTCTATTTCAGAGAGTGTTCTGTCCCATACCTGGAGGAAGGAATGCTGCACAGAGAGGCCAAGAAGAATCTGAACAGTAGGCTTTGCTAAGTTTAGGTCACACTCTTTTTGTCCAGTCACATTTTGACGAGGGTGTCCATGCTTCAATCATGGACAACCAATAAAGTCTCCATAAAAGGCCCAAGGACAGGGTCTGCTGAACTTCCAGACAGTTGAATACAAGGAGGCTGACAGGAAGGTGATCAACAACTCATCCATGTACCAGGATGAAGGTGCACCCCAACTCCATAAGAACAGAAGCTCCTGCACTTGGGACTCTTCCAGATCTTGTCCTACATATCTCTTCATCTGGCTGTTTACCTGTATAATTTAGGATATCTTTCATAATAAGCCAATAAATTGAACTAAGTGTTTCCTTGAGTTCTGTTGGCCGATCTAGCACATCAATCAAATCTGTGAAGGGGGGCTGGGCCCGGTGGCTTATGCCTGTAATTCCAGCACTTTGGGAGGCCGAGGCGGGCAGATCACAAGGTGAAGAGGTTGAGACCATCCTGGCCAACATGATGAAACCCTGTCTCTACTAAAAATTCAAAAATTAGCTGAGCATGGTGGCGGGGCGGGGTCCCAGCTACTCAGGAGGCTGAGGCAGGAGAACCACTTGAACCAGGGAGGTAGAAGCGACCCGAGATCGTGCCACTGTGTTCCAGCCTGGGGACAGAGTGAGATTCCGTCCAAAAAAAAAACCTTGAGGGGGTGATGGGAATCCCTAATTTCAGCTGGGCTATCAGAAGTTCTAGAGGCCTGGACTTACAACTGGTGTCTGGGGGCATAAGCTGGGATGGTGTGCTGGGGACAGGCCCTCAACCTATGGGATCTCATGCTTTCTCCAGGTAGACAGTGTCAAAAATGATTTGGAGGACACCGGCTGGTGTCTGCAGCAGAATTAACTGCTTGGCAATGGGGAGAAATCGCCAAATATTTTGAGGTCACATGAGTCTTCTGTACTGATGATTACTGTTTTGGTGTGAAAGCAGAGAAAAAGTACGGATTGAGTTTTTTTCCCAGACAGTAAGTCATGCTCACCATTTGGTCTTCTTTTACACATATTAAGGAGTCCAGTAGTAGAAGCTTTGAAATAAGAAAATTGCATGTTCAGATAAGCTATTTTTTAAAATAACACAGGTAAGCTTCAACCCAAAACTACAAGACATGCAAAGAAACAAAGTGTGACCCAAATTTGGACACGTATAGGTTGGGGAAGGGGACACGGTTGATAAAAACTAATTTTGAGTGGGCCCAGATGTTGGAGTTAGAGGATAAAGACTCTAAAACAGCTGTTACATGTTCAAGGAACTAACGAATACTATATTAAGAAAATTAAAGAAAAATATAACAGAAATTTCCATATAGAATATATACATATTCTCCTATACATGGGAGAAATAAGAATGAACTAGAAATTTTAGAGCTGAAAAGCGTAATAAATGGAATAAAAAATTCATTAAGTAGGCTTAACAGCAAATTTGAGATGGCAGAAGAATTAGTGGGCATGAAGATAGGTCAACAGAAAGTATCCAACCCAAAGAACAGAGAAGTTCAAGAAAGGAGAGGCTACGAAGACAGACAGATAAAAACATGTAAAGAAACAATTACAACTTCCCAAATTCTAAGGTAAGCACTAATCTACAGATCCATGAAACCCAAGAAGCCACCAAACATAATAAATACAGAGAACTACACCTAGACAAACTGTAGGCAAAGTACTGGCAGATAAAGACAGAGCAAAGTTGAAAAGAGAAAAAAAAAAAAAAACCCCACAGGGAAGTAACGATACGATTGACTTTGCATCAGAAAAAAAATTTTGACAGAAGGCAGTGGTATGACATACTCACAGTGTTAAATGAAAGAGAAAATTATCAAGTGTTAAATGAAAGAGAAAAGTATTGAAAGTAATGGGAAAAATCACAATTACTTTTGCAGCAACCTAATACATTCTTACACAACTATCCTTCAAAAAGGAAGGCAGGTGAGGATTCTGGGAAGACAGTGAAAGAAGCAGCAACAGAAATCAGCTCCCCACCTAGACAATAACTGCTCGGGCAGAATCAGTCTGATGTGAGGAAACTTGTCCTCCAAGTATTGAGGTTCTGCACTCTGATCACTGATTGCTGCTTTTTGTCATAGAAGAGCAGACAAAGAGGTATCACCCTTGCACTTTCGCCCCATTGTTGCAAGCCCCTCCTCCTCTGGCTGAAGTGACTGACAGGGGATTTAAAGGGCTGGCACTTCTTTCCCCTCCATTTTTCTGCTTTTCCCCACTTTGGAAACCAAATACTGAAGACTATGACATCCAAAATCAACCATATATATGAAGAAATATATGACGGGAAATTAGAAAGTCACTGCGAATACCCTGGAGAAGGTGTAGGCTTTTACAAATGGGCAATAAGGACATGAAAATATGCTCAACATTACTGCTCATTAGGGAACTACAAATAAAACTCCAAGATGCCACCTCACACCCATTAGGATGGCTACTATCAAAAGAACCAGAAAATAACATGTGTTGGCAAGAACTGGGAAAAATTAAACCTTTGTGCAGTGTTGGTAGGAATGTAAATGGATACTGCTGTTGTGAAAAACAGTTTGGCATTCCCTCAGAATTTAAAAATAGAATTGACATATGATCCAACAATTCCACTACAAGGTATACACTCAAAATAATTAAAAGCAAAGTCTTGGAAAGAGATTTGTATAACCACTCTCAAAGTAGCTAAACTATAAAAGTATCCATCTGCAGATGAATCAATAAGCAAAATATGGTATATACATACAATGGAATATTATTCCACCTTAAAAAGGAAGAAAATCCTGACATGCTACAACATGGATAAACCTTGAAGACATTATGCTAAGTGAAACAAGCCAGTCACAAAAAGACAAATACTATATAATCCTATCTATGTGAAGTATTTAATCAAAATCATAGAGACAGAAATTTGAATGGTGGTGCCAGGGGCTGAGAGGAAGGTAGAAAGGGGAGATATTGTTTAATGTGTATAGAGTTTCATTTTTGCAAAATAAAGAGCTCTGGAGATGGATGGTGGTGACAGTTGCATAATCAATGTACTTAATGCCAATAAAGTATATACTTAATGATTAAAACATTCATTTTATGTCATGTCAATTTTACCCTAGTTCAAAAAAACTGGGGGACAAATGAAGGCAAAATTGAAAAATTCCATTACAGCAGATTTGCTCTAGAAAAAATATTAAAGAAAATCCTTCAGGCTAAAAGGAAATTATAACAAATGGAAACTCAGATCACGGGACAGAATAAAGAATACTGGAAATGGTAAATATGGAGTATATAGAAGACTCTCTTGATTGTTTTCTTAATAATTGTAAATTATATGAATATAAATATAATCAGTGTTGTTAGGTAGATAACATACATAGATATAATACACATGACAATAACAGGACAGAGGAGAGGAGAAAAAAAATAAAGCTGTGTTGGAGCAAAGGTGCTATATTTTACCAGAATTATGTTAAGTAGAAGTAGATTGTAATATTAAGATGCATAATTCGTTCTCTGTATCAAGCGCTATACATAAATAGCAATAACAGCTAAACAATTAGGGGAATTAAAATGGTATACTGAAAAATGCATTTCAACACAAAAGAAGACAGTAAATGGCAGGAGCAAATCAAATAATATTTAAAACCTGCATTAAATGTAAATGGACTAAAACCTCCAATAAAAAGGCAGAGATGGTCAGTCTGGATAAAAAAGCAAGATCTAACCATATGCAGTCAATGAAACTTTTAAAATCCAGAGATACAAATACTTTGATTTTAAAGGACAGAAAAAGATAAGCCATAGAAACAGGAATCATACCAAATCAATCAAAGCAAGCAGATTTTAAGACAACATTCCTAGAGACAAAGAGAACTACTTCGTTATAACAAAAGGGTCAGAATACCAGGAAAATGTAAAAATTTTAAGTGTACAGGGACCTAAAACAAATCCTTAAAATACATAAAGCAGGAACTAACAGAACTAAAAGAAGAAACTGTTTCTGAGAGGCAGTTATTGAAATCTCCAACCATACTGTTGAAGACAGAACTTGAAAGAAAAACAATAAGCATATTGAAGATTTGTACAATATCAACCAATTTGACCTGACCATTAATTTACAATATGTAACCTCCAAACAGCAGAATACATGTTCTTTTCAAGCACATGTGGATTACTGTCCACGATGGAGAACATGCTTGACCAGGATACAGCAATCTTGTTTTGAACAGTCAAGATGGTAAATATTTACACTTAGGAGCCAGATCTGTCACAACTATGCAATTCTGTCATTCTGGTGTAAAGGAAGCCAAAGGCCGTATGTTTATGAATGGCCAGGGCTGTGTTCCAGTAAAATTTTATTTACTAAAGCAGGTAACCTACATATGGGCCATACTTCACAGACTTCTGTGCTAGACCATAAAACAAGTCTCAACATACTTAAAAAGACAAATTATGCAAAATATGGTCTTCAACAACATAATTAGAAATCAACAAAAAAAAAGTATGCTAAAAAAATCCCAAATATTTGGAAATTAAACACCATGCTTAGAAAAACCCCATGAGTCAAAGAAACTATGAATTCAAAGAATATTCAACTATATGACAATGAAAACACCACATATTACAATACAGAGAATACAGTTAAAGAAGTAAATACAGTATAATTTTAAATAGTTATATTAGAAAAGTAGAAATGGAGAAAATAACTTAAGCTTCAACTTCAAAAAGCTAGAAAAGAGTAAACCAAATGCAAATTAGAAGGAAATAACGAAGACCAAGAAATCAATTCAATTGAAAATGTAAAGGAAAAAAAAAAAAAAAAACAGTGAAACCAAAAGTTGGATAAGCTTTATCTAGACTAATCAAGAAGGGAGAGAAGATACAAATTATCAGTACCAGGAATAAGGAAGGTGACATCACTACAGACTGTACAGAAATCCAAAGACTTACAAAGAAATATTATGAACAATTTCTGCCTACAAATTAGGTCATTTAAATAAAATAAAAAGATAAGTATTATCAAATTACTCATGAAAAAATAGAACATCACAGAATAAAACTATGCCATTAAAAAGTTGAATTCATATTAAAAATCTTCCCTGGTCCACATGGCTTCAATGGTAAATACTGCCAAACAATTAAGGAAGAAGTAATACCAATCCTATGATTATTATTTCAGGAAACAGGGCAGGAAAAACTACACTGTCCAACGTGACATTAGAGGTTCCAGTCAATACAACCAGGCAAGGAAAAAAACGAAAGGTATACAGTTCAGGAAAAAAGTAGCAAAGACCCTCTGTCTCTAAAGATAACATGATCTTGTATGTAGAAAATCCTAAGGAATCTAAAAAGTAAATTTTAACATGCAAGTTTAGCAAGGTCACAGAATATATGATCAATACATAAAAATCTACAATACTTCCCAATTTTAAAATGTACAATGAAGTTACAGTAATCGGGTCAGTACAGACTTCTTGATCTATGTTTATGAGGTAGGTATAGACATGCAGATCAATGGAACAGAACAGAGCCCGGAAATAAATTAGTAATTATGTTTTCCCCCTGAGATGAGGACAAGATAAAGTTGTCCTCTCTCACCATTTCTGTTCACATTGTAATGGAAGTCCTAGCAAATGCAGTGAGACAAGAAAAGGAAATAAGAAGTACACAAACTGAGAAGGAAGAAACGAAGCTGACTTTTTTCATGAATGACATGATTGTCTATGTAAAAGACCCCAAAGAATCAGAAAGAAAATTACTGGAACCAATAAATGATTATACACAATACTGGAGGACAATGTTGTTAAGATAACAAATCTTCTCATCTTGATCTGTAAATTCAATGTGATCACAATCAAAATCTCAGCAAGTGACTTTGTGGACATCAACAAATCAATTTGAATGTTTATATGGAAAGGCAAAAGACTGAGACTAGCCAACATGATACTGAAATAAGACTGATACTACACCTGACTTCAAGACTTATTATACAACTATAGGAATCAAGACAGCGTGGGAAAAGAACAGATCAGCAGAACAGAACACAGCACAGAAATACAGCCCCATAAATATAAACTGACCTTTGACAAAAGGCAATACATAAAGATTAATCTTTTTAACAAATGATGCTGTAACAGCTGGACACCCACATACAAAAAAAAAAAAAAAAAAAAATCAATCTAGACATAGATCTTATCCTTTTCATGAAAATAACTCAAAATGAATCTCAGACATGAATGTAAAGTGCAACACTATAAAATTTTTAGAAAACAACACTGGAAAAATGTAAATTGGAATAAAAGGCAAAAATCTAGCAGTAGCCCAAACATGGCACAAAAACTGTATTCCAACAGAATTTACAAACGGCTTTCTTCCTCTATACTGAGCAAATCTAGCAGAAATTTAGTGAATCCAGATGACTAAAGAGATATTTTTGTAATGGATTAGGCTTAGGGAATTAACTTTACATAATTCTCACAAATTATGAGGTCCTCTGTTTCTAGAATAAGTTAACATTTCCTAATTGATTTAAAAGAAATAAATATTTTAGACAAATATTTTAAGGGTAAAACTCAGTTCTATTACCTATATTACAGTGAAGCACCTAGTACCTGCACAAAAAAAAGTCCATATACATGTGGCCAGTGACTATCTTATTAAACAGAGTAGATATAAAACACTTCTATCATTATAGAAAGTTCTATTGGAAAGTACTGCTCTAGGCCTACAAACATGGGCCATCTTGTGTTTTGGTTCACAGTATTAGGAGATGCACTGAATTCCACTTGTGCTTGGGATGTGGAAAGCTGCAAGAGAATGTTATTTTCACCTCAACAATAAGGGAGAAATTCTAGATGATCTACAAAATAGTAAGTTTTCTTAGGCTTATCAGAGAGCTAAAGTCACAAGGCACATAAACAAGTGTTAAAACAGCTAAAGAAACAAGACATAAGAGGAATTTACACTCACAAGCTCTTTTCATAAGCCCAAGTAGTCATGAGAAAGATCTGGAGTAGGATAGAAGTTCAGCATCCTTGGTGATACTGTCAGTCACATGGGAAATTATAAAAATCTGAGCTAGAAAATTAAAATAGGGCATAAAAACTCTCTGCAATTCTTACAGTAATTTGTATACAGATGTTTATACATTTGTTTAAAATGTAATAAAAATGTACACAGATGTCCACAGCAGCATTATTCCTCACAGACAGAAATTAGAAAGAACCCAAACGTTTAGTCAACTGAAAAATGGAGAAATAAAATGTGATAACCATACAATGGAATATTATTCAGCCACAAAAAGAAATAAAGTATTTGTAAATACTTCAACGTAGACAAACCTTGAAAATACTATTGTAAGTGAAAGAAGCCAGATGTAAAACAGGTAAGGTCACTTACACTTTGTGAGGCACAGGTGGGAGGGTAGCTTGAGGTCAGGAGTTTAAGACCAGCCTGAGCAATATAATGAGACCCCATCTATATTTGAAAATTAAAAAAAAAAAAAAAAAAAAAATCTAAAAGGCAACATATTATATAATTCCTTTTATATGGAATTCCAGGATAGGCAAATCAGAGAGGCAGAAAGCAGATTACCGGTTGCTAAGGGCTACGGGGATGTGAAAATGGAAAGTGACTATCATGGGCACGGGCTTTCTTTTTGGAGTGTTAACATGTTCTGTAACTGGATAGTGGTAATGGTGGTACAACTTGGTTAATATACTAAAAGCAGTGGTAATGATGGTACAACTCGGTTAATATACTAAAAGTCACTGAATTCCATTCTCTAAGAGGATAAATTGTGTAATACACAAATTATTTTTCAATAAAAAAATGTATGGGGTACAGCTAAAGTAGTACTTAGAGGAAAAATTATAGCTTTAGGTGCTTAAAATAGATCAAGTCACTAACCTGATCATTCAGAAAAATTAAAACAAAAATGAAGAAGATCTAAATAAATGGAAAGAAATACTATATTCACAGATTCACAGAAGGCTACATATTAAGATAACAATTCTACTCCAAATTGACTTATACATTCAATGTACTTCCAATCAACATCCCAGAAGGCTTTTTCATTAAATAAGTTAATAATGTGATTCTAAAATTTACATGATGCAAACAGCTAAGAAAAGCCAAAATAATTCTGAAAAAGAGAAAACAACATTAGATTACTCATGCTACCTGATTTCAAAAGTTTCTAGAAACTAATGAAAACAACATAAGGTATTGTTACAAAGACAGACACAGATAAACAGAAGAGTTCCAAAACAGACCCATATGTATATATTCAATTGACTTTGACAAGGTTACCAAAGCAGATAATTCAGTGGAGAAAGAACAGTCTTTTCAACACATGATGTTGGAAAAACAGAACATTCAAATCCAACAACACTTATATTGCACCAGACCATAATCAACATGAAATAGATGACAGTCATGAGTGTTAAACCTAAACCTATTTAATTTCTAGAAGTAAACACCTGAGAAAATCTTTGTGATTTTAGGGTAGACAAAGATCTCTTAGACAAGACACCAAGAACAAGATATATTAAAAAAAAAAAAAAAAAAAAAAACCTGATAAATTCCGTAAAAATCAAAATTTTCTGCTCTTAGAGCCTAGAGAAAATGTTTATAGAGCACACATCTGATAAAGTATTTATTTCCAAAATATATAAAGAACTCTCACACCTCAAGAGTAAGAAAACAACTCAACCAAAACATGTGCAAGATATGAACAGACATTTCATCAAAGAACAGGGATGGCAAATAAGCACGTGAAAAGATGCTCATCAGTCACTGGGGGGAAGCAAACAAAAGCCATAAGATACTACTACCTACCTACAAGAATGGGTAAAATTTAAAAATGCCACGTGATGGAGTCGTAAATATTACTCTCATGTATTTGTGGAGGGAATGCAAAATGAATACAGCAACTTTGGCAAAATGCTTAGCAGCTTTTTATAAAGTTAAACATATACTTACCACACAAACCACCAATCTGTGCCTATGCATTTACCTGAGAGAAATAATAATATATGTCCAAAGACCCATATGCAAACATTTCACAGCCACTTAATTCATCATTGCCAAAAACTGGAAAACAAATTGTAGTACACCCATATAATGGAGTACTATTCAGCAATAAAAAGTAACAAACTACTAAAACATCAACAACATGGTTGACACTCTCAAAAATATTATGCTAAGTGAAAGAAGATGGATATACAGGGTCACGCCTACTGTCTGTATTATATGGCATTCTAGAAAAGAAACTCCTACAGCTATACAGACAGAGAGACAGAAATCAGACCAGTGGTTGCCAGAAATGGGGTTGGGAGAAGACTCACTACAAAAGGTACAGGAGGGAACCTTAAAGAAACAAAACAAAACCTCTAAGAGGCAATATGATAAACACTGCTCCTTGTACTACTTTATCTGTGTTAGTTTTCTGAATCATGTACTCTGGTGCTTGTAAATAACAGTAACAAACACGTACTAACCTCTCACTATGTTCTCACAATATTCTATACCTTTACATGTATTAACTTTTAAGTTATATGAGGAAGGTACAATTATTACTTCCATATTATAGTTGATTGAACAGGCACAGGGTGGGGATTTAAACAACCTCCAGTGACAGAGCCGGAAATCAAACCAAGAGAAAACCAAACCCTGGCAATTATGCTATAGACTTTACTCTTAATTACTCAATCATGATGAAAATGTTTTAATCTCTGCAGAACACAAATCCAAAAGTGTATCCTAAAATGTCTGTCAACATCAGCTTGTAACTGTAATAGGGCACCAAGAAATAATAATGCTATGACAAATTACTTATCTTCTAAATTTTAAAAACATATACCTTGTAAAAGAGTTGGTTTAAAAACAAAAACACTGGGTGAGGAATTAAACAACTTAATATTTACATATTAGATATTACAAAAATATTTTCACCTTTTTATAACTTCATTTGGGTTACAAACAACTTTTCAGAATAGTTAGAACTGTAATTACTTCCACTTTCAATTAGTAATAATGAAATTTTAAATAAATGTCATTATCTATTATAATTCTGTAGCCAAAACATTTTCTCTATCTTAGGAGAAAACTGAATGAGATTCAAAAGTGTCAATTTGTCAAGAGTCAGAGAGTATTTTATGCCAGAACTCAAACACAAGTATTCTTATTTTCAAATACTGAAGCTATTTCCACCGTAAACCTAATTTATTTAAATGTATTGTTTTTAAAAAGAAAACAAAAGAAAACCTCACTAGAATAATCTCCCAGTTTCTGGGTGAGAATGTTTTATCATTCCATCCTTCTGTTAATATGATCCTTCAAAGCAATGTTATCTATAATTTCTTCTAGATTATCAACTTCATATAACCTTGTATAACCAACACATAAAACAGCACCTGCTTCATATTGTATTCTACAAAAATTTCTGTTGAATTAATAAAACAGTATCATGCCACTTAAAAAAAGAAAAGCTGTAATGAACAAGCTAATCCTAAAACTTACGAAAATGCAAGGGACCCCATATAACCAAAGCAATCTTGAAAAAGAACAAAGTTGAAGGACTTATGCTTTTGGATTTCAAAACTCATTACAAAGCTACAGTAACCAAAACTGTGCAGTAGTGGCATAAAGACACAACATACTGATGGCAAGGGAATGGAACAGAATTGAGAGTCCAGAAAAAAAACCATACATTTATAATCAATTGATTTCTGACAGAAGTGCTAAAACCATTCAACAAGAGTATATTTTTTTTAACAGTGCTAAGATAAGTGGATATCCACATGCAAAAGAATGAAGTTGGAACTCCTCTCTCACACCATATACAAAAATTAACCCGAAATGGATCAAAGACCTAAGTGGAGGAACTTGACATATAAAATCTTTAGAAGGAAACAGAGGTGTAAGTCTTCATGACCTTCACTTAGGCCAACAGTTTCCTTAAATATAACACTAAAAGCACAAGCAACAAGAACAAAAATTAATTAGACTTCATAAAAATTTAAAATTCATGCAAAGGACACTATCCACAGAGTGAAAAGGCAATCCACAAATATGCTCAAAAGGGATTCAAATGATTCACTACCAAAAGAATCCACTACAAAAAGAAGACTAATGGAGAAATGAGGGACAAAAAAAGCTATAAGGCATATACAAAACAGCACAACCACAGAAATCAGTCCCTCTTTATGAGTAATTACTTCCAATGTGTATTAAACTCTCCAAAAACAGAGATTGTCAGAAAGAATAAACACATGATCCAACCACATGCTGTTATGTAAGAGATGCACTTTAAATCCAAAGACAAAGAGACTGAAAGGACAGAAAGTTATTTCATGCAAATAGTAACCAAAAGAGAGAAAAGATAAGACTTTAACTCTACAAAATTCAAAACAAAACAAAAAACGGCAGGGTGTGGTGGCTCACACCTGTAATTCCAACACTTTGGGAGGTGAGGAGGGAGGATTGCTTGAGCCCAGGAGTTTGAGACCAGCCTGGGCAACATGGTGAAACCTCATCTCTACAAAATTAGACAAGAAAAAACAGACTTTGAATTTTTTTTGTTTAAAAAAAGGTTACAAAAGAGAAAGAACCCAAAATATATACAGCAATAAAACAGTTCAATACAGCAAGAAGGTATAGCAATTACAAACATTTATGTACGTAATAACAGACCATCAAAATATAGGAAGAAAAAATTTGAGAGAATTGAAGAAATAAACAGTTCTACAACAATAGCTGGTGACATCAATACTCTATTCCCAATAATGGATAAAACCACCAGAAAGGAGATAACACAGAACTTAACACAACAAACCAACTAGGTCTAAAAGACAGACGCAAAACACTTTATTGAACAACGACAGCATATGCAATTCTTCTCAAGTACACATGGGACATTTTCCAGGATAGACAATACGCTGGGCCACAAATTAAAGATGAAAATTAAGTTTCAATAGATTTAAAAAGATAGATACCATACAAAGTATCTTCTCCAACTATAACAGGATGAAGTCAGAAATTAGCAACAGAAGGAAAACTGGGAAATAAATTTGTGGAAATTAAACAAGATACTTACCAACAGATCAAAAATCAAAATGAGAGAACACTGAATGAAAACAAAACCACAATGTATCAGAACTTATGAGAACCCGTGAAAGTAGTACTAAGGGAAAATTTTATAGCAAAAATGCCTACATTCAAAAACAACAACAAAAAAAATCTCAAATCAAAAACCTGACTTCACAAACTAAGTTGTGAACTAGAAAAAGAACAAACTAGGGCCGGGCATGGTGGCTCACGCCTGTAAATCCAGCACTTTGGGGGGCCACGGCAGGTGGATCATGAGTTCAGCAGTTCAAGACCAGCCTGACCAACATGGTGAAACCCCATCTCTAATAAAAATACAAAAATTAGCCAGGCGTACTGGCGGGCGCCTGTAATCCCAGCTACTCAGGAGGCTGAGGCAGAGAATCGCTTGAACCCAGGAGGCGGAGGTTGCAGTGAGCCAAAATTGCACCACTGCACTCCAGCCTGGGAGACAGAGCAAGAAAAAAAAAAAAAAAGAAAGAAAAAGAGAAAGAATAAACTAAACCCAAAGCTTCCAGAAAGACAAAATTGAATAAATAATACAGACTGTAACAGAGAGAGTGCTCACTTCAGCAGCAATATACACTAAATGAGAAATAAGGACACAGAAAAAATAAATAAATAAATAAATGAAACCAAAAGTTGGTTCCTTAAAAAGATCAACACAATTGACAAATCTTTGGGCTAGATTAAGAAAAAAAAGAGAGAAGACTCAAATCACTAAGATCAGAAAGTGGGACATTACTACTGATTCCATAGGAGACAAGAAGGATTTTAAGGGAGTATTATCAAGTCTTGTATGCCAACAAATTGAATAGCTTACATCAACACATTCCTATTAATAGAAACACAAAAACCTACCAAGACTAAATCATGATGAAATAGAGAATCTGCAGACACAACTTGCAAGGAAACTCAATCAGAAATCTCCCAACAAAGAGAAGTCCTGGTCCTGATGGCTTCACTGGTGAATTCTACTAAAACATTTAAAGAACTGAACCAACACTAATCCTCAATCTTTTCCAAAAACTGAAGAGAAGGGATCACTTCCTAACTCATTCTATGATGCCAGCATTACCCTGATCCAAAAGCCAGACAGACACTGCAAGTAAAGCATATTATAAACCAGTATCACCTTATGAACACTGATGGATAAATCCTTAGGAAAATACTAGCAAACCAAATTCAGCAGCGTATGAAAAAGATTATATATCATGACCAACTGGGACTTATTTATGAATGTAATGTGCTCAAAATTCAAAAATGCAAATGGTAGTTAACTCTGGGTGATTTTTTTCCTCAGATTTTTCTGCTGTCTAAATGTCCACAAAATAGAATATTTTATTTTTTAAATTTATTATAAAGTTTGAAAAATACACAAGTGTAGAGAATATTAAAATAGTTACAAACCTAGCTATTCAGACTTTCAAATTCAAAAATAATACATTTGCTTCAGAATATTTGATTTAAAATTTATTTAGCTGACATAGTTGAAGCTCCCTTAATACTGGCCATCTCAGTATCACCCATTCACCCTCAGGAAAACCCATTATCACAAAGCTGGTGTACATGCAACTTATCTATAACATTTTTATACTTTCATTATAAACTGCTATTAACAAACAGTATGGTTTGTACTGCTTAAAAACTTACATCAAAGATTTCTCATACTGCACATGTTTTATCATAACTTATTTTTCCTCTAAGCATTATATTATCAGGATCAAGGCACATATGCATTATTTTTATAATTTAAAATATTATATAATTTATTAAAAGGCATTCAACAGAGGTTCTAGATTTTAAGTTTTTTTTGTTTGTTTGTTTTTTTCTCAGCTGCACACAATAAACAGAGTTTTTAAAAACACTTTGAAAAGTACAGCAGCACTGGCAACATCCTACTGCTTGGTATCATCTTCATTTCTATGGGTATTTTTCTTCTCTTTTAAACTCAAGATTAAGACACTGTCTATACAGATCACATAGAAACATTCTCCTCTAGAATTCCACGCTAGAGCAAAAATACTCATTAGCCAAGTAGTTTTAAACAATGTAAAATAATTATTAAAGAGAAAATTTATGCTGTCATTCACCTAGCTACCTAAAAATATACTTAATGAAATATACAAAAACGTACTGACACACACAAGTTTTGGTAATTTCTATCACTGGAAAATTATAAGCTAAAGCTAAAATAATAAATACGTAAATAAATGCAAGCTCTAAATTGAACCCAAGAGTAAGTAGCATCATACTTCATATGTAGGGGAAAAAATAATTAAGTTTAAATAGCCTAGTAGCAGCAAAATAAATAATGCTGGTTTCAGAAACAATTTAAAATTCTAACCCATCAAAAAATGCTTCAACTTTCCTGGGTAACTATTTCTTACCTATCTCCCCAAAACAAAGAAACAAAAATATCAACAGATTGTTTTATGATACCCCTGCTTCTGGAGTTCTGACTTATTTAAAAAGGATATTATCATCACTGGTAAATTAGCCATAACAGGACTTTTGTGAAAAACCACGATTTATCTATATATTAATCTAGTTACACGTAACTTGAGAGACGCCTGACATATTTTTAAATGCTATCCATTATTAAATTATGAACAGTAATACAGATCTCTGTACGCAACTATATAATTTGTAAAAGACAAATTTGCGTACAGTCTAAAGTGTTTCATGAGAAAGGTCACGAGTATTAATGGTAGCAAAACATTAAGTGTTACTTACCCACAAGTAGTATGTGAACTGAAGTGCAAAAATAGCAATGCCTTCATTATCAAAGGATCCAGCTACTGACCGAGATATGTAGCCTGGTACAATAGCAATAAAACAAGCAGCTAAAAGTCCTGCTCCTTGGTTCCAAAGTTCTCTGGTAAGCAAGAAAGTAGATATAGATGTAAGGCCGCTAAAAGTTGGGGCAAGGAACACACATACATCTCTTATGTGAACTGTTATGTTCAATGTATTTAAAATCCAATGAATAAGGCCAGCTGTTATCATCAACCCTGGGTAAACCTAGGAAGAAAAAAATGGAAAATTTAATTACATATAAAATGAGACACAAAAATATTAATATATGTACTCTTCTTTATTATTACACTTTGTTTACCATAAGTTTGAAAGCAACATCTCAAAACAATTTGCCTTCTTTATAAACTACAAAAAAACCCCACACCATTGTGTGTTGCATATAAAGAACTAGTTCATATATGGAGGAAATACATAAAAAGATCAGAAAGAATATGAAACAAGAATGATTAAAATTGAAAATGCTTAACAATGGAATGATTAAAATTGGAAATGTTTAACAATGTTAACTGTAGGTAACTTTCTTACTGATCCTACTAACTTTTTTTTTTTTTTAAATCAAAACAGGGTCTTAGTCTAGATTATCCTTGAATTTGGGGTTCTAACATACTCCAATTTTGCCCATACTTGTGTGTACATAAGAAAATGAGAAAAGAAAGATAAGATAAAGAAAAATGACACACAAAACTATTTAAGTCATATTTATTAAAAAAAGTCCCTTCCTTTCAAGGCCTAGACTTGGAAAGTAAGCAACTCTAGCTAGGAAAAGAGGGAATAGTCAGTTGGTGAATTCAGAGATAATGTTTTGGGACTCCTAAAAAATTAAATGTTTTTATACCACATAAATACTTAGGGATACAAGGGAAATAATAAACTAGAAGAGGCCAGTTAACAGTTATACTCACCCTCATTCTAAAAGAGACACATTAAACATTAAAAGGATTCAAGAACAGTAAACAGGA
Organism: Piliocolobus tephrosceles; assembly: GCF_002776525.5. Classification (NCBI taxonomy): domain Eukaryota; kingdom Metazoa; phylum Chordata; class Mammalia; order Primates; family Cercopithecidae; genus Piliocolobus; species Piliocolobus tephrosceles. The sequence continues at coordinate 136,300,971 of NC_045435.1, forward strand.
CATTCTTCCTGAGTTATTATTCGGTGATTAAAACATGCATTTACATCTGCTTCCTTAGGTAAGTTCTAAAAGACTCTTTTTTTACTCCACAACAGAAACTACGAAGGTTATAAATTTCCTTTCCCTGCTATACAATTTGTAACTGCAACCTCTCTCCCCCACACTCCCATCTTTAACTCTCTTGCTTTTTTTCCATAACACTTACAATCATTTGACGTACTATTTATTTTACTTATTTACTGTCTATTTATTAACTGCCTACGCTCCCAAGAATATAAGCTCCAGAATAGCAGGAAATTTTTCTCCAGCATCCAGAAAAATAACTGGCACAAAGTGGATGTTCAATACCTACTGCATGCATGGAAGGAGAAAGGGGGAGGGAGAGAAAAAAAGTATGATAATTCATCCACATTCTCAACACATAAAAATTTTGTTCCTCTTCAGATTCAATACTAGGTACCAGTGTGTGATTCTGTCAGCAATATGAGGGGGAAAAGAAGGAAGTGAATTTAAAAATACTTTTCAAGGTAAGTCAATATATCCATATAATACGGCAGACTGAACTGACACACACAAAAACAGCCAAGATTCATGGAAGTACTAAATGAAAGAACCAAAAATAAACCAACAAATAAAACCCCAACAACAAAAAAAGCATAATCAAGCTCAAGATAGGGAATTCTCCAGATGCCAAAAATGAAGACAAAATTCAAAGTAGGTACTGATGTCATGGGAGCTCACAGGAGAGAAGAAAAGAGCCAAACATTACCAGGCCTGATACAGGCCTTAAGGAATGAAAATGGGGGGGTTTCACCCAACACAGGAATCAAAGTGAAGACCTAATTTCCAGCAAAAAATCAGGACCAGCTTATGAAACTAGACAAATTCTATTCATCCACCAAGGAACTCTGCTTGCCTTCCAATGCTCAGAGCAGAAACAAAGTCCTAAAGGAGAATATGGAACTCATTCAAATGTGTGAATGTGGGCTCTAGATTTCTAATAACTTTAAGTAAGTATAAGAAACCTCAAACTAAGTAAAACTGTCCCCAAACCAGTGAAACCCCTAAAATTCTCCAGCAAAGGCAAATGAGAAAGATTATTACAGGGATTATTCCAAATCTCAGGACCTCAGGACTCTCAGAGAAAATAGGCTTCCACTGAGGATTAATTTAAGATAAAGGTATAAACCACACAAGAAAAACTATAGTTATCAAATGTAATACAATTTAGGTATATGATAAGATTAGCACCACAAGAACTGCAGGTAATAGCTATCTGCCACATGTACTACTCATTTAATACTTTTCCAACTCCACTGCAGAACATGGTAACTACTATTGTGCCTTCATCTCTTTATGCCTTTCTCTCTATTTACCACAAGGATACGAAGATGTCCCAGACTAGAAACACAACACCTTACTATCATGGAGAACATATTCTTTCTAAACACAAAGGGAACATTTATAAAAATCTGGATATATCCTAAGCCACAAGTCAAGTCTCAGTAATTTTAAAGGATTGAAATTACATAGAAGAGCCGGGCGTGGTGGCTCAAGCCTGTAATCCCAGCACTTTGGGAGGCTGAGACGGGCGGATCACGAGGTCAGGAGATCGAGACCATCCTGGCTAACACGGTGAAACCCCGTCTCTACTAAAAATACAAAAAAAACTAGCCGGGCGAGGTGGCGGGCACCTGTAGTCCCAGCTACTCAGGAGGCTGAGGCAGGAGAATGGCGTAAACCCGGGAGACGGAGCTTGCAGTGAGCTGAGATCCGGCCACTGCACTCCAGCCCGGGCGACAGAGCAAGACTCCGTATCAAAAAAAAAAAAAAAAAAAAAATTACATAGAAGGTGTTCTCTAACCACAACATATTTGAAGTACAAAGCAAAAAACATAACTGGGTAATCCCCTTATGTTTGAAATTAAATACAATTCTAAATAATCCATGAGTCAGGGAAATTACAATGAAAATTAAGATACATTTTGACTGAAATAATGAGAACACTACACATCAGAACTTATGAAATGCAGCTAGTACAGTGGTTAGTGTGTAATTTCTAGGCTTAAAATGCATCTCTTAATAATGAAGTTGAAAATTACTGAGTAAACCATCTCAAGAAGTCAGAAAAAGAACACGAAAATAAACTCACAAAAGTAGAAGAAAATAAATTAAAATTTTAAAAATGCAAAACAAACATATACTAAAGGTAATCAACAGAGTCAGAAGTTTCTTTGGGTTAATAAAAACCCTTATAAAATGAATAAGCCTGGCAAAATTGATTTTAAAAAATCAAACATATATTTCTCCAATACAAGACAATGTTGCCTTGTCTTTCACCTTCAAAATTCTCCTTATGTCCCAAATCCTAAAAATATTCGCTTTTATGTCATCTTTCTGGATATCAGAAGTCTACATGAACTATAATCTTTAGTCAATTACCTGGAATAATTTGGAGACATTCAGGGCCTGAAAAATTCTACTTATCCGATTATTCTAGATATATAATTATCATGATTATTCTATGTTTTTATCTCCTTCCAAACAAATTCCTTTTTCAACCAAATTGCTGTAAGAGCAGATACACAAATAACCTGAACTTCATTCAGATGCGTTGTGATAGCAGATCCCCACCCAGCCTCCACCACTTGTCAAAAAGAGTGGCTAGTGTGAGATAACCCAAAAACAGGTTGGGGATTAAGGGGAGGAGGTGTTAAGAGCCTAAGTAAGCTGAATACTGGATAATAAGCCACAGAAAAATTTGTTAACTATACAAAGCTTTCCAAGAATCCCTACCACCTTGGTAATTAATGATTTACTCAAATAACAATAAATGTTATAATTAACATAAAGAACTGCCAAGATACTTACAGTACCACCTACTATTCTTCCTAGTGGATACCATGCTCTTTCATCAAACCAATTTAAAAATTCATAGAACCCATGAGATGCAAGATGATGTGTTGATCTATAGTTAAACCTAGAGAAAATAGAAAAAAAGAAATGTTATAAAACTGCTTAATAGAAACAGCTCCTTCTTTATATCAAACTCTGTGGCACATAAATACATCTTACAGAGTGTTTTTATCAAACTTGAATAACATAATCTGAAGCTATCAAAAGAACATGCTTATACCTCTAATATAAATAAAAACACCCCCAACCTCAAACCCACACCTACAAAACTAGTAATGCTCCAAGTAACATTTAGCCATTGCTTGGGGTCCAGGTGGTAGAGGGCTATAAAGAAGTTCATAAATCTCAAAAGATTAAGAACTGTTGACAGAAGATAACATCAAAATGGAAGAAACGGTACACTCACCATAACTGCCCAAAATCCTGCAACCCTAAAAACGCTGGCTTTAAACTATAATAGCACTAAAAATATAAAGAGAATAAACCATAACAGCACTATAAAACAAGAATATGGCCTTATAGAAAAAGAAATTATAATTTCTGAAAGAGACAAATGAGACCAGAGCACAAAATGAAAGCAGAAGAAAACCACAAACCACAGAGGGCAATTCCAGGGACAGTCCATGTTTAATATAAAGCAGCTGTGATGGGCAGGAGAAAAGCCTGGAGCAATCCTCAAGGTAATGCCATTACGTATACTCAGTCAGGTCAATCCCCTTCCCCTACTACTGCGAAGTAGGGAAGTGGGCATCAGAGGTGTCTGCCTGAGGTAGAAGCACTACATGTAGACAAGTGAGTCAAGAAGCAGAACAATGCTGGATACAAGACCAACAGGAAATCCTTATACCCCAGATCAATTCGATACATCCTTTCCAGCAGCAAGTTATGATCTCAACTCCAACAATCACTAGATGCAAGCTTTGTAGCATTTTTACAGTCTTTTCGAATACTAAAATAAGCAACACATCCAAAAAAAATCAAACATTTGAGAAGAGCAAGCACCATGACAGTTAAATATTAAAATCAACAAACAGAAAAATTAATATTGTAGAAACAGAAGAATTAATATAGTCAGAGGGTTAATATAACCCAGAATTATATTAACTCTGAAAGAGTTTTAATATTAAACTTTCAGACCTGAAAGGAAGCATAATTAAGAGGTTGAGAGGTCAGGTTCTAGCATCATACTGCATGGGTTTGAATGTTAGTTCCACACTGACTAGCTATGTGACCTTGGTTGGGCAAGTTACTTATGTTCTCTGCATTCTAGTTTCTTCATGTGAAAACGGGGATTAACAACAGTACCTATGATAGTACCAGTGTAGCTATAGGTAAACAATACAGCATCTCTGAAGCACTTAAAGGCTATAGTTACTGTATGTGAAACAGACTTAAGATAAAGGATCCATTTAAGATTTTGAATGGCAAAATAATAATTGCCAAGATAAAGTAAAAGATAGGCTAAATAGCGTAAAGGACAAAAATGAAGAGCGAATTAGAACGAGATAAAAAGAATGAAAAAAATTTAAGTAGTCTAGTTCTTACACTGATTGGAAAAAAAAAAGACTATGCTCCACAGAGCATACACATCCCAATGCATTTCAAAACACTGAAGTATAACTTAAAATCATTACTTCAGAGAGAAAGGTTTTCTACAAAGGAATGACAAAATCAGATTAATACCTTATTTCTCAGTGGAACCACTGGATTGCTATAAGGCAATAGAGTAATATATCCAAATTTCTGAGGGGAATTTTAAAATCAGAATTTTAAGTAATAACTTTGTGTGCCAATAACATGTAAAACTAAGCTAATGCTAGAAATGCTACCCTGCTCCCTTCCTCCTCCAAGAAGTATTTACCAGATCAGAATTTAAAAAAGGATATGTTCAAATGCCAGAAACAAAGTAGTGACTGTATTTACAAAGCCAGGATTACGGAAAGGCTGCCTAGTGAAAGATGGAAAACAATCTAACCACCACCATAAAAGTGACAAAGTTCTTCTCCATCTAAATGCTTTAAAGGTTCCAATAAAAAAAAGCTAAATTAAACGTTGTGTTATGCATTAAGGGTCTAAATTTACAAAGAATCCCCAAGACAAGAAATTAACATTGAAAACAAGACCCAAATGCCTGGATTAGCAATAGAAGCAAACTAAAAATAGCTCTATCCAGATAAGCTCATAAACAACAGTTAAACTATGTAAGGAAGAGATTCACCATACAAAGTTGAGTATACACCAGAAAAAGTAATACCCCGCTGAAACTTCTGAAAGTATTTTAATGGAAGAGGCCTAGTATTTTAGCAAGAATACCAAGGTTTTAAATTTTCAACCTAATTTTTCATTTTAAAAAACTGACTTCAAGGGTCTATTAATAACACGTTTTAAAAACCACGAACCATGAGAGTCCAACCTCATAAAGTTTTCCTGACAAGTATTTTTCACTTTCCATTTTATATAATTCTTGGCCTCTTTATCAAATCATTCTTCCTTTGGCTTTAATGACTACAACAGTCTCTTGATTTTTTACCCCCACCTCTCTAATCTTCTTTGTTTTCTGCATAGGTAGCCTCCTCTACCTAAGATCCTCTTATTAATTCACTCTGAAATCGCTGCCCAAAAGATGTCATTCACACCCAAGTCTTCAGTTATTACCAGTATGCCCACAATTCACTAATATTATCTCCCTACCTAGATCTTTCTTCTCATGTCCAAACTAGTGTTATGTAACTACTCATGTGGTATGTTCTTGAATGTCACAAAGGCATCTCAGACTTCACATTCAACTAAACTCATGATCAGACACCTACCATCCAATCCTAAAACAAATATATACACTATATCTGCTTTCAGTATTCTCTTACCACCACCTGAGCTGAAGAAACCCAGGTGTCATTTTTGAAAGTTCCTTCTCTCTCACATCCTATACAAAAATCAAAACAAGGCTGTCACTTAACTTCCTAAATATCTCTGAAATCTGTACACTATTTTCTTATTCTGCTACTAGCACTGTAATCCAAGCTATCATCTTTTAACTAGACTACTGAAATAGCCTCTAACTGGTCTCTTTACATCCATTCTGCCCACCTTCTAGTTCCCCAATCTGTGCACTCCGCCACAAGGAGGAAGCTCTTTTCAAAATGTAAATGTGATCATATTGCAACTCTCTGAATTATTCAAAGACTTCATTGCTTTAAAATTAAAGCAGAGAAACCTCCACTTCTTAACATAATGGTCAAAACCACACAGTCTACCTCATACATAACTCTAATCTCATCTCACACCATATTACCTCTCTTCTTTCCATCTTTCAGTCCTCCAGGCTCACCTCATTCCTTCCTGTCACAGGATCGTTAAGACTGCTAATCCCCTCTGCCTAGATCACTGGTGTCTCCCTCCCTATCCCAGTTAACTCATCCTGCAAACTTCAACACATTTCTAAGAGATTCTGTCACTTTTTCATCTTGACATATATAAAATTTCACATTAGTTTCCTTGATTAATATCTATTCAAATAAGACACCACTGTGTCTCCAACACCAAGCACAGCATCTGGTACTTCACAAACTCAAAGGACATATGAGAATTTTGTTTCTGTTGCCCATGCTTCTGCAGTGCAGTGGTGCGATCACAGCTGCAGCGTCAGCCTCCAAGGCTCAATTGATCCTCTGACCAGAGCCTCCCAAGTAGCTAGGATTACAGGTGTGTGCCATCACACCCAGCTAATGTTTTATGCTTTGTAGAGATGAGGTCTTGCTTTGTTGCCCAGGCTGGTGTCCAACTCTTGGGCTCAGGCAACCCTCTAGCTTCAGCTTCTCAAAGTGTTGGGATTACAGGCGTGAGCCATTGCACCAGGCCAAGAATATTTTTAAAAATATAAATGTAAGTTCAAACTTACAACATTTAGTCAACAGTAAGAACAATTACATTGTTTCAATGAACACAAAAATCTTAAACTTGACCTTAGAGATCATAGTTGCAATGATGCCAACCATGTCATGAATCTACTTCTGTATTTTGTTTTGGTTCACAAAATTGCAAAAAAAAATTTGACTTACAGAGATAAGTGTCAAAGAGTAAATGTTTTTTTAAAAAGTTTTCCTTACTGTTAAATTCTACAATTAAATGATACAGAAGTTTGTTTGGGGCCTAAGAGAAAATTCTGGTTCAAGGTTGAGTAACTACATAAAATAACTGCTTGCATTCTTCACCTAATCTAAATTTATAACATACCGTGAACTTACGTTACAGATTGAGTTGTTACCGAACAAAGCATAGTCTGATTATTTTCATTCCTGCAAATTCCCAGGATACCTCAGTTGGAACATTAACAATTCAATCCAAAGCAAATATAAGGCATATGAGCCTAATACATGGCTCCAAATCTATCTCAAGGACTTCTCTGTTTCCTCCAGCTTTAGCTGCCTGATTTTCTATTCCTCAGTTCATGTAAATATGAGTAAGAATATGATTGGCTCAAATCATTTCATACAAAGTCACACGTCATAGGTAACAGACAATCTGTATGTTGGCTGCCATGAGATCCTATGCTCATAATCCAATACCTGTAGCCAAAAGGGCAGGGTCATATGAGATAAAATATGGCTGTTCCGGCTTCTTTGCATGTGCTGTGAGTAGAAGATGATGGGCATGAGAATTGTGCAAAGGCTGTGAATATAGTAGGCACTATAATTCATTTTCCTAGAATAAAATAAAGCCCTTAGTGACATTGAAAATACTTAGATACCTAGTGCTTCCTCAAAGTATTGAAGACATAACTGGCTTATTTGCTTCTCTTTTCTACACCTCCTTCAAAAAAAAAAAAAAAAGGCATGAGGCTTTCCCGTAACACTTTTTCTCCCTTTTCCCCCCGTAAGACTACCGTTAAAATCCACTTAATAAAACCTATAAATCTCTGGACAGTGCAGTCTACACAGGATTAGAGCTGCCTGTTCATGTCAGAAGATACAGCAATACCTATGTAATTTTTTCTTGCTAGTTGACAAATACTCTCCTCTTGACCAAATATTAGGTACCTGTAAACCCTTTTCTCAACTAGGCTTCAACCCTGGGCTTCAGTGTCTGTTCGTGTTGGGCCTGGACTGCCCAGTTACAGCAAGAATGCTGTTAAGTCAGTTCAGAAAGAATCCCCACCCTCCATCTATGATTACCTCAATATGATGAAATTCCTTATCGCCAGAATCCCCCAGGTGGTATCTGGTCATCCTGGCCTGCCTTCAGCAAGAATCCCTGTAAAGCTAGTGTAGCCACAATCCCCGTACTCCTTTCCTTACATCCTCCTTTCCTTACATCCATGTTTTCTACCCACTGACCCTATCCCTGCTCCTTGACTATAAATCTTCCATTGTTGTATTCAGAATTGAGCCCAGTTCCATACTTAGGTGTCTCTTGCATTAATTCCTGAATAAAAGTTGTTTATATCATTTAAAAAAAAAAAGGCACTTGGATTGATCATATTGATCCTATAACTACTCTTTTCCATTCCATTTTTAGAATAACTAAAAACTGAATCTATTTATCACACCTGCTTTTCGAGATATTTTAGTATGGTCTTTTCCTTAGCCCTTGGCTCTGTCTACATAGAAACATGCCATAGCCAAGTACTTTATTCTCACTTCTTCATACGATCATCTCAGACCCGAAGTTCCTAATCATTTTTTAAGAAGTCTTTTCTAATGTTTCCTCCTCCTCCTCCCAGTCTACCTTAATTTCTGCTCTTAAAACATGTTGGAACCTCTATGGAAGTTCACCTCACAATGAATTACCTTTTCTTAGTAATGTTTGTATCCTGGAGTTTTCTCATAGTTACTGGCAGTTCACTCATGAGGTTCAATTAATACTTGCTTAGCTAATTACCCCTTTTTAGCATACTAGTATCAACACTTACTTTAATTTTTGTCTTCTATTCCCTTCTTCATTAAACTCAAACACCTGTGTGTACAAAGGTAGTCTTCAATTTTGGCATGTCCTACTTACATTATTTTTAAAAATATTTAAATAGCTGAAAGGAGAGAGTTATAGATGAACCACAGATTGAAAACTATTGAAGCTGAGTGATGTATTCATGGAGGTTCATTGCAGTATTAGTTCTACTTTGCTGTATGTTTGAAATTTTCCATAATAAAGGTTATATATACATAGATATAGCTTATATCTATACATATATTTACAAATATGTCCTTATAATAAATAGAACTTTATGAGCAGGTAGGTGTATTCAATAAATACTGTATTATTTCCTGACATAAACACTAGGAATATCAACCTATTTGTAAACTAGGGCTTTTACAAATAAAGAGGGGAAGTCACAAGGAGCTGCCTTTGCATTTTCCTTCCATAGACCTTGTCAGAGATCCAATCATTTGATACATTTGGTTTCAGACTTATTTCATCTTATATTATACTGATACACCTAATTTACACTGAAAATAACAACAAAGAAATCTCATGATTATGTCCTGAAGCAAAATACCACAACATACTTTTAATCTTAGGTTAAAAAAATTATATCTCTATAAATGGCCAACAGATGTACGAAAAGATGTTCAACATCATTAATCACCAGAAAAATGCAAATCAAAACTATAATCAGGTAACATCTCACCTCAGCTAAAATGGTTTGTATCCAAAAGACAGGCAGTAACAAATGCTGGGGAAGATGTGGGGAAGGGGGAACAGTACTACACTGTTGGTGGAAATGCAAATTAGTACAGCCGCTATGAAGAACAGTATGGAGGTTCCTCAAAAAAACAAACAGAACTACAATATAATCCAGCAATCCCACTGCTAGGTACATATCCAAACAAAGAAAATCAGTATACCAAAGAGACACCTGCACTCTCGTGTGTACTGCAGCATTATTCATAATAGCCAAGATTTGGAAGCAACCTAAGTGTCTATCATCAGATGAATGAATAAAGAAAATGTGGTACTTATATTCAATAAGGTACTATTTAGCCATAAAGAAAAGAATGAGATTCAGTCATTTACAATAACCTGGATGGAACTGGAGAGGTCATTATGTTAAGTAAAATAAGCCAGGCATGGAAGGACAAATTTTGCATGTTATATCTCGTATGTGAAAGCTAAAAATTAAAACAATTGAACTCATGGAGATAGAGAGCAGAAAGATGATTACCAGAGGCTGGGAAAGGTAGTAGAGAGGGGGGCAAAATGTGGGGAGGGGTAACGGATACAAAAATATACTTAGGATGAATAAGATCTAGTATTTAAGAAAAAGATCTAGTAATTGACAGCACAACAAATAATTTATCACATATTTTAAAATAACTAAAAGATTGGAATTGAAAGGCTTCTAAAACAAAGAAATGATAAGTGCATGAGGTGATGACTATACCAATTACCTGGATTTGACTGCTACACATGGTATGCTGGTATCAAAACATCACATGTACCCCACAAATAGACAAACCTATTATGTACCCATAATTATAAAAAATTAAAAATTATATGTCAGCCTTAAAATTAACCTAAGGCTTTTACATCTTAAAAAGAAATTTTGAGGTAGCAAAGGGTTTCGTATGTTTAATTAACATTTTCAGTCCTCATTAAAAGTGACGCCGTATCAGAAAGAAATATTAATAATTGGAGATGCCTAAGAATAAATTAAGTGGAAGAAGAACATATTGTTAGCCATAATGCTATGGCCACAATGAGAGACAAACATGTCCCACATTCCAAAAACGTTCAGTTCACAAATGTAATTTTAACAAGACAACACAAATCTGGTTTAATTTAGCCTTTGCAAATTAAATCCAACAAACAGAAAAGAATCAGTCAGGAACAGAAAAAAAAAAAAAAACAAGAAAAAGGAGGAAAGAAGCTTTGATCAATGATGGTGATGAAAGAACAGCAAATGTTAGTAGTAAAGGAGGGTAAAAGAGGAAAGAGGTGCAGCAAAAGGCAGCGGGATGGAGCACTGTACCAAGTATTACATTTCAACACAGCTCCCCCTTAAGACCAAGCAAAGCCAGGGTCCTAACTTGCTCTGAGTTGACAAACAGGTTAACTAAAGTTTCTGTCTATCAAAATAACCACACATGGGCTCCAAATGAGGGCTCAGGGCTGTCTCCCATGGACAGAGAGAACATAATGTCAGTTTGACAGCAAAGCTCTAAGAGACTCCCAGAAAGTCTTGTATGACAAGATACTAGAAAAATACGTGCCTCTAAAGGTGGTTATTCTATATCTGGCATTGATTTGTTTTCATTTTTACAAGGTAATAATCATGTTTTCAAAAAACTCCTTAAGCAACCAGAGTGTACACCAGGTTTCTGTTAGGCCCTGGAAATAGAGCACTGGAAAGACAGGCAAATTCTGCTCTTTTGGAACCTAAATACAATAAACATAGACCAGGTAATTACAGATTGAAACAAGAGCTGGCGGGAGTAGGGGAGAAAAGATTCAGAGTAATAGAAGAGTAAAATGGGAAGGGAAGGAGGAAGGGGTAGAGATTGCTTTAAGCAGGGTATAAATCCTATCTTAAAACATCTGTGAAGTCTTTAAGGATGGGGGTAACCAGCATTTCAGAGAGTTAAAGAGCTGTCCCAGGCAAAGAAACTATCAAGTGCAAAGTCCTTGAGGTAGAGAAATGGTGTGTTTAACCAAGAAAAAGAGGGGGAGTGGTAATTTATGTCGTGTACACTACTTCTGCACAATTATTATTTAAAAAAAAATGTCAGACATTATGATAATATTTTTCATTTAATCATCACACACATACACACTCCTTTGAGGCAGGAAACTATACAGATGATTAGACTAAGGTACAATATGTAACATAGGTTGTCCAAAGTCATACAGCCATGAAGTGGTCAACACGGGATTTGATCATGGCAGCTTTGACTCTGGTGCCCACATTCTTAAGCATGATCACAAGGTGATTCCAAACAGCAACAGGGCAATTAATGCAGGTAAATCATTTGTATCACCTTCTGGGCACTGTGAACCTTAAAGATTTCTAACTGTTCCCAGTATCTCAGGGATTCCAGACAAGAGTGGGGTACCTGTATAGACACACAGTTTTGAATGAAATACGGTACCATCTAATATAACCTTACCTATTTGTCTATTTATATATGGGGCTTTTGTACAAACTCATTTGAAGAAAGGATTCAAATGCTAAACAAGTGTTTGAAAACAATGGCAAGCATATCTGTAGATCTGTATCTACATATGTTTAAAATATCGAAAACAAAAACCACTGGTGCAATTATCTTAAGATCTGTTAAGATGCAACTTTGAACCTTAAAGCTTATGCCCTTTCTAAAGTTACTTTGGAAATAAAAGGACAGAGAAGTCTAAGACATGTCTGACTGTATCATTTCAGATTTCAATTCTTTGGTATAGGTATGCCTTTTTAAAAATCATGGCCAGAAACCTTTATTAAGTACTGCTTGACCAGTAAAACCATCCTCATTCACCATCTTATAAGAGTCATACATAATTGTTGGTTTTACCAAACAAATCCTCCAGTAAGTGTGACTCTCACAAAGAAACAAAGCCAAGTAGTCCCTATCTCTAGCTCCCATTTCTCTCCTTTTTGGCATCCTTCTCATACTTCTTATATTAACCAATTCAACCACTGTCAATTTTCAAATAACTGAACTCTTCCCAGTAAGCTATAATTTGTCATCTTTACTTCTCCAAAGTTTAGTTCTTACAAGGTTATGTGTAAGTATGTGTACACTTTATTATCAAAAAAATGTACAACACCTCTTTCCTCTTTCAACCAACAAACGCTTATTTTATCTCAATCCCTCCTCTGATCACAGCCAAGTTTATCACATGTTACACAACTACTCTGGAGATTGCCCAATGAGAAATATAATGTCTGCCTGCTATTATTTGAATACTAAGAGTAACAAGAAGAATGAAGAAATGGAAAAGTATTTGTTCTCACACAATTTTTCCTTCCTGCTTTTACAACTCTATTTATGAGACATAAAAACAAGAAACAGGAATTTCTATTTGGTCTAAAAAGGCCAGTTCATCTTTATAATACACGTTATACATGGATCAATAATTAATCTGAGAGAAAGTAAAGTACAATTTCTCATGAAAAAAAGAAAGAATGAGAAAATGCAAGGAAGGAAAGAAGACAGGCAGGCATGTTAAAAGATTAAGCCTATTGTTTCTATTGTCCGTTATTTGCAACATCTTCCAAGAGATACAGAACTTCCATTATTATCACCATAATTATTATATATTGGTATTTCGATTTGAATAAATTATTTATGGGATTTAAAGTTTAACAATTGCTTCAGAATCTCTTCCTCTTTCTTGTCATCAGGTACTTTCTAATCCCCCAGGAATTTAAAGTATGATTGTTTCTCCTCTTCCACTGAAATTAAAAAATCGTATTTTACTTTTTATTGGCAATCCTTCCTTTATATCCCTGATGAACTTGCACCTTGCATTCTACCTTTTCTAAACTAATATACAAAATAGCACTGATTTACAGATTTGTCTCCTCCATTGGATTGGAAGGTCCTTGAGAAAGAAATCCCCAGCCTAAGAAAATGATGACAACAACAAAATCAATAAATTGTTAACATTTAATGAGTGGTTATTATGCCTTAAATACTTTGTTATTAGTAATTTGATCTTTATGACAACTTACTGAGATGCATATTATTGTCATTCCCTGTTTACAGAAAAGAAGATGGAAGCACAGAGAGGTTAAGTAACCTGCTCTTGCTCGAGGTTACACAAGTCAAAGTAGGAAAGCCAGGGGTCTATGTCACATCATTTTGCCTCTGGGCAAATATGAAGGAATCAACCTTCCAACTCCTAGCACCAAGGCCAGTGCCTGGTATATCTAGTAAAGCCAATAAAATATGTGTGAAAGCTCCTCCGAAATATTTTATGTATGACCCAATTTTAAAGCATTTTTACACAACTGCCCCCCAAGCAAAGCGATTTAGTGCCAGTGTTAAGTTATAAATTATGTGAAATGTTTAAACATCCCCACTTTACTAAGGTAAACTATTTTTTTATATAGAAATACACTATTCAGGTAGAGGGCACTAAGATAGTGTAACTGGTTTAATTAAATTTTCATTCAGGGAATACTACCATATACTTTATTCAATGCTGTTTGGGTCCCGGTTCATGTTCTGACCTCTGAAGTCTTTCATCAACAATCACTCAGAGAACCATTTAGTATTGTATATAGAAATGGAAATCACCTGGGGCAGCCAGCTACTCAGGAGGCTGAAGCAGAAGAATCGCTTGAACCCGGGAGGCGGAGGTTGCAGTAAGCCAAGATCGTGCCTACTACACTCCAGCCTGGGTGACAGAGCAAGACTCCATCTTAAAAAAAGTCTGAATAAGGGTTTAATTTCCACAATTAACCAATTTCAACACTTGTTCTGGCTCTATCCTAACACTATTCATACCACTTAGTTCTAACTCTACCCTGGCCACAGGGGTATTATTTCTGTTCCTGCAACATACCAACTTTTTTCTGCTGAGAGAAATGCTCTTAACCCAGATCTTCGCAGGGCCCTAATTCCTTGTCATTCTAATTTTAGTACAAATATTATCTCAGAAAGGCCTTCTTTCACTTCTCAATCTACAGTAGTGGCCCTATAGCCACGGTCTACAAACACATCAAACACTAGTTAGCATATTACTTTTTTTAATAGCCTTTATCACTAACTAAAATTATCTTGATCTTTTTATTTACTTGTTTGCTTGCCTATCTGAAAAATAAGCTCCATCACAACAAAGGTCCTTCTACATATTCCAAATGCTTAGTACTGTGCCTGGTGTATAGTTATCACACAAAAAATACCTGTTAAATGACTGAATGTTAAAGGCACTCACTATGCATACTAAAATAATTTGCACTATTATAGTTTAGATAAGCAATCAAAACCAACAAAAATCAATGCTGAAAATGGCTGACTAGATGTATCTGGTACTTGTCTCTTCTATGGAGAGGAACCACAGTAGGGAGTAAAAAAGATCACCTGAGAGAGAACAATGAAATTCAACAGAGTAGTGATGGGAAGCATCAAAAGCAAGGAAAAAGAGGGAAACAAGGAAGCCTGTTCGGCTGGGATCAGCTAGGAGGCTGGAGTGGCTTGTAATGCAGACAAAGGGTGAGAGACCCCCAGAGGTCTACATTCCCACTGGAACCACTAGGACTCCTAAAATCCTAGCCACAGGAGAGGCTTTACCCTCTTTACCCTCTCAGGTCCCAAAACTAACACAGGGAGCTGCCTGAAGTCCATGCGAAGGCACTGCTCCAGAGAGACAGCTCATGCTGGATCCCATGAATCACTGAAACCTAAGCAGCTACAACATGGTGCCCTTTTGAGAACAGGCCTCACCAAACTGCATCCTGCCCAGCTGCCAGGGCCATCACAAGGCAGGGATACTGCTGCCCCCGCAGTAGAGGGCGACTGTGAATTTTTACCTCCCCTAAGGAGAAATTCCATTGCTTACAGCCACTTGAGGGAGGCGGAGGTTGCAGTAAGCCAAGATCGTGCCTACTACACTCCAGCCTGGGTGAAGTGCCAAGGTTGCTGCAGAGCCAAGGCAGGAAACTCATGCCATTCCAGTTGCCAGCCTACAGCTACTCTCAGGGAAAGCAACCTCACCTTCCCTAGTAGAGCAGGGGTGCAATGCAGCTGCTGCTAGCCCCTCCTGAGCATTCCACAAACTGGGGATCACCCATCCCTTGCCTACCACTGCCAGGCGGACCACCCAGCCAGCTCCATCCCCCCACCAAAACAAGTACCCAAACACACAATCCAAGGTGTGGATGATCTCTGGAGATCTCTGGACTCACCAAGTCCACCACCAGTGACACCTGAACACTACTACCAGGGTCTGAGGTCAGGCTCACTTAACCTGCCACTACCAGCAGAGCTAGGACCCACACTCATGCATCACCTCCAGGTCTGGGGACCAGCCTGCCGAACTCACTGCAGCCACCACAATACCAGCACAGACACTTAGGTTCCAGGGAGTTGTCCACCGCTGCTACTGCAATGGCCCATGCTACACCTGCTGCCCAGGGGCTCGAGAAACTGCCCACTTGCATGACCCACCACTGCAATCCCAGCACCTTAGCAGGCCACCTGGAGGCCTAAAATCAGCCTGGATGCAAGAACACTGTCACTGGCATAAGCTGCCCTGGGGCCAAAACACTGATGGGATGCTCAGTTCACTGCTGCCACCACTGGGTCCAAAAGACTGTCACACCTGGTATCCCTGACCCCATCAACACTTCACCACAGCCTCCACGAACAACCACTTCTTAAGCCCCTGGGGAAATCACAGACACACTAATGCTGTTTACAGAAAAAAGAAAATCATACGGAGACTACACACTAGACACACACACAGAATCAAAATCAAAGTGCCATATCCAACCAACACCATAGATGTATCTTCAGAAAAAATTCTCTCCAACAAAAGCAATGTCAAAAAATGCCATTACACCAGATGTGCAGATACCAAAGTAAAAACACAGGAAACATAAAAAAGAAAATATGATATACCTCCAAAAGAACACAGTAATTATCCAGCAACAGATCCCATTCAAAAAAAAATTCACAACAAACTTATGGACACAGGAGTAGAAAGATGGCTAACAGTGGCTGGGAAGAGTAGTTGGGGGTTTGGTGGGGATGTGGGGATGGTTAAATGGACACACACACACAAAAATTCCAGCATGAATGAGTAAGACCTATGTGACAGCACAATAGGGTGACTACAGTCAATAATAAGCTAATCATATATTTTAAAATAACTTAAAGAATGTAATTGAATTGTCTGTAACTTAAAATGATTAATGCTTGAGGGGAGAGATACCCCATTCTCCAAGATGAGCTTATTTCACATTGCATGTCCATATCAAAATATCTCACGTATCCCATAAATATACATACTTGTGTACCCATAAAATTTTTTTAAAAAATAAAAAACTTTGAAAAACAGAAATTCACACAACCCCAGAAAAAGAACTCTATTTATTTACTCTAAAAAAAACTCAGTAAGATACAAGAGAATTCTGAAAAACAATATAAAGAAATCAGAAAACTAAAGAAATCAGAAAAACAATTCAGGATATGAATGAGAAATTTACTAATGAGGTAGATA
Organism: Piliocolobus tephrosceles; assembly: GCF_002776525.5. NCBI lineage: Eukaryota > Metazoa > Chordata > Mammalia > Primates > Cercopithecidae > Piliocolobus > Piliocolobus tephrosceles. The sequence goes on from NC_045435.1 coordinate 136,318,044, forward strand.
TCATAAAAAAGAATCAAACAGAAATTCTAGAAGAATTCATTGAATGAAATACAAAATACATATGAAACCTTCAATGACAGACTAGATGGAGTAGAAGAAATACTCTCAGAACATAAAGACGACTTTTGAAATAACCTAGTCAGACAAAAATAAAGAAATAAATTTTAAAAATGAACAAAGTCTTCGTAAAAGACAACATAAAGTGAACAAATATTAAAATTTTCAGTGTCCTAGAAGGTGAAGAGAAAACAAAAGATTTTAAAAGCCTATGTAACAAAATAATGATGAAAACTTCCCAAGTCTAGCAAGAGATTTGGACATCCAGACACAGGAGGCTCAGAAATCTGCAAACAGATACAATGCAAAATGTTCTATCCACAACACATTACAGTCAAACTGTCAAAAGTCAAACACAAGGAGAGAATTCCACAAACAGCAAGAGAAAAGAGTCTAATCACTTACAAAAAAAACCCCCATAAGACTAATAAGAGATTTCTTAGCAGAAACTTATAGGCCAGGAAAGAAAGGGATGATGTATTGAAAGTGCTGAAAGAAACAAACTGCCAACCAATGATACTATATCCAGCAAAACTATCCTTCATAAATGAAGGAGAAATAAAATATTTTCCAGACAAGCAAAAGCTGAGAAAATCCATAACCACTGCACTAGCCTACAAGAAATGCTCAAGGGAGTACTTAATCTGGAAGTGAAAGGACAATATCTACCACCATGAAAACACACAAAAATATAAAAACCACTGGCAAAGCAACACACAAAGAAAGAAAAGACTCAAATGTTACCACTACTACATAAAACCACCAAACCACAATGATCAATTATGAGAGAAAGAACAGAACAAAATAACCAGAAATAAATTAATAAAATAACAGGAATAAACCCCCACATATTAATAATAACCCTGAATGTAAATGGATTAAACTTTCCACTTAAAAGATATACACTGGCTGAATGAATTAAAAAATAAAAGACCCAACTATATGCTGCCTACAAGAAACTTACCTCACCTGTGAAGACACATATAGACTGAAAGTAAAGGGAAAGATATTCAGATATTCAATGCAAATGGAAACCAAAAGTGAGCACGAGTACCTATCCTTAGATAAATCAGGCTTTAAGGCAAAAAAAAAAAAAAAAAAAAACAGTAAAAAGAGACAAGGTAATTATATAATAATAAACGGATTCAACTAGAAGAAATAACAGTTCTAAATATATATGCACCCAACACTGGAACACCCAGATATATAAAGCAAGTATTACTAGATTTAATGGAAGAGATATAGTCCAATACAGTAATAGCTGGCGACTTTTAACAATCCACTCTCACCATTAGATAGATCATGTAGACAAAGTTAACAAAGAAACACTGGATTTAAACTGCAAATTAGACAAAATGTACTTAACAGACATGAACATTTCATTCAACAGCTACAGAATACACATTATTCTGATTAGCACAAGAAACATTCTCCAGGATAGACCATAAAATAGAAGACAAAACAAGTCTTAACAAATTAAAAAAGAAACAATATCAAGTATCTTCTCAGACCACAACAAAATAAGAAATTAATAACAAGAGGAACCTTGAAAACTGTACAAATACGTGAAACTTAAACAACATGCTCCTGAATGGCCACTGGGTGAAGGAAAAAATTTTAAAAGAGAAAATCAAAAAAATTTATTGGAACAAACAAAAATCTAAACATGACACACCCAAACCTGTAAGAAACAGCAAAAACCATGCTAAGAAATAAGTTTACAGCAATAAACACCTACATCAAAAAAAAAAAAATACAAAGACTCCAAATAAACAATCTAATAATGCACCTCAAGGAGTTAGAAAAGAACAAACCAAATCCCAAATCAGAAGCAAAGAAACCATAAAAGCCAGAGCAGAACTAAATGAAAGACACACACACACACACCCCCCCCAAAGAATTAATGAGACAGAAACAAAAAGTTGGTTCTTTTGAAAAGATTAAAAAAAAAAAAAAAAAATCAATAAGGCACTTCCTAGACTAACCAAGAAAAAAGAGAAAGACCCAACTATAATCAGAAGTGAAAAGATGCTACAAATTAGTACCACAGAAATACAAAAGATCATCAGAGACTATTATGAACAACTATACTAGAGAACCTACAGGAAACTGATAAACTTCTGGATAAGCATAACCTACCAAGATTGAATCAAGAAGAAGAAGGAAAAAAAAACAAAAAAACAAAAAAACCCTGAACAGATCAATAAATTGAATAATGATACAGAATCAGTAACAGAAGTTCTCCCAACAAAAAAAGTCCAGGAATTGATGGTTTCACTGTCAAATTTTACCAAACTTTCAAGGAAAAACACACACCTATTCTCCTCAAACTATTCCAAACAACCGAAGGGGAGGGAATTCTCCCTAACTCTTTCTATGAGGCATTACCCAGATACCAAAACCAGACAAGGATGCTACAACTGGCTAAAAGCCAATATCCTTGATGAACAGATGCAAAATTTCTGAACAAAATACTATGAACAGAATCCAACAGTACATCAAAAAGATAATACACCGTGATCAGCTGGGTTTATACCAGGGAACCAAGGATGATTCGACAGACACAAATCAATAAATGTGATACAGCACATCAAGAAAATGAAGGGCAAAAACCGTATGATCATCTCGATAACGAGAAAACAATTTGATTTTTAACTCTGAATTTAATCTTGAATTTTCAATATCCCTTCATGATAAAAGCTCTCAGACTATGTATAAAAGAAACATAACTCAAAATAATAAATGTCATATATGACAAACCCAGAGCTAACATCATGTGAATTAAGAAAAGTTGAAAGCCTTTCCGCAAAGAACTAGAAGACAAGGATATCTACTTTCACCATTCCTATTCAACATAGTACTGGATATCCTAGCCAGAGCAATCAGGTAAGAGCACAAAAGTAAAAGGCAACCAAATTGAAAAAGAGAAAGGCAAACTGTCCCACTTTGCGTATCACCTGATCTTATATTTAGAAAAAACAAAAGACTCTGCCAAAAAACTCTTAGAGCTAATAAGCAAATTCAGTAAAGTTGCAGGATACAAAATCAACATACAAAATCATGTTATTGATTCATTTTTATATGTCAATGACGAAATAGCTGAGAAAGGAATCAGGAAAGCAATTCCATTTACAATAGATATAAAAAAAAAATAGTGGCTCACACCTGTAATCCTAGCACTTTGGGAGGCCGCGGCCGGCAGATCATGAGGTCAGGAGATCAAGACCATCCTGGCTAACACTGAAACCCTGTCTCTACTAAAAATACAGAAAATTAGGCTGGCATGATGGCAGGCACCTGTGGTCCCAGCTATTCCGGAAGCTGCGGCAGGAGAATGGCGTGAACCCGGGAGGCGGAGCTTGCAGTGAGCCAAGATTGTGCCACTGCACTCCAGCCTGGGCAACAGGGCGAGACTCCATATTCAAAAAAAAATATATATATATACATACACACACACACACACACACACACACACACCCCTAGAAATAAATTTAACAAAGGAAATGGAAGATCTCTATAAGGAAAACTACACAAAAATGATAAAAGAATTAAAAGGACACAAACAAATGGAAAGACATCCCATGCCCACGGATCAGAAATATTAGTATTGTTAAAATGAGCATACTGCCCAAAGCAGTATACATACAGATTGAACACAAGCCCTATCAAAATACCAATGTCATTTGTTACAGAAATAGAAAAAACAGCCCTGAAATTAATAAAGAACCAGAAGAGTGAGAATAGCCAAAGCAACCATGAGCAAAAACAACAAAGTTGGAGGCCAAACTACCTGATTTTATAAGACTACAGTAGCCCAAACAGCATGATTTTAGTATAAAAAGACACATAGACCAATGGCACAGAACAGAGAATCCAGAAGTAAATCCACATATTTGCAGCCAACTGATTTTCAACAAAGGCTTCAAGAACACACACTGGGGAAAGGACATAGTCTTTAATACATGGTGCTGGGAAAATTGGATATCGATATGTAGAAAAATGAAATTGGACCACCTCTATCTCTCCCTTTATGCAAAATCAACTCAAGATGGATTAAAGGCTTAAACATAAGATCCCAAACTATAAAACTAGTAGAAGAAAACAACAAAAAACCACTTTAGGACAATGGTCAAGGCAAAGATTTTATGCTAAGACCTCAAAGGCACAGACAACAAAAACAAAAAGAGACAAATGGCACTATATCAAACCAAAAAACTCTGCACAGCAAAGGAAATAATCAACAGAGTGAAGACACAACCTATTGAAAGAAGAGAATCTACTATAAACTATTCTTTCAACAAGGGACTAATACGCAGAATCTAGAAAGAACTCAAACAACAGTAAATCATCGTCATCATCATCACATTAATAAGCAAAGGAAATGAACAAATATTTCTCAAAAGAAGACATACAAATGGCGAAGAAGCATATGAAAAAATGTTCAACATCACTATCATCAGAGAAATGCAAATAAAAATCAATTAGGTATTGTCTTACCCAAGTTTGAATGGCTATTAATGAAAAAAAACAGTAACAAATGCTGACAAGGGCGCAGAGAAAACGGAACTCTTATACACTGTTGTTGACATGAAGTATACAGCCACTTGGAAAACAGTGTGGAGATTTCTCCAAAAACTAAAAATAGAACTATCATATAATCCAGCAATCCCACTACTGGATATTTATCCAAAGGAGAAGAAATTAGTGTATCAAAGGGATAAGTGCATTCACATGTTTACCACAGCACTATTCACAACAGCAAAGATGCAGAATCAACCTAAGAGTCCATCAATAGACAAATGGATAAAGGAAGTGTGGTATATAAGCACAATGGAATATCACTTGGCCATAAAAAGAACAGAAGTATGTCGTCTGCAGTAACATGGATGGAACTGGAGTCATTACGTTAAGTAAAATAAGCAGACACTGAAAGACAAATTTCACAGTTCTCACTCATACGTGGGAGCGGGAAAAAAAAAAAAAAAAAAAAAGTTGATCTCAGTGAGGTAGACAGATACCAGAGGCTAGGCAATGTATGGTGGGGGGTGGGGGATAGGAGAGAAGTAGAGATGGAGAGGTTGGTCAATGGGTACAAAAATACTGTTAGATACAAGGCATAAATTTTAAAGTTGCATAGCAGAGTAGGGTGATTATAGCTAGCAACAATTTACTATGTATTTCAAAGTAGCTAAAAGTGAGAACTTGAAATGTTCCCAACACATGGAAATAATAAATACTCAAGATGGATACCCCTAAATACCTTGACTGGATCATTACACATTCTATGTATGCAACAAAATATGATATGTACGCCACTAAATATGTAAAATATTATGTATCAATGACATAAAGTGATATTAACTAATGCTTAAGATTCTGAGACCTTTAAGGGTATCCTAATTTATCACTTTCCTGGTTCTACAAAAATACATAACAAAACAAAGATAATGTAAAAAGCCTAAAGAACAAGAGAAGTATAAATAAGCTGAGATTGGACAAAACACACAAATATGCAAGTAATAAGGGACTATGATTTAAATGTGAAATGTGACTTAGTTTCCCAGCAATCAGGGCCAAAACAGAGAAGCAGGAGTAACAGAACTCTCAAGGACAAAAAGAAACGCTATTTCCTTAATCAAATTAAGTTTTGATTAAGTGTATCAACATCTAATAGTGTTCTTAAATAGAACACAGATATCAAAATGCAGACTCATGAATTTTCTTCAAATATAAAGCTTATACTAACAATTTTTTGCAAGAATCATGTTATTTTTATCTTTTCATAGGTTTTTATAGCTAGGAACCACCTCAAGAATAACAACAGGATTTGAAATAGAGGCAGCACAGAGTAAGTGAGCAGGTGACAGGATATGTATGTAGCCACACATTTAGATTTTGGCATTTCTAAACATCTTGCCAAGAAAGATATATATTCCCCACAAAATTGGTACTATAACTGAGAACAAGTATATTCTGACCCGAGACTGCAAAACAAAACCCAGGTATGCTGATGGAAGTATTTCTTCTTCATCATTTTCTTGTATCTACGTCTGGGATGGTTTGGAACATAGAAGCAAAGAGGCCAGTCAATGGAACCCAGTAATTATGATCCAGTTCTGCAGCCAAAAAGGTCAGAAAGACAGTGAGAACAACAATGAAGAAAAGGGACCCAACAAACATATCAAACACATACTGATAGTCAATATAGGGAAACAATTACTATGGAATAAATTATTGTTGATTTTTGGGTTGTTATGTTTCTTAAAAGTTGGCAAAACCAGCAGCTGGCAAAATAAAAATCTTAGAGAAAACAGAGTAAAGGCAGGGTTTTTAAACTTTCTGGGTGAGGATCTGTAAGAATCTGATGAAAATACGGATTCTCTTACCAGAAAAATAAGCATAAAAGTTTTGCAGAATTTCAAAATTATTTTTTAGAAGACCTCCAACATAAATCACAATAAAAAGGCATCTACGTGATGAATAAATTAAAACTCACCAGCACTGAAAAATCTGTTCTGAGTTTTCTTAAATAGTTTCAGAGAAACTATACCTGTGGAGCTGCTGATGCGGTTTTGGGAACTTCAGGCTGTCTACACTTACAAGTTTTTGACACAGCCATTAAATCATTTAAAATTTAGTATTTTTTCATCAGGAAAACAAAACAGCAAAAACAAAACCAAACAAACAAAAAACAACAACAAGAGATAGTACTAGTTAGGCAAACTGTTACGTGACCACCTGGTTCTTTTTCAAATTACTCTGGTGTTTAAGGACTTCTGATCAAAAAGCTTAAAAGACCAAGGCTCATTTTTTCCGCTGGCTCAAAAAGTTAAGAAGTGGCAGGAAGGGATTCACAAGAAAACAAGATCAATATTGAGCTTTCATTTTTTTAAGGAGAATAAAATAAACCACAATTTGTTTCTTAAAAATCCGATTTTTAAACTTTGCTTTACAAATACAGTACTGTGCTATCTCAAACTGTGGTTGGCAAAATTGTAGTTGGAGCGAGATTACTCTACCAACACTTAAACAGAAGTCTTTTGTGAATCCTAGAACAGAAAAAGCTAGAAGCTACATAAAGAAAAACATTGAATATAAGATTCTGTAACAATGCAAATATTTTTCTTAAAAATGCAGCCATAAAATATGGATATAATCTATGAATAGATTATAGATCTCAAATAACTATTCACTTCAGGGCCAACAAACTTGGGCATTCTGCATACAAGTACACAATTCTAAAAACCACAGGCAAACTTGGTCCCTGACCTCACAGAGCTGACAATCTCGCAAGAGGAACAGGCAACAAGAAAATATAATTAAGCAGGGAACCCAGCAGGTACTAAACGATACCTTCTTCACTCTTTTTTTTTTTTCATTTTAAAAATGTAAAGTATAATTTAGATGTATTAAAATATACCAATTGACATGTTTCATTGGATGAGGTTTGACAACTATATGCATAACACCACCCTCATCAGCCCAGAAAGTTCCCACATGCACCTTTAGGCACTTCTTCCCAAACACACTTTGACTTGTTTCACCATAGATTCCTTATGTTTGTTCTCAGATTTCAGACAAATTGAATAATTGTAATTCTACTTTTTAAAAAGGTGAGTCAGGCTTTTTTCATTTAACATGTTTTTGAGATTTATTCACATAGCAACAGTTTATTAGTTTTTACTGCTGAGTAGTATTCCATTTCATGCATACTACCATCCATTCCCCTTCTGAAGGGCATTTGGGTTGTTTCCAGGGGAGGAAATAATAAGGCTGTACATTCATTCTTATAAAATATGAACAAGCATTCTTGTAAAAGCCTTTTTTAAGGACACAGGTTTTCACTTATTTGGGTAAATACTTAGCAATTCCACTGCAAAGTTATATAGTAGACACATATTTAAGAAATACTAAACAGTTCTCCAAAACAGTTACCATTTATACTCCCATCAGCAATGTATAGGAGCTCCAGGTCCTCCATATCAAGTTATATTTGTTTTAAGAGCCTACCTTATATCTCACACTGGGTGCTAAAGACACTAGCAAACAGGACAGACCTGTCCTCACGAAGTTTACTGTCCAAAGGACTCATGGATGGCTTCTACAACTGACATCTAACTTAAACCTGGATGAATCATTGAGCAAAAAGGCAGAAAAACAATAGAAGTGTTCTTGAGAGAGGAAAGAACACACGTAAGGGTTAAAAAATACACATAGGTAGTTTTCATAAAGCTAACAGAAAATAAAGATAGAACAAGTTTGTGATGGCAGAAATACACTTTTAAAAAAAAGCTAAGAAAGCAATGTAGTAAGCATGTTTTTAAAAGTCAAATAAGGAGTCCTAAAAAGACAATGTGTTTAGTTTATCTCCCTATTATAAGCTCTCATTGTATCATGTTCCTGCACAGCACTGATCATTCTTACTGGTTCAAGTTTAACTCCCTCACTAAACTAGAATCATGTCTATTTGAGTTCACACTACTGTAGCCACAGTCTCTGACAAATAAGAGGTGTTCAATCAATATTTTTTGATTACATGAGATCAGAGAGAGGTTAGGTAGCAACATTCAGAGATGGAAAGAAAGGTTTATGAAGGGTATTTGTATTAGTTTCCTATTGCTTATAACAGCAATTTTAAACAAACTCGGTGGCTTAAACCAACATACACTCATTATATCATAGCTTCATGGGTCAGAAATCTAGGCACAGTTTAGCTGGATCTTCTGTTTAGGGTCTCACAAGGTTGCCATCAGGATGTCACCAGGGTTGGGTTCTCATGTGGAGGCTAAATTAGGGAAATAATCTGCTTCCAAGCTCTCTTAGGCTGCTGCCAGAATTCACATCCTTGAGGTTACAGGACTGAGGGGCCCTGGTTTCTTCCTGGCTGTTGGTGGAAGCATCATAGAGGCTATTGATAGTTCCTTGCCACGTAGGCTTCCCTAATAGGGCTGCTTATCTTATAATGCTAGCAAAGAGTCTCTGGTGCAAGTCTACGGGTAAAACAAAGTTTTACACAACATCACATAATCACGAAGCAACATTCCACCACCCTAGACTGTTTACCACTCTGTTCTTCAAAGACTATCAATAAATAGGCTCTCTTGAACACAACCCTTTTTATAAAGATTTACAAAGCCACCCATAACGGTTTGTTTGTGAAGTGTACCATAAGATTTTACACATACAACTACCAAAACTGGCCAAGTTAACATGTATTCGTGGGAACGGTGAATGAGAAAGCGACTAGTACCACCAACAGAAATGACCAATTATGAATGCTAACATAAGCATAAAAGAATCAGGAAAGAGGCCAGGCACAGTGGCTCACGCCGGTAATCCCAGCATTTTGAGAGGCCGAAGCAGGTAGATCACTTGAGCCCAGGAGTTCAAGACCAGCCTGGGCAACACGGCAAAACCTTGTCTCTACCAAAAATTTTTCAAAATTAGCCAGGCGTGGTGGCATGCACATGTAGTGCCAGCTACTTGGGAGCCTAAGGTGGAGGATCATTTGAGCCTGGGAGGCACAGGTTCTAGTGAGCCGACACCACTGCACTCCAGCGTGGGCAACAGAGCGAGACCCTATCTCAAAACAAAAACAAAAAAACCACCGCAAAACCACAATCAGGAAATAAAGGAAAGGAGTATAATTCAACAAAGGGAGAATAAAAATAGAAAAGTAGAGGGCAAAAGATAAAAGTGTTACAACACCTCAAGGATTATTCTACTCCTTCTCCTTTTTCCTGTTAGTAGGTCCTCTCAGGCTATATAAGGTATCAGGTCTTTCTTATAGGACTAAGTACCACTATTTGGAACACCTCATATATACACAAAATTCAGCACTAATAGGGACAGAGAACCACCAAGGTAAAGTACAAAGCAGCTAAGGCCAACTAAAGTTGGTATTTCAATCTACCTTTTATTGCTCCTGCCATCTAGTGGCAGGATCAAAAATGAAAGGATGCCAGACTGATGAACTCTACTAAACGTTAACACATGGGGAAAAAAAAAATCCCCCTTCAATAGAACGAAAAAAAAAACAGCCTAAATTCAGTCTCACCAAGTGATACACATGAGCACTGTCTAGATAATCACATTAAACACAGCCAATTTTATAACTTAAAATATGGAAACTCATGAGTTATGTTCAAGCCTAGTATGATTACATAAATCCCTATCAGTGTTTAACAACAGGAAAACAATGATACAAATTCATAATGATTACTAATGGTATGTGAGAAGAACTTTTTTTACTAGGTTACTTTTACTAGGTTAACTGAAGGGTAAGACTCACAAATGTACCACCATATATGTGGCATTGTACAGTTGCAACTGGATCTCAGACTACTCTCACAAACCTCTCTCTGCTCTTGCAACTGATGGGTGGTCATTTTGATTGAAGCAGAGAGCATGTCATAAGCTTCAGATACACAAAGTACCTGTTTCTCTACTCTGAGCAACACAGAGAGAAAACCAAGAGTTGTTTAAAGGCTGCAAATGTCTTGGAAGACTCCTTAGAGCTACTCTGCATCTTCCAACTTAAAGTCAGATGCATGTGCAAATCAAAAAAAGAACACACAGAGCAAAACTTTTGAACACACATTAACCGAAAACAAGATTCCTATTTTAGTACTATCTCTTCTGCCTTAATCGGCAGCGACAACTGTCGATTTTTATCAGTATCCATTTGAAAAATGAGGGGTCTATTCTGATTTATAAAGGACATTTACTAAACTAATTAGAAAAAAGAAAAAGCAACTGGCAACAAAAATAATTACAACAAAGTAAGAGGCTGTTAGAGCATTTTAATGGCACTAAAAAAAATCTGAAAAAAAAAATCCTAAGATCACATACGAAATAGTATATTTGATCAATTAAAACTATCCGGTGACACTCTGCTCAGTTAAGCCCAATAGAGATGGAAATCTAAATAAGGTAGGCAGAAGGGATGGGCACAAGTGTTCTTTCTCTTTATATAACGCACACACAATGTGTATAACAAATCTTTAAGTCAGGCATAAATATTCCTATATTATAGAAGCAAATCTCCAGTAAATATTATATATAAACACGTTATATTTACATTTCTTTATTGTTACTAGCTATTATCTAAATTAGACATATGATTATGCATTATACTATATAAAGAGGATTTCTAACTATTAGATATACAAATACATAATACACATTTACGTCAGACCCACAGTCACATACTATAAAGTTTATAACTAACAAGCATTATCTGTAGTAATAATATCCCATGGCCCACAAGTTGGTGTGATGGAAGAGCCAAAGTGGTTGGGCAACTAATAAAGTCAAAAGCAAAATGACCAACTTTCTGAGGACAGTCTGGGTCAACAGCAAACGGTCAACTAAAATAAAACAATCACTCAGAATAAGCAAGGTATATAGGCCTGAAAACTTAACTAAATACCATAGAGGTTAGTGGTATAATACTCAGCTTAGTCATCAAGACAAATCAGGAGAATCAGGCGGGATGTTATCAATGAGCAGACACTCAACTGTCCCATTTGAAAAAAAAGTATGTTCCTAATGTGGATATACTTGTTCCTAATGCAGTAATTCAAATAAACAAATAAAAAGATATAAAACACTGAAGAATGTCAGTCGTAGTTTTATTATCTATATGACTTTGGTAAAGTCACTTCGCCTTAGGCCTCATGCTCCTCATCTATCAAATAAAACATAGACATCAGTCTTTTCCATGAATTGCATGGAACACTAACTAAAAAAAATTAAACTCTTACAGTGATTAATAAATTAAATATGGTAAATACTAAATAAAATTAACAGTTAACTGAAGAACTTCTTAAGACTGTAACATGGTAATGTGTATCAAAAATCAGTATCAAAGAATGTAGTAAGCAGTTTTTTCCCAAATTCAAATTATCAAAGATTATTTTGTTTAGAAGTGTAACTTCTGGAATATGTGGTTTGCAGAACATACTTTGGCAAAATAATAATTTCTTTGTGCTTGCCAGGTATGAAGTTTGTTCCATATTACAGGAAAACCAAAACTTATCTCCCTCAAAGTGGGGAAGGTTCTTCACTCCCTTTCCAAACAGAAAATAACAGCAAATTAATGAGGGAGCAGAGAAAGAAGAGAATAAAAGGAGAATAAATCAGTTTTCTCCTACCTTTAGAGAGGCTGAGGAGAGATGGTCAATACTGAACTATAGGGAAGTTTTAGTATCCTTAACATATTTAAAATAACTTAAATTTCTGTAAAATAACAACATGCACTAAACGCCTCAGAGATTAGCATGTTTGGTACAGTCTATTTTAAAATTTATTTTGAGAATACAAATGTTAAAAATACTTTTATTAAATTTTAAATGGACTCATTTTGTTCCCTGTTTTGCAAATGAGTCATCCATAAAACGGGGGAGAAAATGGCTGTTCTCCCCCACCACCACCCCCCGATTCACAGAAACATTTTTTTCACTGTTTTAAAATGGCTCATTTTCCCTGTGTTACTATGCTCAACCTGGTGAAATCTTTTTGCCAAACTACTTGACACCTATACTTTATCACAGTAACATTATATCAGCATTATTATAGCAAATATGTTATACTTTAGTTTACTTCTTAAGCAAGGATAACTACCTCTTTAAGACACTTAAAGTGGAAAAATTCGGGGCAAGAAAGAATAAAAATGAATGAGGCTCAATCATGCAATGGCTGGAATCACCACTCCTGTTCCAGCCAAACAGGAAGGTAAACGACTAAACATTACTTGGTCAAAAGTCTCAAGATGCTCTGTATTTCACTACATGTCCAAGAATCCTTCCACTAAGTATTATTATTTCCACTGTCTTTGAATGTTAGATCCAAGAAATCTGAGGTGACATGAAAATAAGTCATGCTGCCTGAAGCACTGTTTTTATACTGCAGAGATATGCTGAGGTGCCTTCAACATATAGAATTGTAAGGATCAGAAACTATACTTTTACACAGAACAAATCTTCCTAATTTGAAGGTTGGGAAGAAGTGTCTACAAATTTATTAACGTCTTTTTGTACTTGTTCAGGCTGTTTTATCCAAAGCTTTGCATTTTGGAATTCAGAATTGTTCTGTGGCATTTCAGTTTAAAGCAACTGAGTTGAACTTGATGCAAGCCTACAGTGTTCTTCTTAGATTGAGTCTTGTTCTGTCGTGCAGGCTGGAGTGTAGCGGTGCGATCTCAGCTCACTACAACCTCCGCCTCCCGGGTTCATGCAATTCTTGTGCCTCAGCCTGCCAAGTAGCTGGGATTACAGGCATGCACCGCCATGCCCAGCTAATTTTTTGTATTTCTAGTAGACACGGTGTTTCACCATGTTGGCCAGACTGGTCTCGAACTCCTGACTTCAAGTGATCCTCCCAAAGTGTGGAAATCACAGTGTGTGAGCCACCGCACCCGACCTACAGTGTTCTTTTAATGTTCTTTTTAAAGTATTCAAATGCAAACATTTGAATATTAATTATAAATCTCTGGCTTCTATTATAATTTTGAAAAATATTTTGACACTACATTTAAGATGGATTTTGAATATGCTGGCAGAACCTGGTTGATCCAAATGAATAATTTAGAGAAAAAAAATTGAGGAATAAGGAGGGCAGGTAAAACTAGAAAGAACTTGGGGCTGAACTTACTGCCTACTCTGTCACTCTGGGCAAGTCATCTAACATCATATGTCCTCAGTCTACTCATAGCAAAAGTCACAGTTACATTAAAATTTACCACAAGTAAATAAAGTAATTGTAAATTCTTCCAAGCCTCAATTATTTGGAGGGAAAGGGGTATAACAGGTAGGTTGAGCAAAACATCATGCTGATTCATAATTGTCCACCTTTGCAAATGCTATTCTTTGTAACAAAAATGTCACCCTGGAGGCTGACTTCAAGGCCTATCCTTTTAACATACTAAGCAGTACTCTCTCTTCTCATCTGTAAAACTGGGGCAATAAAATATCTAATAGGATTGCTTTAAGGACCAATTAGCCACAAACTGGAATAAGACACCTGCAACAAATTTAACCCAGACTTAGGATGCAAAATACATATACATAAAACCTCCTACTAAATTAGTGAGACTAAACAACCCAATTTAAAACTTTGGGAGACACATGAACAGATATTTTACAGGAGATAAAAATGATAAATACATTGCAGTGTTTCCAAAGACGACCCTAAACAATTCTGCCCCTACCTGTATATGCATCTCCTCTCAACATTGAGCTAAGTCTGTGTGTATTTTGAGAACAACAAAATATCGTTGAAGTTACTTGTGTCTATTTCAAGCTTAACCGTTAGCTGACCTGACAGCTTCCTCCCTCTTTGAAATGTTCTCTTTCGCAGAACCCCGCTGCAATGCTGAGGCAGACTAAGCAGTCACATGGAGGAGTCAAAAGCCCCAGCTGAGATCCCAATGGAGCAAGACTCCAGATGACTCTCAGCTGTCCAGGCATCCCAAACATTCTAGTCCCAGCTCTACCGCCTACTGAGCCTCCAGGTGACTACAATCATCTCAGCACCTCAGTTGACACATGAAGCTGAAGGACATCCCACTCAACCCACAAAATTGTGAAATAATAAAATGCTGTTTTGTCATTAAGTTTTGGAGTGGTATATTTTCACAAATAACTGAAGCATATTTTGACAAAATCCCACACACAGGTATATACCCCAGCAAACATCCACACATATGCATCAGAAAACAGTTTTAATGTTCGTAGTAGCATGTTTCATAATAGAAAAAAACTGGATATTATAAACATCTGTCAACTACCAGACATACAAATGAAAGTCAGAGAGGAGGATAAATAAGCTAATACCATTTTTTAAGCTCCAAATAAATAAAAAATTAGCAATATATTGTTTACAGCAGGGGCGTCCAATCTTTTGGCTTCCGTGTACCACAGTGGAAGAATAATTGTCTTAGGCCACACATAAAATACACTAACGATAGCTGATGAGCTTAAAAAAAAAAACAAACAAACAAACAATAAAAAACTCACAAACTCCTAATGTTTTAAGGAAGTTTACAAATTTGTGTTGAGCCTCATTCAAAGCCACCCTGGGCGGCAGGGTAGACAAGCTTGGTTTACAGATATATACATATGAGAGTTTTATTAAAATATGGCAATGGACATGTTAAACAAAATTCAGGATAATGTTGCCGAGTGCTAAGGGGGAAACTAAGGGGACAGGCTAGAGAAGAAACACAGCCAGACGTAAAATTGGTAATGTTCTCGTTCTGTAGTTGGCTAGGAGGTTCACAAGTATTTATCATTAAGTTTTATAACTATATATAGAATATGACAGCCCATTTTATATGCAAGTTATATGTTAAATATACTTCAATTTATTTAAAAATGTATTTATGACTTTGTATTATGTTTTGATTCTTATATAGTTATATCACTTAATGTTACACACTTTTTAAATGTCCAGAATGGTTTCAAAAGGAAAACCTTTCATACAATAGCTATTTATATTTGACACTTCATTTAAATGCAGTAAATTATTTTAACAACCAAATAAAGTATTTAAACACGTGAAAAGATTTTCCTTTCTAATGAAGTGACTTATTTTAACAACTTTAGAAAAAAAATCTTCATTTAAAAAGATTTTAGTTGCTCCTCAAACTCATGACTTATGACTGGCCTTTACAGTTTTAAGATTAGATTCATTTCATCTACTTCACAGTTTCATTATCCTGTTCCTTCAAATGCCAGAAAGCTGCTTAGCATATTAAAATAAAAGCCTTCTTTAGCGATGGTCTAGAGTAAAAATAATCTTGGGATTGAAATTAAACTTCTATGGAACAAGGTTATTATATTTTAAAAATTAAGAGCATATGCAACGTTCTCCCCTCCTCCCCGAGATGGAATCTTGCTCTCTCACCCACGCTGGAGTGCAGTGGTGCAATCTCGGCTCACTGCAGCCTCTGCCTCCTGAGTTTAAGCAATTCTCCTGCCTCAGCCCGGCTAATTTTTGTATTTTTAGTAGAGATGGGATTTCACCATGTTGGCCAGGCTGGTATGCAACTAGCTAGTCTCGAACTCCTGACCTCGTGATCCGCCTACCTTGGCCTCCCAAAGTGCTGGAATCACAGGCATGAGCCACCGCGCCCAGTGGATCACAGGCAATGCTTTAAGTTTCAATGTAGTCAACAAACCCTGCTCACTGTAATAGATTTTTTAAAAGACACACTGATGGATGAAGATTCGTCTTTAAAAAAGCACACTTTATTTTTTTTTATTTTTTGAGACGGAGTCTCGCTCTGTCACCCAGGCTGGAGTGCTGTGGCCGGATCTCAGCTCACTGCAAGCTCCGCCTCCTGGGTTCACGCCATTCTCCTGCCTCAGCCTCCCGGGTAGCTGGGACTACAGGCGCCGCCACCTCACCTGGCTAGTTTTTTGTAGTTTTTAGTAGAGACGGGGTTTCACTGCGTTAGCCAGGGTGGTCTGGATCTCCTGACCTCGTGATCCGCCCGTCTTTGGCCTCCCAAAGTGCTGGGATTACAGGCTTGAGCCACCGCACCCGGCCAAAAGCACACATTTTTAAAAGCAAAAACATCTAGTGAGATCATTACAGCATACTGTTTTAGGATTCACAGGAATATTGCTATTATTACATGGAATGATTCTATAACTAAAGAGCTGACCATTTTGTCAGGATTCAATTCATAATAAAAGAAAAATAAAGACTTTATATCTGGTTTACTTAACTCACAATATCTACAATATTCAATGATCCTCTCCAGTAATTAGACAAAAACAAAGCTATTTCCATTGCAAAGACACTTTAATGAAGACAAGCAACTTATTTCATCCCTAATGAGTACTTTCATTTAGTATCCCTTTAACCTCTTACAGGAAAGTTTAAATGAGATCAGTCAGAGCAGTGATGGTTTCCTAAAGTGTTGCTTAATTTGCATATTAATTTACTATAATCATAAAGTTAAATCAAGAGCCATGAAACCAAATGGATCATTAATCCAACCCCACCCAAATTCATCATGTGCATGAATTTAGTATATTCTAACTAATGCCTATGTATGCAATGATAATTTCAATTCTTACTATTCCTTCGCATCAGAATATATTTCTCAAGTTCAATTAAAATGGCAGCTTGTGAATTTTACTTCTATTGCTGACATCTGTCTTTTTTCATTTCTCATTTGAAAAGAATAAAACTTTCATAACTCATATGGTTTTTGGATATTAACTAGTTTGTCTTCTCTTATTCAATGTTCCCAAACTAGTGAGTTAACACTTGAGACAGACCTAAGAGTTACTTGTACTTGGAAGAAATACTCAGGAAACTAAAATCTTCCTCAAAGTTCTTCCTAAGTTATCCATCCAGCCACTCATCTCCCAATTGTTGATGGCCGTCATGATGCTCACATATACCACTTCTTCCATAAGTGTTACCTCCTTTCTTCATCAACTCTCTTTCTTCTATTAAGATTAATATGACATGTTTATTGAAAGTGGGATGATGATGTTCACTGCACATGTGATCTTACTGACATCACAGTCAAATCCAAAATTTCAAAGTATTGCACAAGAGACTTACTGTAGTATTACTATTATGACCAAAACATAAAACGTGGTTATCATTAAAGGATCTGTCTTACTACTCACTGTGCACTCATTATGTTCCTAATATTGCGTAGGATATTCTAGAAAGATTAGAAAAATGTTTTGCCCTAAAGAATCTTTTGTCTCTTTACAATAATAGTAGTAAGTTATTATGATATTCGTTAGAGGAAAAATGAGCACCAAAATTTAAATCATCATACCAGTACCTTACCAACTTTGGCAAAGAACAGTAAGTCTCTTTGAGTGTTTTTACATACACAGGTGTTAAAATCTTCAAAATGGCTCTGGCCTAGGTAGACAAATAAACACTCCTAAGTAAAACTTAGTTTGTTTTGTATTAATAAAATCTGTACCTAGACCTCTCACGTAAGACACATATGATCAACTGTGATTTCTGAGAGAAGTAGGCCTGGAATTTATCTCTCTCTTTTTATTTTTATTTTTTTGAGACGGAGTTTCACTCTGCTGCCCAGGCTGGAGTACAGTGGCGTGATCTCGGCTCACTGCAACCTCTGCCGCCCAAGCTCAAACAATTCTCCTGCCTCAGCCTCTCGAGCAGCTGGGATTACAGGTGACTGCCACTGCGCCCGGCTAATTTTTTGGGGGGGGGGTTTCACCATGTTGGCCAGGCTGGTTTTGAACTCCTGACCTCGTGACCCACCCGCCTCAGTCTCCCAAAGTGCTAGGGTTACAGGCGTGAGCCACCATACCCAGCCAGCCTGGAATTTTTCTTAATAGTCAATATATCTCAGAAAAAAATCTACATTTGAGGAATTCATATAAGAAATACACTAGAGGCGTTAAAATAGGTTAAATCACTCAGTTGGACCATCATCCAACTAGAACCTAATTTGACCCATTTATATTACTCTCTGGCAGGTACACATGGGATTTTGTGAAGATGGGACACAGAGTGTACACCTACCCTAAGACACTTGGTTTAAATATTAAGTTTGAATTCTGTAGAAATACTGGCTGACTAAACAAAGTTTGAAGAAAGATAGTCCTAGATTTAAATTTTTCTTTAATAAATAATTAACTATGACAGAAATGCAATATATGCAAAATTGCTAAATCTACACAAATAAACAACAAAATACCTAAAAACCAACCAGGATTGACAATCTCTACAAATATATCAATACAGCAAACACTCCATGCTTAGGGTTTTCCTAAATTCCTCAGCTCAGACCTCCACTTCCAGTATTCTCTTTCTTGCTTTCAAGAAATATCAAACAACCAATCCCTCCTTTATGCCAATTTTAATATACAATACTCAAAATAATAGTTGACAAAAAGTCATCGTTTAAAAACTAGTCATTTTGCATTTATCTGATTATCATTTGTCTCCTGAAAGACAATAATGTCTCTCTTTCTCTCCCACCCACTTTCTTAAACTCTTGGTTTCTGTAGATAAATTAAATCTCTGGACAATTAGTACCTTGAAACAAAGTTGTCAAAGTTACTCTAGTCAAGGATGACTCCAGCTCAAGGGTTCAGACTTAAGATAATTCTTTTAAATCTCAAGTGAAGAGAAGAATACCTTCCCCTTCTCTTTCCTAGAGGCACTTCCTGCTATAAAAGAACAGGCAACCCCATCAGGTGAATAAGATACCTGGTTAGTCAAATTATTGCTTTATTACTTACATACTGTCAACAATCCTTTGACCAACAAGGATGAATCTTAAAGAAAATGCTCAGCCAAAAAAAAAAAAAAAGAAAAAAGAAAAAAAGAGACACAAAAGACACAAGTCCATTTATCTGAAGTTCAAAAATAGGCAAAACTAAATTGTATTGTTTAGCAATGCACACAGAGTTTATCACCTAGGAGAAAAAGGAAGGATGTCATCACTATAAAGTCAGGGGGTGGAACAGATTGAGAAACACACCAGGTTGTCTAAGGTGTGGCAACGATCTTGATCTGGGTAACAGTCACATGGGTGTTCATTATACTTTACATTAGATTTATATTTTTCAGGATGTGTCATACTTCATCATAAAAGAAAATTGTTTTAAAAACTGAAACTGAATTATCTTTTCTCCTCTAATGAAATCCTTTGCAGAACTCACTTCTTTGCTGGTTTATAGAACCATTTAAGACTTATTTTCAAATAATATAACTGTACAAGAGTGCTGCCTTCCAACAGTTCCGTACTCACTTCATTTCTGATGTGGGTTACATAAATAAGATGTATAATAATTTACTTTAATAATAAACCTTCCAGGCTGGGCATGGTGGCTCACGCCTGTAATCTCAGCACTTTGGGAGGCCGAGGCAGGCAGATCACGATGTCAGGAGATTGAGACCATCCTGGCTAACAAGATGAAAACCCGTCTCTACTAAAAACACAAAAATTAGCTGGGTACGGTGGTGGGTGCCTGTAGTCCCAGCTACTCGGGAGGCTGAGGCATGAGAATGGCGTGAACCCAGGAGGCGGAGCTTGCAGTGAGCTGAGATCGCACCACTGCACTCCAGCTTGGGCGACAGAGCGAGACTTCATCAAAATAAATAAGTAAATATAATAATAATAATAAACCTTCTTAAACAAGGTATAGTCTACAGGTGGTACTGGTATTTTAAGAACAGGCATCAAATAATAAACAGGTGGTGCGCACGGTGGTCACAAGTGAGTTTCCAGTTATGATCCTTTTCTCCAACTCCTTATGGCCTGTGTTCTCCTTAAGACAAATTTGGTCAGCAACGAACAATAATTTAAGCTGTGGATATACTAGAATTTTGAAAAATCACACTACACTCATATTAATTTTTTTAACAGTGTGGGCAACAACACAAAATTTTACCTTCAACACTAGTATTTGCATATATATGTATACCTTATATGTTACAACATTATCTATCTATTGCAGGGGTCGGGGGACAGAAAGTGAAACAAAGCACCAATATTTAAAGTTCAAAACAATTCATTTGAAGGATTTTATAGGTTGGAGGGGCTGCTAGATATCACTAAAGAATACCACACTGGGGAGAAAAGTCTTTAATTACTTGAGAGTAGCTAATAAACCTGTAAGGCATGAAAAAAAAAAAACCGCAAAAGAAATATTATTAACTTGGTTATCAACTAATCATTAATACTTTAACACACTTTACTCATATCAACAAAATTCTTTTAAATATGTCTTTATGCAGTAACATTTCCCTTTTAATAGGAATGAGCAAACAAGGTAAAAAAGAAGAAAGTTTTAAAACTTACACTGCTAATTTATGGAGATTACAGACAACCAGTACACATAATTTTTTAAATAATCAATTCCAAATAAGTAAAGCTTCACACAAAAGCTCTATTTGCTTCCATATCTAAGCCTGAATTGTCAACATTTACAATATTGTCAATTTAAACTGAGTGGTAGAAAGTAACTTCCCCTCATCTTCTGAAGTAACAATTTCAAACAACTTTTCAAAATACTCCCTTCTACAGCAAACATAGGTGCAAAGAAAATGGAAAAGAATCTAGCCAAGCTATAAATGTATCACCTTTGAAAAAGTATTATCCTTCTGCTCCTTAGCTTCTTAGAAAATAGACAGGTGGCCAACATATACTCTAAAAATCCTGTGGGTTATAGAATTCTGAGTCTACTCTGAAAGTTCAGCTCTCCATCTCCCAATTCCCTTAACTGGCATGGCTTAAGACTTCCAATCTCATTACTATGAACTTTTTACAGACAAAATAAATCTAAATAATAATATTCAGTTGGATTTGATCTTTTCCTCTCATTCATTAAGCTACTCTCTTCGAAGTTTCTGAAAATCCCATGGTAATTGAAGGTTAAAAGTCTTAAAACCATCAACTCATCTCTTTGCTCCATCATAACAATCAAAGTAATCAGCTATTACCCAACTAGTAAGCTTAGTTAGCTACAGCCCGGATTGTGAAGAGGTATTTTGATAGACCAGCATTTTAAGACTTAATTTGGGGCACCTGATAAAAAAACATAAATTAAACAGAGGACACTTTTAGTTAAGCTGGCCCTGGAGGCAGAGGGTGTAGTAAGAACAGACTTTGGAGTCAGGCAGACCTGTATCCTTCAATTCTTGTGGGAAATACTGAATTGAATTATCTTTTGTCTACGGAAATAAAAGACATTACCTCATCTCCTCAATTCTAAGATGTCACTGGATTGCAAAACACTGTAAAAACTAAGCATCTCCTCATTTAGAACAAACATTAAAGTTATCCTGCAACATTAAGTTCCACAGAAAGAAAAGAACAGACACAGTTGAGAGTGGTCGATTAGTGCCAATAGTCACAATTTTTTAGAGATTCGTTTGTCTACATGTAATAGTACAATCTTGAACAACACAAAGAGGATTCACTAATTCATGTACACTTTATATTCCAAAACATGTTTAGATGTTTTTCATTTGAAACTATGAAAGCATTTTTCCAAAGACATAAAATTCTAAATAGTGGTTAGATTTCCTAGCAAGCCTACAAATGCAGATTAATGTATATTTACCTAAATATGCGAGCCTCTGGGGCAACTGATCCTATCTCCCCCAGCACTAATCCTCACCTCCTAATATATTCCACTTTAAAAACAAACAAAAAACCCTACAGTATTACCACTTTCTATCAATTTCTAAATTCCCGGAAATTACTCCTTGTCAGAAGTAGGTAAGAAGAGGACAACAGAAGCCTTCTCAGAAGAGTTACTGGTTTAAATACAAAAAGCATCCACCAAAATCAGGTACATAGACGGTTGAAGACAGAGTAGCAGGTTAACCATTTACATGTTTTCCCCTTTCAACAGCATTAATTTGGCCAATATAGTGTATCTGTGGGTCCTATATTATTTGGAAATGTTTTTCTTTTTTCCTATTGCAGGGATTTACAGAAGCCACTTTTGCAATCACACTAAAGCTAAACCATTACCTCTGGATGAAAGATGGCAGAGACAACAGGCTGACCTATAAAAGTCTTCTAATAATTCAAGGAATTTAGGAGTTTCACATGAATTACACCTAATAAAACCAACATCAACATCAATATCCATCTATCCACTTCAGAGTTTCTTCCGAGACACCAGATTCAGCAAAATCAAGTCATTTAACAGATGTAGAACTAATGCACTGATTTACAACGCACTCAGGTAAGCTGCTAACCAAAACCTGGAATG
Organism: Piliocolobus tephrosceles; assembly: GCF_002776525.5. Lineage (NCBI taxonomy): Eukaryota > Metazoa > Chordata > Mammalia > Primates > Cercopithecidae > Piliocolobus > Piliocolobus tephrosceles. Next base: position 136,340,846 of record NC_045435.1, read on the forward strand.
ATGGAATCTAATCCTAACTTCAGTCTGAGGATACTAAAACAGCATTTATATACATATGTTCAAATAATACAGAAAACAAACACTATGCAGAAATAAATCCTCTTTATCATGGCATTGGGGAACAAAGATAGTAACCAATGTCTGTCTACAAGCAGGATTTAAAAGTAGTAATGGATAGAAAGATACGCTAAAGGAAAATATTAATTGTAGAATCTAGTTGGTGAGCGTATATGAGTGTTCACTATAAAATTCAACTTTCTTGTATATTTGAAAATGTTAGTAATAGTTTAGCAATAGGTCTGTTGAATTTATAAGCCAACTGCAGTATTTTCACTCCCTAAGATCATTAAGTTTTAAAAGTAAACAAATTGAGGGGAAAAACATGATTTGGTCACTTGAGAATAATATTAACCTTTCCATCCTTCATTTCTGAGAGCATGTGTGCACAATGAATACTAAGATATAACAATAAACATAAATGTCAACATTTTCTCAAACTTATTAAGAGTACAAAAATTGATTAGGTACAGAAGGGCTAGTTAGCCCATATTTATTAACAACAGGGTCAGAGATTATGATGTAATTCCTTATATTGAGTTTCTAATGTTTATAACTAACGTTGTCTTTATGCAAACTATTCATGGCAGTTAAGGGGCATGTAGTCTTACCAAGTTTTAAGATACGAAAACCCTAAAAGGGGAAGAAAAAGTCCCAAGGGCATTCATGACAGACCCAACTACCCTAGGGACTATACTTCATGAAATCCATGATTACTACCTATGGAAGCCATCACGCTCAACCGAAATGGAAGTAGTACCAATCTTATCATAAATTCATACAATTTAATTGCCAATGAAATCAGTAATCAGTAACAGTAATACCTGGTCTGAAGTGCAGCTGGACTGCTGATGCTAATGATCCCACAGTCAAAGTGACTTTTTAAGATTTGGGGACGTTTGTGTTCTAAAACTGGTTTTGCTACCAATTTGTCCTCTTCAGAACTGAGGTCAACCGCCTCTTTTTATCATCTGCAAAGTGAAGGAAAACATGGAGACCTCAAAGTACAGGAAGTAGTCCCCAACTTACAACAGCTTATGTTCCAAAGGTTTATCACTCCTTTGAAAACATATCTATACTAATTAACCAATTCATACCATAGTTTCTTTGGAAAAATTGCATTCTAAGCTCCAACCCCAAATTGCAACTTTCTGCCCAGCAAAAAGGCATCTGCTGCATTTTTGCTAACTACAGCCAAAACCTAAGGCTCAGAGAATTCTCTCTAGGGAGAACCCACTTTATAACCTGCGTTGGCAGGAAAAAAAGACAGCTCTCACATAGGGAACTTCATTGCTTCTATGGGAAAGGCTACCACAATTTAACAAGATAATGGATAAGGAAAAGGTATCTGGCTATAATAAAGTAAAAGTATTATCAGTTACAATAAAAATATGTAGAAAACGCATTTTGCTCCAGATAAAACGGTATAGTTAAGTACTGTTAAAGTGGTTGATTAATCAAATGTTTGGCAAGTACAGAAAACATATTTCCAAACTGCTTCCTCCTATCTGTTCAACTCAGCTGATAAGGGAGGCATTACTAAAGTGAAGTCAAATTGTTACCAAAAATGTTGTTAAATTCTAAAGTGCAGTGTATTTCAATAAATAAATCACACACCACCCCTCACGACAACTGGTAAGATATATAAAATAACTTGGGCGACAAATTTAAAAAACAAGTATAACTCTGTGGTGAGAAGTCATTTTCAGCAGCTACCTTGAGTCTTTTACACAATTTAAGAACTACTGTAAAATTTAAAGAAATAGCTCACAGGGAAAGTAAACCCTTCACTTAAAACGACTTTCAGAAATGAAACCAGTGATAGAGATATGGAAAAAGAGGTCAGGGAAGGTATGAGCAGGCCAGAATAAATTGGTTTGTGGACGCACAGCCTGAGAGTAACATTTAAATATTATTAAAGGTCTGGGTCATTGCTATATGATATGATGGTGATCTAAGCAACTCCCAAACTAGAAACACTAGAGTGTTCACCTACAGACCAGTTGAAGTGTTGCGACTATTAGCAGCTATAGAAGAAAACTAAATATTTAAAAGCCCAAAAAAGCTTTAAAAAGCCCAAAGTAATAATGGCAGGCAATCTACACATCCCCCTCCTTTTAACCTTTTCAGAAAGAATGACTGTAAGAATTAGGTAAGAATGAATGAGATGCCTAACTACTTGAGATCTTCAAAAGACAGAAAAAAAAAACAAAAAGTAAACAAGGTATTTTTTTTTTGTCTGAAACCTGATTCTCTCATTAAGTCACCTGAATTAGACGTTAGATTCATATTGACAAATCTCCATTCATGGTAAGGCATAGGGACATTCCATTATTCTGTAAATCTCCTTACTACTAAGCAGGATTATCTAACATTATGAATATAAACATTTAATTAAGAATAAATGTCAATATTAAAACTATACGCAGAATACCTAAAGTAGCTCTTTAAAACAGATATATATACTTTCAAATGGTACAAATTTAGCTAAATGATAATGTGTCAGAAATACGTTTTCATATATTAAAAAAATGAAGCAAAAATATTTTCTTTTTTGAGACGGAATTTCGCTCTTTCTTGCCCAGGCTGGAGTGCAGTGGCGCCATCTCGGCTCACTGCAACCTCCGCCTCCCGGGTTCGAGCGATTCTCCTGCCTCAGCCTCCCGAGTAGCTGGGATTACAGGCACCTGCGCCACGCCTGGCTAATTTTCCTACTTTTAGTAGCGGGGGGGGGGGGGGGGGGGGGGGGGGGGGCGTTCGCCATGTTGGCCAGGCTGGTCTCGAACTCCTGACCTCAGGTGATGCGCTCGCCTTGGCCTCCTGGATTGCTGGGATTACAGGCGTGAGCCACTGCGCCCAGCCAAACATATTTTCATGTGCATGAAAAAGAGTTATGCTCTCCAAGTATATTGTTGAAACTGGAAAAAGAAAACTTTTAATTCTTGACTACACTAAAAAAAAAGTTAAAATTAAAATTAAAAATAAAAAAATTAACCACTTTATCTGTTGAGCAACCCAATAAGGCTTTTCATTACTGCATTACTCAATTTTAGTGGGGATCTTTGGCTGACTTGATGCAGATTTCTAATCTTAAAGAAAAAAGACAAAACTCTCATCATTAGTTGTGAATTTTTCTGCAATCTTTAATTTCAGCCCCAGTGTTACTATTAAACAGTACTTAGCCTTCTATTTTTAAAAATGTTACTATGGAAATATTCACAATTTTGTTACCTGAAATGTTTGGTCAACAATGCATTTCTGCTATTTTAATCTGAAAAGAGAACTTTCTCTTTTCATATTGCCCAGTAAATACTAGCTTTCATTTTCTGGTTCCAATTTCATTTTTATCTAATTTGGCTAAGTGTTTCAAAATAAGACCACCTAATATTGTGTCAATAAGCCTTCACGACTATTCTTAGGCTCATAAACAGTCCACAGTAACATATTTTCTTCTGTGATTGCACGTTAACAAAAAGGTTATTTTTTTTAAACTAGTGTTAGAAAACAAAATCAAAACTTCTAAAATGTAATGAAAACATTTCATGGAAGATTGTCACAGTAATTAACTGATCTAAATTGAATTGCCCATGAGTGGGCCCCTCTGGTGTTCAATAGATGCTGCAGTATCAATTTTTCTCACCTTAACAGCACAACTTAAATCTGGTATATTACTATACAGGTAAGTCACCCCCCGCCCCCGAACATTTATTATCTATATAGTTAGTAACTCTCAAAAAAGATTCTCTCTCTTTGTATTTCAAATGGTAAAACAAATATCCTGAAATTTAATTAGGTCTAACCGTGAGGAAGTAAGATTAACTCAAGGCTGACAGGTCAACAAGATACACCAGTTTAAAAGGCATACTCTCGGGGAAAAATCCTAACTCAGGGGGAAAAATCCTAACTCGAGTTGGGCAAGTTGTGAAAAAAAGTTAAAGCCATCTTCTCATCTAGATAATTCACAGACCAACGTAGTGTCTAAGTTAGCTAGTGCTGTTAAGAGTGGGGTTATGTGCAACTTCGATATTATAATCTAGGACTCCCATCACTGTGGTAGTGTTTGCTCTTATCCACAAACCTTCCTGCAGACCAATAAAGGAATTAATGTAATGCTTTCAGATGTTGTGCATTACACACTAAGGGTGACAGCAGCTAAGAGAGTAAGGATCTTGTTCTAAAAAGCAACCCAAGACGATAGTGGAACAGTAAGCAGCTGAGTGCACTTAAGAGCTCTGAAAAAAGCCACTCTTTGAAATACCTAATGATAAATAAATAAGAGTAGCTAGCTTTCAGATCACTTTCAGGGATATTATTTCCTTCCCTCCAACACGCCACTCACTCTCCTTTTCCCTTCTCGTATGAGAGCAAAAAAAGAAATAGTGAAAGCGTAAAACTGCCAAGGGTGAGCAGCCGGGGTTCCAGCACATCTGGACCCACCTCCGGCGGCAACAGGGCAGCCCCCTGGCCAATTCCGTCCGAACTAGCAAAAACGCGCCCGCAAAAATGAAAGAACGCGAAAGCAGCGGGCGAGGAGGGCGGGGAATCCGCGAGAGTCCGCGGAGGAGCTACCTGCCGGCTCCTGGCGTGGCGGGTCCGGACTCAGCGACTAAAGCCGGCTGCGAGGGGCTCACCCACACTCCTGGCAGTCGTCGCACTAGCCCGGCCGAGGGTCAAGGTTTCGCTCCCGAACCCCGACGCCCCGCCTCAGGCTGCTCAGGGCAAACTTCGCCCACGGGCAGGAGGCGCGCCCGCAGCTCCCGGACCCGCGCCGGCCTCAGGCAGGACGCAAGCGGGGCTCGGCGGCGTCGCGGGGCCAAGTCGAGGAGAGCCGCGGCGGACAGAGGAACGGGTCCCGGTTTCCCGCGGGCCGCGGGCGGGGGAGGGGCGGCGGGGCACTTACCACGGGTCGAACTCGTGGATGATGCTTTCGAAGCGGATGACGGCGAAGAGGCGGGAGCTGAAGCCAGCAAGCCAGGCCAGGAAGAGGATGGTGAAGGAGAGCAGCGACTGCCACCCAGCCGGCTGCGACAGCCCCCCGGACAGCCCCGCGGGGGCCGGCTTCGGCGGCGCCGCGCCGCCAGCCTTGTGCGCGCACTGGGCCCCGGGCCCGTGGTGGCCGTGCCGGCTGTTCCCCAGGGCCATGAGGCCACTCCACGGGGACGAGTTGAGGGACGACTTATGCTTGCTCTCCGGGGCCGAGGGCTCCGCCATGTTGTGCCCCGGCGGCGGGTCTAGCTCTCCTCCTCCGCCGCCGCCGCCTGGTGCGAGGGGTGCTGGGCGGGGACCCGGAGGAGGAGGAGGAGGAGGAGGAAGAAAAAGGAGGAGGAGGGAAGAGCTCTGCGCGCTCCCGCCCTCAGCGCCGCGAGGCCGGGGGCCTGGGGGTGGAGGAAGCGGCGGCGGGGAGTCTCCGCCTCAGCAGCGGCCGCGAACGCCGCTCTCTCAACCGAGATTGCCCCTGCGCCCCACTAGCCATCCGTATCCCCAGTGCAGCTGCGGCGGCGGCGAAAGCCGACGGGACGAGGGCGCCAGAGAAGCAGCAGCAGACGGAGGCGGCACCACGGCTCTAAGAAGCAATGACATTCCCTCTCTCGCCCGCCGCCCGCCCAGCCGAGAGGAGCAGGGGGAGGAGCCCCCTGGAGTCCAGGCGGAGCTCAAGCAACCTCTGACTCCGCCCCCGGCCCGACAGGAACTGGCCCCTCCGCCTGTCACAAAGCGACAGGTCCGTTAGGGGGCGGGCCCAGAACGGCGGCGCCCACCAATAGAGGCACGAGCTAGGGCGGTGCTCGACCCAACCGTCTCCCCCTTCCCCTCCCCCTCCCGGCCTCGCGCCCATTCGCCCGGAGCGGCCGAGCTGCGCGGCTACGGCTTCATTGTCAGTTGAAAGACGCGGTTTCGCGCGCCTGTGCGATCGGCGAGGAAGGGTACTAGGCGGCTCCGCTAGGTTCATGGAGCAGAGCTGGGCCGAGGGGCGGGAACTACGGAGCGGCCTCGGTGAAACTCGGCTTAAAGGACGCTGAGAACGCCGCACCGACCAGCAGGACGCTCGCGGGCTCTCCGCGGTCGTGACTTTTAACCCGCTTTGCGCGGAGCCCCCACCACGTGACGGACGCGCAGGCGCATTACCATAGCCCTCGGCGCGTGGGTCTGGCCGAGGGGCTCTGCCGCCCGCGGCACTCTTTGCCTGGCGCTGCGAGTGAGCCCGCGGTGGCAGTGATATGGCCTGCCCTGCTCCCTGTACTCCACGTCCCGCCTCCGGCTTCTGCGGCCGCGGGAATCCGAGAATGTGAGCGAAGACAAGTTTTCCGGCACCGGAAACTGGTTGGAGCCGGCAAGCGCGCCCCTAGCTCCGGCAGGCAAAATGCGACCTTCTCTCGCCCTTTGTCGTTTGTACTCCGTATTGCAAAAGAACTGTATGTTCACTGGAAATATGGGAAAATGCAGAAATGCATTAACGGCTGCATACATTCCGTCGAATGAGTGAAACTAACTTACCCTGGACGTTAAGCTGTTTCCAGTTCTCACTTTACTAAATAACAACAGAACGAAGATTCTCGTGCACGAATTTCTGCACGTCTACCTTGTATTTTTATACCTTCCATTCCTTTCCCCACGTCCCTCCTCATCCGCTAAAATAAAGTATTACCAGATAAATTGAGGGCAAAATGAGCTTAAACTAAGTGAGGTAGTGGGGAGACTTGAATTGCTCTGATATAAACCCCATAGAAAGTACGGAGCTTTCAGCGTAATCGGTGCTCAGTAAATACTTGTTCATGTCAATTCACCGCCAATTGTACATTTTATTAGGTAAGTCACATCTGGATATTAACGGGCATATTAGTGTAAAACTATAAAGGCCCTGAATTATTTTCTTAAATCGTGTTTCAATATTAATAGAGGTCTTTTCAAAATGTTAGATAAATGAACTAGTTATTTTGAGGTAGCTCTTTGAAAGTAAGGCAACTCCAGCTACCCTGTTAACCTGCTAAGTGGTTACGTTTTGTCTTGTTTCCTTAAAAAAACCGTAAATAGTCTTATTAAGGAAAGAATGAAAAGGTTTCCAGAAATAGATTTTCCCACCAACAATTTAATAGTCGACATTTATTGAACATCTACATTTTAAGGAGAATTAGGATAAAATATTAACTGCCTCTGTTACACAGAGTAAGAGGACATGCTTTTCCTTGTAGCCCAAACGGTGATGCTGAAATGACAGCAAAGGATTTTTGTCTGTGTTCCCTGAACCAAAGTTTTATCAGCCTGAAATAAAATTTGTGTTTTAATTTGTTTGGATATTTCTATTTTATTGTCTTTGTGTATCTATTCCCTATTAAGTTCTACGTTATCTTCTTTTGCTTCCTCTTTTGGCTGTTTAATGGCCCTAGGCCTGGTCTGAAAAGTGACAAGGCTTAGTTCTAGTCTAAGTCTTCAAGGCTAAGTTCTAGTCTATGGTTGCTTACTAGGCATGTAGCATTGGACATGTCTCCTGCATGGGTTGCCCTTTCTGCTGTTAAAGTCAGTTGTTAATATTAAAAAAGCTTATCTGAAAGCATTTTAGGAAATTGTTAAGGAACGTGCAAATACAAGGTAGTGGTAAAGGTAAAAAATATGAAAACCCTTTGATTTTTGATCTTCATTTATTCACTCATTCATTCAGCAAGTATATATTGAACTCCTTTATGCCAACCACTGTGAGTGAACTGGGATGCATTGGGATTCAGTTAGGAACAGGAGAGACATGGCTCCTACTCTCACAGAGTTCACCAGCCAGCCCTAGGAAGGGAGGTATTAACCAAATCATCACATGGTTCAGGACCAAAATGCAGGGTGACAAACACTGGAGGACAGGCATGTGGGGAATTTGATGTACATGAGAAGGATGACAAATATTACCCTGAGGAAGCAGCACTGGGGGTGATGATGAATGGACTAGGAGAAGGATAATGGAACACGTTATGTAGACAGAGAAACACATGCAAAGGCTTCTCAGTGGGACGGGAGGCATACAAGGAACCCAGAAAAGTGGCTGCAACACAGACAGTGGGACAAGGTGGAGTAGGAGTCAAAGGAATGGTCAGATAGTGTAGGTCCTTTTAAGAGGTGTTTTTTGCTTCATTTTAACTTCAGAATTTTGAGAAGCCATAAAGGGTTTTAAGCAGCATGTGGTGTATTTGAGATAGAAGGAGAGAGTTGATCAGACGTGTGTTTTGAAAAGATTACCAAGGCTGCAATGTGAAAAGCATTTTGGAGAGGAGACCAGTAAGACATCTCATATCTACCTGAGAATTCGGAGGTTACTTTTGTGAGGTATATGCTATTGTGGAACCACTAGAGAACCCATAAAAATAAATTGCAGCATTGTGAATTCGCAATTTCTAGCCTATCAACGTGGAAAAATGGTTTACAGTTTGTGCAAGAAGCTTGAATGAGTTTGCCTCATTGCACTTGAGGTTCTTAATCCTGCTAGGTGCTTGTAACATCCTCCTGAGTTCAAATCTCGCAGGAGTCAGATAGTCAGACACTGTGGGTGCAACATGATGAGCAGAGTGGTGTGGAATCAGAGGCCCAGCTTCCAGGGAAAGGGAGTATTTGAGCTGAAACTTGAGGGATGAGCAGAAGTTCACAAGACACACCAGGAAGAGGGATAGGGGATTCCAAAAAGGAACAAGGAAGTCCTTCAAATTAATACACAAAGTTTAATATTAATGAAGGTGCATTGGGAGATGAAACTGAAAGAGAGCTAAGAACCAGATTATCAAGGACTTGTCTGCCTGGTAAAGGAGTTTAAATATTATTCTGTAAGCAGCTGGGACTCATTGAAACATTTTGAACAACAATAACGTGATCAGACTTGGCTGATGGAAGAAAAAAATGACAGTAGTATGAAAGATGTACTAGAAAGGGTGAGAGTAGAAGGAGATAGATAAGGAAGCATTTACAGAAGTTTAAGCAAGAGAATTAAGTACGATAACTGGGACAGACAGTAGGGCCCGGAGAGGAGAGGACAGATAGGAGAGGTATCAAGAGGGTAGAGTCCAGAAATTGGTGATTGGGGTAAAATAAAAGTCGGGTTTAGGACAAATCTGGAGTTTCTGGTTTGGTTATTTGGATGGAAAGTGATGTCTCAGAAATACGGAGCAAAGGACAAGCAACAGATTTGGAGGGAAGAGAATCAGCTTCGGACATGTGATGTTTTAGGTCCCTGTAGGATACCCAAGAGGAGCTGGGTGACAGACCCTTAAAGAGATGTGATGCTCAGGAGGAAGGGTTTTCTGGGAATAAAGGCTTGGGACTCCATGGCTATGGGTGAAATTTTGCTGGAATCAAAGTTATAGACAAGGAGAGAAGGGTTGAGGATAGAGCCCTAAGGACCTCCCAAATTTAGATGTGCCTATAGGAAGCCCAAGATAGAGCAATCAAAGAGAAAAAAGAACCAGCAGAAAGAGTGATGTCCCAGCAGTGAAGAAAGGGAAATAAAGTGAAGTCAGAAGTAGCACAAGGTGCAGAGAAATGGAGTGTGACAGCCGGGCGCGGTGGCTCAAGCCTGTAATCCCAGCACTTTGGGAGGCCGAGACGGGCGGATCACGAGGTCAGGAGATCGAGACCATCCTGGCTAACACTGTGAAACCCCGTCTCTACTAAAAAATACAAAAAACTAGCCGGGCGAGGTGGCGGGCGCCTGTAGTCCCAGCTACTCCGGAGGCTGAGGCAGGAGAATGGCGAAAATCCGGGAGGCGGAGCTTGCAGTGAGCTGAGATCTGGCCACTGCACTCCAGCCCGGGCGACAGAGCGAGACTCCGTCTCAAAAAAAAAAAAAAAAAAAAAAGAGAAATGGAGTGTGACACAGCTGAAAAGTGTACCTTTCTTTTGGCAACCAGGAGTTCACCAATTACTTTAGCAAGGTCAATTTGAGTGGAGTCATAGGGGCAGAAACCAGATGGCAGCAGGTGAGAAAGGATCAGTGGCAAGAGATGTGCAGGCGGGGAATGTATACCACCTTTTCTAAAAGTCTGGTTTCAAAAGCACAGACAGGACCACCAAATCAGACCAAAAAAAAAAAAAAAAAAAAAAAACCTTAATTATGATCTGCAGTCCCTGGCATTTCTCACAGTGATCAAGAAAAGATTTAAGTGCCTGTAATGTGTCCCAGGAATGACACAGGTCGGAGAGTTGGTTTCATTCTTTCTAGAGAAACAAACAACATGACATCTACGCTTGTACCAGACACACCACACTAGGGGTTGCCACAGTCTGTCACATAATTGACATTTGCAAATATCTAGAGCGGAGATGCACTGTCACATTTTATCTTTATTTGCTATCATTGAAACAACACCACACCCTAGTCTTAAGATTCCAGCTCATACATAGCAAATTAATTTTCTATTTTAGTACTTTTGAAAATTCACATTTCTATGCCCACTATCTCATGATTTTCATAAAAGGACATTGTAACAGTGAGGCAAGCATTTGATTTCACAAAGGGCCTTAAATAAATAGAAGTTTATTTTCTCTCATAAAGTGAAATCCAGAGAAAGGTGGTTGCTGGTATGAAGTCACTTGCTCAACAAAGCTTTCCACTTTTTCTGTCTTTATACTCTTTGCTGGATTCTTGGATGTCATTTTCACCCCCTTTTATGCTGTCCTTTGCATTGCATAGCAGAAGCTGAGGAGTACTTTTCCCACATTCTTTTCTCATATGACTCCATGTTACTTTGTCAGTGAGGGGAGCTCAGTCGACAAAAAAGACAGGATTTCAGATAGAAAAGAAAGAATGGACAAATGTAAGATTTACACATCTTTTTGGCTGGTGTGAGAACCACTTACATAATTGTCATTGACTAAGACAATTTTGGGGAGCTTTTTGGAGATTATTGAGAACTGGAGCAGTTTCCTAGAGAACTTCTGAGAGCTCCCTGCTTTAGTCCTTCAGGCTAAAGTTTTCAAAGTCTCCTTCATTGACCTTGACCTTCAGGCAACAACTTCCCTTATTTTTATTCCCTAATAAGACTAATGGTCTTTCAACATTAGTGTAAGTAATCATTCTTGATTAAACCTTTTATTCCTGAAATACCTAGAGTATCTCTGTTTTCCTGATTGAACCTAGTAATACACTTTCAATTCACTTAGTGTATTGGTTTTCACTGTCTTGATTATTGCCTCACTATTGTAAGATAGCTGCTGCAGTCCCAGTCATCACACCAGCACTTGAGGCAGAAGGTTAGGAGACAGGAAGATGCCAATCACATATGTCTTCCTTTTTTAAGAAAAACGTTTTCCCAGAAATTATTTTAGCAGACTTTCTCTTAGATCATATTGGCACCACCACCTCTCATGACCATATTGACTTTATATTGCTCTAAGTTTACAGCTTCATTTCTTTAGGCATGCCTGGTTTTCCTGAGAGCACAAGCAAAAGTCCTGAAATTGGTTTCCAGTGGCTCTGATTAGTCTGTTTTAGATGATGTGCCAGTTCCTGTTTTTTACTTTGGGACGGCGTCTCAGCCTGTCTCCCAGGCTGGAGTGCAATGACATGATCTCAGCTCACTGCAACCGCTGCTTCCCAGATTCAACCAATTATCCCGCCTCAGCTTCCCAAGTAGCTGGGATTACAGGCATCCACCACCACATCGGGCTAATTTTTGTATTTTTAGTAGAGAAGGATTTTGCCATATTGGCCAGGCTGATCTTGAACTCCTGACCTCAGGTGATCTGTCCACTTTGGCCTCCCAAAGTGCTGGGATTACAGGCGTGAGCCACCACACCCAGCCTATACACTGACGCCTGACCAAGTGCCTTTACCAAGAGAATAAGAAACACTCATTGGCTTAAGCCATCCTGGAGAGGATGCACCATGATTAATTCAACCACTAATGGCTGTTTGGGCTTTTACTGGTCTTGTGCTACTACAAATAAGGCTGTAATTAATAAATTTATGCAGAAGAAATTTTGCCTAAGTGCAAGTGTGTTGATTGGAATTACCATAAGGAAAATTTGGTATAGGTATGTCCATTTGTAATTTCAATAGATAAGTTGTTCTCAGTAAGGGGTTGTACCAATTGCATTCCCACAATGTGTGAGAAGCCCATTTCTGAGGGCTCACCAACTGAGTGTGTTAACAAACTGTTGGCTTTTTGCCAACAAATGAGGTACAAACTGGTAGTTTTAATTTGCGTTTCCTTTATGAGTAAGGCTAAGGGTACTTATTTAATATTTAAGACAGTCTTTTCACATCCTCAATGAGGCTGAATTGCCATTACTGATTGTATATTCTTAAGCATAATTATTGGAAGAGTATGCTCCTATGTTATGGAAACCATTAACATGTATAGTTTTATTTGCTAGTTGCTCAGAAAATGAGGTCATCTGTATTAAATTCACACAAATCCGTTCTTGCAAAATAAAAACTCTTCTACTGTTCAATTTAGCATATCCCCTAGATTATCTATTCTAGATCATGTACTTCCTGAAAGTATCTTTGAAGCAGTGAAGCAATTTTTAATAATGTATTAAGAAATTCAGATAGAATTTTTTTAAGATAAAGTAATTGCTAGCAAACACCCCCCGATGGAAAGGGAATTGTTTTATTTAGTTGTAATGTCATTATGTTGTGTGCCTTCCTGATGTATAACTAAACTGTCCACTTTTTCCTGAGGGTTTTATAGAAGTAGATGAATAAATAGGTAACTTCAGCAAATGTTTTCTTTCAATGTAGTTTAACTACAATTAGAGTGCTTCAGATGTAATACCATCACCTATGCCCATGGATTTGTGTTCGTATTTTTAAAAATTTAATCCAAGCAATCACAGAATCAGTATCTGCACTATATTTTTAAGAGAACTTATTGTTATCTTCTTATGTGGTTGACCATAAAATAAGTCAGTGAAGTTCCAAACAGAAACCTATAAAACAAAGATTTCAACCTATAGGTATCAAGAAAACAGAAAATTTGAAATAGGGACTCTCTCTGGCTTAACAAGAGAACTTAATATGTTGAGCTTCAGAATTATACATTTTTAAAAATTCATCTACTTGTTATTGTTGTAAATTGTTGATATCTCAAATGTTTAATTTTAAATTTAGTTACAAATAAATTTTTTACTGAAGAAATGTATTCCACTTAATAATTACACAGAATAAATTCATTTACTGAGGAATTAGAAGAGATTTTGTTGGTTATTAAATTAGTGACACAATAAAGAATGGAAGTTGCATTAGCTAGAAGTCATAACAAAGAAAAACACATTATAATTTTAATAATAAAAACAAAATTAAAAGGAGCTGAAGAGACCTACTTAATATATAATCTAAACATCTAAAGCATTGGACATGCGTATGATTGGGGCGTTATTTCTACTTCTGATTGTGGGGGTTTCTTAGGCCCTTTGAGTTTTCAAAGAACAGCGTTATATTTGGGTCACTGGGTAATGGAGTTTATTAAAAAGGATACACAGAGGAATAACAGATAGATATCATTGCAGCTGTACAGCCATACATCATAGAAAACGGGAATTTATTGCATACAGCAGTTCTGGTGGCTCAACAAAACTCTACTAAGCCAGCAGCATGACCTGTCATCTTCCCTGCACTCAGCAGCACCCTACCCCACACCCTGTCCAGACACTTTCTCCAGTGTTCTGCCTTGGTTTCCTTTGTGACTGGCTCTCCTCCCCTAACTCACTCACTAGTGTTCTCCTAGACTCTTAACATAGACTTCCCTCTGGCTCCTACTGCTCTTATTCTGCCAAAAGAATAAGAAACACTCATTGGTTTAAGCCATCCTGGAGTTGAACGAAGTTATATTTGGGTCACTTACTGATTGCCTCCTCTTGAATATCTCTCTGCTTCTCATGAAATCTTTGTGCATCTATCTTAGATAAGTTTCTTCAGAAGCAGAGCCAGAACTTCTGTGTGATTTGTTAAGGTGAGTTATTAAGTGTTCTCAGGAAACATCAGTGGGGGAGGGAGAAGGTTAACAAGCCAAGCAACGATGCAATCTCAGGCAAAGACCATGGAGAGTCCTTTAGTGTCATCCCAGACTAACACCTCTCAGTCACTGACTAATTGAGGAGATGCATGAGCTTCTAGGCACTTCCAGCTTTCTGATCATTGGGAAGAAAAGCTCCAGGGAAGGGTACACACAAATGCTTGTGTAATCTGAGGATCTTGGATATGGATGGAACACTGCTTCAGCATTCCTCTCAAATGCAAGTATGACTCAGATTGGAGCTCCCAAGGAGAGAAGATGTGGTTGGGTCAAGAAGTTACCCTCCAGTATAGGGTTCTCTTATTGGGTTGTTGTACGGGGTCACTCGCTCTATAGACTAGGAGACATTGGCAGACTTTCAGATCAGGCTAATTTCTCTGGCCTTGTCAGTTGTGGCTAGGGTAATAGGGCCACACGCTGCAATATATGGTCACTTATGTACAATAAGCCTCCAATAGGGGGCTGTGGCTCTGACATCATGCTGAAGCCTCTTAGAAAAGAGCATAGTAACTGGCCTGCATCTTGTCTAGGCTGTTCCTAGACTAGTTTGTTTGCACCTAGATATATACTTGTTACCTTGGTTTTTGGGGGGTGCGAGAGGTTCAAGTGTGTCTTGAAAGTAGCCACCCTCACGCCTGTAATCCTAGCACTTTGGGAGCCCAAGGTGGGTGGATTGCCTGAGTTCAGGAGTTCAAGACCAGCTGGGCAACATAGTGAAACCCTGTCTCTTCTAAAATACAAAAGAAATTAGTTGAGTATGGTGGCGTGCGCCTGTAGTCCCAGCTACTTGGGAGACTGAGGCAGGAGAATTGCTTGAACTTGGGAGGGGGAGGTTGCAGTGAGCTGAGATGGCGCCACTGCACTCCAGCCTGGGCGACAGAACGGGACTCCATCTCTCCAAAAAAAAAAAAAAAAAAAGAAAGAAAGTAGCCACCAACACTTTTGTTTTGCATAATGAAGAACATACCTTATTATCATTTTTATTAGTTGTTATCATATTCTTTTAAATTCATACCTTTTTAAATTTTCCCGTAAACTTTATTTTAAAATGTATTTTTGAATTTAAATAGCTTTTGGGGTACAAGTGGTTTTTGGTTACATAGATGAATTGTATAGTGGTGGAGTCTAAAATTTAGTGCACTATCACCCAAGTAGTGTACCTTGTACTCAAAATATAGTTTTTTTTAAATCCCTCACCCCCCTCTCACCTTTCCTCTTTCGGAGTCTCCAAAGCCCATAATATTACTCTGCGTGCCTTTGTGTACATAGCTTAGCTCCCACTTACAAGTGAGAACATACAATATTTGGTTTTCCATTCCTTATTTGCTTCACTTAGAATAATGGCCTCCAGCTCCATCCAAGCTGCTTCAAAAGACAGTATTTCATTCTTTTTTTTTTAATGGCTGAGTAATATTCCATTGTGTACATATACCATATTTTCTTTCTTTCTTTTTTTTTTTTGAGACGGAGTCTCCCTCTGTCGCCCAGGCTGGAGTGCAGTGGCCGGATCTCAGCTCACTGCAAGCTCCGCCTCCCGGGTTCACGCCATTCTCCTGCCTCAGCCTCCCGGAGTAGCTGGGACTATAGGCGCCCGCTACCTCGCCCGGCTAGTTTTTGTATTTTTTAGTAGAGACGGGGTTTCACCGGGTTAGCCAGGATGGTCTCAATCTCCTGACCTCGTGATCCGCCCGTCTCGGCCTCCCAAAGTGCTGGGATTATAGGCTTGAGCCACCGCGCCCGGCCTACCATATTTTCTTTATCCACTCATTAGTCAATGGGCACTTAGGTTAGTCACCAACTCTTGATCTCAGATTTAATTTTTTTAAATGAATGTTACAGTAATTATTGTTCATGTAAGGGAAAGGGAACCAGTGCTTGATAGTTTCTCATTTAATTAATTTTTTACTACCATATTTCACAAGAGTACAGTAATGCTTACATCATAAATTCTTGGGGTGCTTCCTAAAAATGCTGCTTTTTGGGCCATATGCTTAGTATGTCTGGGTGTACCCTAAGTACTCTGCATTTTCAGTCAGGATTCCAGATATTTTTCTCAAACTAATGTCAAAGTTTAAGAACCACTGCTTTACAAAGTACGAATTATCGTCTTCAGTTTACTGTGAAGGAAATCAAAGCATTAAAAGACTAAAATATTTACCTGAGGTTACAAAACTAACACTAAAAGTGTTACACTCAAAGTTGTTTTTCTTAAAAGGAAGTTTCCACTGATGCATTGTTTGCAATATGAAAGTTCACTTGTTTACGAAAATGTTTGCTATCATCTTGAAGCAAATTTCAAGGTGTCTATGACTACATAGTGTCTGTATCTATCATCTCATTTAGTCTAGGTGCAGCTTCCCAGTTGTGTGACTACAAAATCATAATTTGAGTACTTCTACATTACTGCTAGAAGGAAGGACTTGAGTGCAAAGGCAGCAGCTGAGCAAATCTGTAAAATTTAAGGTGAAGGAATTGGTAGAAGAATACTATCAAGTGATTGAACTGGTGGTTCAGCAATTTTGTTCCAGACAGACAGTGTATGTTTGGTTAAGTGCTGAGAGGGTTCAGCACATCATACATATTCCGTGTGTCAGGGCCAATATTGCTGTCCTATATGTAGGATAACCTGAGCATGTACATGGAACCTTGGAGTGTTGCTTTTGATCCAGGTGAGAATGCAGGAATAGGATGGGGCTGAAGGTTGCTCATATCTGACGTGTAATGTAGAGCTTGCATGTCTGGACCTGGTTGTATAGAGAAATGGCCATGTTTCTCCATAAAGTATGAATTGAAACATTGGGTAAAGTCATAGCAGTTCTTCACCTCCAAATCCAAAGATTGGCCTGCTTGCAAAAAGGTGGAGCATAGTCCATAAAAATCTAATTTTCTTGTGTATTTTTGCCCATAAGTCATTCTTCTGTGGGAAAGAATTTAGAGATACCTTATGTAACAGGATCTGATGTTCATCCTTGCCTTATCTGAAACCAGAATCTGTGTTCCTGCCACTAAATTATCCTTTCATTATAAGTGTTGTTATGCACTGAACTTTGTCCCACCAAAATTCAAATTTGATGTCCTAATCCCAATATGACTGTATTTGGAGAGAGGCCTTTAAGAAATTAATTAAGGTCATATGAGGTGATAGGGTAGAGCTCTAATCTGATAGGACTAGTGTCCTCATAAAGACAGACCAGAGATCTCTCTTTCTCTATTTGCACTACACAGAGGAAAGGCCACAGGAGGACACAGCAAGAAGGGAGCCATCTACAACCCAAGGAGAGAACCCTTACCGGGAACCAACCAGTTGACACCTTGATCTTGAATTTCCAGTGTCTAGAGCAGTGAGAAAATAAAATTCTTATGTTGAAACCACCTAGTTTGTGGTATTCTGCTAATGCAGACTGAGTGGACTAATTAATACATGTGCACTGAGTACAGCCTAGGTAATCAATACATTTTTCTTTAGGTCACTTTCTCTATTTTACAATATTCACAAACATTTTTGAAATTGTGAGACCTGAGTCTTATAAGAGTCAGCCAGACTAAATCTAAGAAACTTACTGATACACATATCTCATTTATCTAAGAAACTCAGGAATATAAAAACATTCTCAGAATTCTTACACCTTGAATAATTATTTTACCTATATTTGAAAATCGTTTAGCATATAACGTAATTATTCTATTTCATTCTTATGTACACACATTACATGAACTTGAAAACCACAACTATAACATTTTGGCTGTAGAGAATCTAGTTGAACTCTCATTCTATAAATAACTGAGAGGTCCAGAAAGGTTAAGCAGCTTGTGAATGACACATTACTTATAGTGGCCAAACCAGGATTAGAATCCAGTTCTAGTGACTCCTAGTATATCTTGAATGCTTTCCAATTTGCCATGCTAAGTACAATATTGCAAAGGTAATAAATTTTGATTATAAAAAATTTTAGAGTCTCAAGATACTACAAATTATCAGAGACAGACTACCTGACACTTTGAACTTGAAAGAGAAAGCATTATTTTTAGCATTATTTTATAATAGGGTTGGGTTGTATTAGTCAGCTACTGATACAATAATTAAAATAATTCTGCATAACACAAAACTCCAAAATTTAGTGACTTATCACAACAAGCATTTATTTTCACTCATTGGCCTGTGAGTAGTCTGATTCTGCTGCTCTCAGCTGATATCAGGTAGATTTAGCTTTAGGTGTGGACAGAGTTGAGATCTTCTCCATGTATCTCTTCAACTTCCTTGGACCCAGTGGCTATTCAGATCATCCACGTTTCAGGACAAATGGCAGAAGCTCAAGAACCAAGCCAAATCATGCAAAGAGTTTTTTTTTTGAGACGGAGTCTCCATGCAAACAGATTTATATCCACATCAATGGGGTGGGGCTGTATACACCACCGATTCTCCTGGGAATCATTACAAAGTCTTATGGGAAAGAAGATGGTTGTATAATCCTATTACAGGAGAATGATAAATTGAAAATAATAATCTAGTCTATGAAAAATATTACTTGTTCCTGGTTATTACAATATAATTTATAAAATTCCATGTAGCAAATTTATGAGCCAAAAGTGAGAATAAATTCTAATATGCTGTACACATTCTCTTCTTTAAGATAAAGAAACATAGTATTAATTAAAAGTTCTATATTTCTTGAGCAAAACGTATGTCTCTTCCAAAGAATGCCTGCTTTACTTACATGCAAGACTTTGTTTAAATGGGAGGAAAAGAAATATATTCTGGTTGTAAATTTGTCATTGTGGAAAAATTTTAATTATATAAGTAGTTTTAATGTTTAGGCAAGTAAGCCTAACTGCATTTACCTAATAATGGACTCTCAACCATTAGATAAAGGAGTGTTCTGAATCCAACAATATGGATCTTGAGGTAATAAAAATAAGAGGCCAATGCAGAGTCCAGGAAGAATGACAGTGGAAAAGCTTTGTAGAGCTCCAAGAATGGGAAGGAATTCTGTACAGACTCATGTGATCTAAATTTTACACCCATCTAGTCAGAATTGGGCACTTTGCTTTTGGGATATACAAACTTCCCTTCTGACCAAAATCTCATGTAACACTTGATAAAACAAAAAAGTAATTTTTAGCTCACTAAAGTGAAAATCTCAATGTTTGATTTCAGAGGCAGCTTGATTTCGGGGCTCAAACAATGTCACTAGATGCCATTTCTCCATCACAACCATGTGCTTTTATCATTCACCCCCACGTTGGCTTTATTCCCAGGCAGGCTCTTCCTTCGTGGCTCAAGATGGCTGCCACATCTCCAACAATTTCAACATCTTATGTTCAAATGAGAAAAAAAAAATCTAATACCTTTTTTCAGGATTCCCAGCATTCTCATTGCATCTTATTAGCTCTGAGCAGACAGTGTGTTCATCCTTGAACCAATTACTGTGGCAAGGGAAATGAACTGTGATAACTGCCTTAGCCTCAGGTCACGTGCTCTATCTTGGAACTTCATTGGAGCCCTAGCTGGATGGAGCATGTTGGTTGAGAACGGGGGGTGGGGGGCTGGGGGGGAAAGAGGATTTCCCATGGGAATTTGAGTTATGGTTAACAAAAGGAATGTGAATGTTAGGTGCCAAAACATATTTATAAAATGGGTGCACATTATAACCTTGTTTACATGTTGTATTAGAAATAATCTTTGGCTGTTTTACAGTTATAAGCAATTTACAGGAACCCAGTAATAAACTCTGGAAGCAAATGTTGTTCCCATCCTTTATACACTAAGTTACTTAGGCTGTTCTTTTTTTTTTTTTTTAGAGACATTGTCTTGCTCTGTTTCCCATGCTGGAGTTCAGTGGCTTGATCTTGGCTTACTACAACCCTACAAACTTGAGTGATCCCCCCAGACTCAAGTGATCCTCCCACCTCAGCCTCCTGAGTAGCTGGGACTACAGGCACACACCACCACACCCAGCTAATTTTGCTTAGTTTTTATATAAATAAGGTCTCACTATGTTGCCTAGGCTGGTCCCAAATTCCTGAGCTCAAGCGATTCTCCCACCTTGGTCTCCCAAAGTGCTGGAATTACAGGCATGAGCCACCACACCCAGCCTTGTTTGGTTACTTTTATGAAGTGTAATGCTGCATACATACCATAGCTACTATTTATTGAGCAACTTCTATTTGCCAAGCATACAAAAGCTCTCATTTAATCCTCATGTCAACTGCCAGGAGAGTGTCAGTGTCCATATTTCAAAAATAATGAAATGAGGCTGAGAAAGGTGAAGTACCTTTTCAGTGATTACACAGAAAACCTGGTGAAACTTGTGGACTATATTAGATAATATCAGAAACAAACTAGTCTGATTCACCAGTGGTTTAACATAACTGAGGTTTCTTTCTTACTCCTAGTTCCTATCCAAGTGGGCTTATGAGGGGCCCTGTTCCATATGAATGGACCTAGGCTGCCTGAGTCTTTACCATCATTTAGCTACACCATCTGAACCAAATAGCTTTCTCAATCACTGTGGCAGATGAACAGAGAACTGAAAATTCACACATTGGCTTTTAAATTCTTCAGTCCAGATGTGGCCTGTTTCACCTCCATTCATAGCCCATTGGACAGACTAATCACATGGGCTCAGCTAATACCATGCCGCCTAGAAAATGTAGGGGAGCACTTGGATATTCAGTGAGCAGTAAAATCACTACTACAGAGACAATCCCAGCTCTTTCTGACTTCAAAATAATTATTCTGTCCATTAGACCCCCATTGCTATATTTGATCTAACCACCTTTGATTTCACTGTTTTGAAGTACCAGTTGTTAAAGATCTTCCTTGACTGTAGAAAACAATACAATGGTAAGAGTAGTATAATGATTAAGAGCATGGGTCTTAGAACCAGACTTCCTGAGTTTGTATTTTGGCTCTTGTTAAATGCTGTGTGCCTCTGGGTGAGTTACTCAACATCTCTATGTTTCAGTTTTGCTATCTGTTAAAAATAGTGTCTATATCCCAGGTAATCAGGATTAAATGAGTTCATTGAAATAAAGCATGAGACAGTGCTTAGTACAATGAAAGCTTAATAAATCTTGTAATTATTATTATAGAACCACTTAGGTTTTCACTGATAAAAAGTATTTTTCTTCTGCAAAATGTAACTTCTGCCAGAAAATTTGGAAACGTGTTCACTAGGTCACAAAGGCAACCACATGAGAGGGAATAACAGTGCAAACCTGAAACTACTATTGGAAAAACAACTCAAAGGTCATGTTCAATTGAAAGTGGTTTAGCAGTGTGGCCTTTATTGGTAAAAGGAGTGTGTGTGTGTACGTGCATGTGTGTGTATGTACGCACACACTCATGTGGGCGTGGGTTTTTATTCAAGGTACAAAATGTGGTAAATGTACCAAGGTACATAATGTACATTTTATGTACATAATATATTTGATCTTGTATATTCATGAATCAAGAAAGTAAAACCTAGAACTAGAATATAGATTTTGTTTACTCTTATTTCACACACACATACACACACACACACGAAATACAATCTCTTTTTGGCTACTGAAGTCTGAAAACATTGCACAGAAACCCAATACTTCTTGTACTCTCATTCCTTCTCTTCCAGACACTCTCTCTGGGGAACGCCATTTCTCTGTGACTGTGGGCAGGATTAATAAGCACTATTAACTCTTCACTCTGGCCCACAGGGGTGGGGGACTGAAGATAGTCTGTCAACAGTTTGGCCAACTTGCCATTGGCAGCCTTCTGTCACCTGCCAGCATCCACTGGACACAGATCACTTGACTCCCTTTTATTTCAGCCTTGAGAATGCAACCAACATTTGTGAGAACCAAATCCTGCTTAGATGTGCTAACACACCTGAATAATTAACTTTAACATTAAATTTATTCCTGCTTGAATTTCAAGTTTTTTTTTGTTTGTTTGTTTTTTTTTTGAGGCGGCGTCTCGCTCTGTCGCCCGGACTGGAGTGCAGTGGCCGGATCTCAGCTCACTGCAAGCTCCGCCTCCCGGGTTTACGCCATTCTCCTGCCTCAGCCTCCGGAGTAGCTGGGACTACAGGCGCCCGCCACGTCGCCCGGCTAGTTTTTGTATTTTTAGTAGAGATGGGGTTTCACCGTGTTAGCCAGGATGGTCTCGATCTCCTGACCTCGTGATCCGCCCGTCTCGGCCTCCCAAAGTGCTGGGATTACAGGCTTGAGCCACAGCGCCCGGCCGAATTTCAAGTTTTTATTTCTCAAAATTGAGAGCACTCATTAAACCCAAGAGTCCACAAGCTTACTGTGTTATATACATGAGAACATTCAAGATTCTGAGTGCACTGTAAAATTTACTTTTGAAAAGCAAGAAATTTTGAAATAAGAAATTCAAATCTCTTTCTATGTACATTATTTAACAAAAATAATGAAGGGTTAATAATAACTTCTATGAGTGTAATAAAGGCCTTAATTTAGTTCTCCTGTTTTCCCTATTCATCTTTGTGCCCTTTAAATAAAAGATATTTATTTTATAGTTTACATGTAATTATTATATTGTGTCTCTGCTTTAGCAGGAGATCTGTTATTCTATCTTTACTTCAAAAGAGGGTTTTATAATTTCAGAAATAGTTAAGCATCTTGAGGCAGAGCATGTAAGTACAGATTATATAGTAGACACTGACCAAATGTTGGTATTAACATCTGCATAGAAATTTATAATGCCCAGGGTAAGTAGCAAGAAATAGTCCTAAGAGTTCTCAGTGAGTTTAACAGGTTTTCAACTCTATAGACCAGGTTAAAAGTAAGGTGTTTATTTAATTAATTCTTATGTTCCTCTCAAGGAGATAGAGTACATTTTCACCAGGTCGATAGCATCATTTATTATTCTCTTTTTGTTTGAGCTCCAAGTTTTCATTTGAGCTATTTATTTTCTAAACAAATGAATTCTGTTTTTAAACAACTTTAAAATGAACTCTGGTTTTAAATAACTTCATGTACTTGTACATTCATCTTCTTTGCCAAGTTGTACACCCAATTTACAACCTCTATAGAAAACAGTACAGAGATATCTCAAATAACTAAAAATAGAACTACCATTCGATCTAGCAATCCCACTCCTGGGGGTACCTACCATCCACACAAAAAAGAAATCCTTATATCAAAAAATCACCTATATGTTCATTGCAGCACTATTCACAATACCAAAGATATGAAATTAACCTAAGTGTCCATCAATGGAAGATCGGATAAAGAAAATGTGGTGTATATACACAATGGAATACTATTCAGCCATACAAAATAATGAAATAACATCTTTTACAGCAGCACGAATGGAACTGGAGGCCATGATCTCAAATGAAACAAGTAAGACATAGAAAGACAAATACTGCCTGTTCTCACTTATAAATGGGAGCTAAATAACATGTACACATGGACATAGAGTGTGGAATGATACACAACAGAGACTTGGAAAGGCGAGGGGGTGGGAAGGGAGGGAATGATGAGGGATTACTTAAGGGGTACAATGTACATTATTTGGGTGATGGACACCCTAAAAGCCCTGACTTCACCACTATGTAATCTATGCATGTTGCAAAATTACACTTGTACCCCACAACTTTATACAAATAAAAACGAATAAATTAATTTTTAAAAAGCAGTTTCAAACTTTCTTTGAAGTTATAAGACCCTTTTGAGGTCATGAAGATATATATTGGGCATACTTCATTCTGGGCTGAGATGCTGTTGTAGAGATTTGAGAAAAGGGAAGTGGCCAGGTGCGGTGGCTCACGCCTGTAATCTCAGCACTTTGGGAGGCCGAGGTGGGCAGATCACGAGGTCAGGAGTTTGAGACCAGTCTGGCGAACATAGTAAAACCCTGTCTCTACTAGAAATACACAAAAAATTAGCCGGGTGTGGTGGTGTGCACCTGTAATCCCAGCTACTTGGGAGGCTGAGGCAGGAGAATCTCATGAACCCGGGAAGCAGAGGTTGCAGTGAGCCGAGATTGCACCACTGCACTCTAGTCTGGGCGTCAGCATGAGACTCTGTCTCAAAAAAAAAAAAAAAAAAAAAAAAAAAACCCCAAAAAAAGAAGAAGAGGGAAGTGATTAATTCTGGATAGAGTCTAAATGTTACACAACTTACATTTTGAAGAGGTAGGGGTGGGTTTGTATGCTGTTTTACAGACTGTTGAAAAAAATAAAGAAACAGTAACCACATCAGACCCCTTATTTCTCTGATAGTAGTGATTCTGATAGTAGTGAATTAACCTAAGTTAATCTTCCTTCTTTCTCTTTCTTTCTTTTCCTTTCTTTTTTCCTTCTTCCCCTTTCTTCCTTCCCTTCCTCCTTCCTTCCTTCCGTCTTTCTTTCTTTCTTCCTTCCTCCGTCCCTCCCTCCCTCCCTTCCTTCCTTCTTTTCTTTATTTCTTATCTTCCTTCTGTCTCTTTCTTTCTCTCTCTGTCTTTCCCTCCCTCCCTCCCTCCCTCACTTCCTTCGTTCCTTCCTTCCTTCCTTCCTTCTTTCCTTCCTTCCCTCCTTCCTTCCTTTTTTTTTTTCCTCCAACTGAAAAAATCCTGACTGGTACAGAAAGGAAGATTCTCCCAACAGAGCATATAAGATCATCTTTATTTCTTTGTTCTCTCAAGCTTTCAATTCCCCCTGCAGCTACTCAGAATGGCAACTTAGTCTTCCCTTAGATCTCCTAAGGGCCAAATTACACATCTTTATGCTTCATTTCTTTTCAGCACAGAGGAGAAGGAGTTGCTTGTATTTCTTAGAACTTGCCTTCTTGGATTTGAAAATTTAAAAAGTATGTTTTGTAAATCTCTACTAAGAATATACACTGGAATTCACAGCCTTACCTATTCTAGGTATATTTATTGATCTTTAGCAAACACTTCTTGGAATTCTTTTACTATTCAGTAAAAACTCCTCTGTCTAAACATCCCAACTGCCTACCCACTTCCTCTTTCTCAATTATGGCTTTTATTAACATTAACAGTATCTGTAGAAATTAGAGCTTAATGGATTTCTTTCTGTTGATCTCAAAATCCTACCACAACAGGTCGTAGCCATACAGTGCACTTTTTGTTTTTTAAGTAACTTTGCCTACCCTGTTTCTAAGCATCAATTTACCTAGCCTGTTTCCTTGGCATCTTTTTTTCTGGGTGTTTCCTTTGAAGCAGAAGATACAAAACGTTAGTAGGTTTTCCTATCAGATTCGGAAAGCATGGTTTTCACTTAAATTATCATGCTTCTCTGTACCTACTTATATCAGTAAAGTGATTAGGAGTGTCTACCAACTGCAATTCTCAGGCTATGAAATTTGGCTTTTTGAATTTAAATTATACTGCAGTACCATATGGCAGAGGAGAAAGGAGTGCTCAATTTCTTACCTCACAGAGAGTTCCTCTCAAGCAAGGGAAATTGCTGTCACAGCCTAAGTTTCATTGGCTTTCTGTGGCTTAGCATTACCCGCTGCCTCCCAAGCACATACATGTAGGCTTTTCTTGAGCTACTTTGAGAAAAATTGCTGCAAACCATCACAGATGAGGAAAGCCCATCTGAGTCAACTGCTGCTCATCTTCCCACAATTGGATGCTGAAGAAGCCCTGTGTACAAAGTTCCAAGAATGGGAGAACTCTGGGTGCCTTTCACTTATGTTTTTAAAAAAATTTTATTTAACTTGAGGCAGAGCCATGTCATAGAACATCATTCACATCCCTGAGGGTATTCTAAGCAGTCGTTACCAGCCTAATGTAATTATGCTTGGGAGCACCGCAGAGACTCCTAAAGCTTCCGAAATGCAAGGTCAAGTTCTACTAATGTCCAGGTATGCAGGAGGAATCTACTAATTTATGATTATGGCAACTCTTTTCTCTGAGTCTGTCACAAATTAATGGAACTCAGGGAGCTACACATCCTTTTTAGGATTATAAATGGGGTCCTGACATTTCAGACTCTTTGCCGCTGTAGTGACTGAGAATCCTGTCTCTTGTCCCCGATATTAGGGAGGCCCTTATTGTCTAATGAGATGGCAGACTTCTCTACCTGCCTTCAGTCAAGTCGGCATAAGGATAACTCAGAAAGAGAGGAAATATCCAGGTTGTGTTGTTCTCTGTCATCTAACTTATGCAAGTTATGAACGTATGAATCAAGCAATCCTCCATACAATGTGGTACTGGATATATCCTTGTCCTCCAGATCCACATCCCTTGTGCCCTCTGTCCCTGGTGGCTGAGCTGACGAGTTGTACCAACATGGTTACTTGTCCTCTGGCTTCCGGTTGGGTTTGTCCAGGGCAAGTACTGGCAAATGAGGTTAGGATATCTATTTCTCTGGCATTGCCAGTGCTGACACACTGACCCAGCTCCTGCTGGGCAGCCCTCTCCTCACAGTTCTCATTCTGATTACTCCTAACTTCTCTCACTCCTTTCCCCTTCAGACCCTGAACCCCCTCCCTGCTGTTCCTAGCCCTGAATACTATACTAACCATTGTGGTTTCCCTAATCCTGCCCACACCTGTATAAATTACCCATTTATTAAACTCTCCTCAAATTACTCAGTTTGAATGTGCCTTGTGTTTTTTGCTGGAGCCCTAAGTGATAAAACAGCACTGTTCTGATTTGCCCATTTTCTCTTCTACCTTTTTCACGTGCCCTAACTCTAATAGTCCTGTCTTTCTAAATGTCTATAAAAGATCCCCGTATTTGTTTCTGTTTGTACTTATGTATTTTATACCTGTTTGCCCTATCTCATTTCCAGAAGGATGTGATGATGTTGCATGTTTGCTGGTTTTGCCCCGGTACTGACTTGCCTCTGTTCATCTAAAGGGTACTGTATCTTTGGGTCCCCCAGGCAGCCTTTTAAGAAATTGGGGAAAATCCTCAAACTGGCTATTTCCTGTCATGAAGACAATCACTAAAAATAGATTTTATTGAATTCAGTCTTATTAAATTGAATTTGATTGAACCTGTTTGGCATGGACAGAACCTCAGAAATACAATAGGCAATTGATTGGTGACACTAAAACATATAGTATTTTGGTTAGCACGGATTTCACTTTGATTCTTTTGAGACAATTATCTTCTTGTATAAGATGGATAATTTCTTTTTCTTAGGTACCTATTGCCCTTATGAAAAAATACAACAAGAAAAAAATACTAATATATCGCACTTGTGATAAAAAATGATCCAGACATGGGTGCTAATGTCTGGGCTATTTAAAATCAAGATGGATTATTTAAGACTAAATTAGACACTGCATAATTTTTAGTACAAGGGAAGAGTATGGTATCTTAAAATAGTGGTAAAAGTGATTTGAATCCTAGGTATTCTGACGATGGCTTTGGGCCAGGACTAGTTTGTGCCCCAGTGAAAAAAGACATGTAGCAGATGCTATAAATGCCTCACTCGCCTCTTCTTGTTCCCCTGCCCCCCAGGTCCCCTGTGGCCTCAGTGAAGGGTTCTGATACTTGCAAAACAGCTTCCTCCTGCCTGCATTTCTCTGCCAGAAAACTTTTTCTGGCTGTGGAATTGTGCTGTGCCTATGTGAAGAAGATGCCCGCAGTGCCTAGGATTTAAAGCCCCAATAGCAATTCTCAGCCACGTAGGGACAGGAGTTGGAGGATAAATAGCCACATTTCTGGAGGATAAATAGCCACATTTCCTCACAATTCTGAGATGTGTTCTGTGCATTCACTCAGGGGGTCCTCAGCAGGATTGAGCCTCTGTTGCTCACAGCAGTAACCTGCTAATTAACACATCCTTTATTGGTTTTCTTCCCTTTCCTGTCTCACTGCTCCACTCTCACACTTGCTTCCTGTGATCACCTCCCAAATTCTTGCACCAAAATTCTTGTCTCAGGCACTGATTTTCAGGAGAATGCATTTAGAATAGGAGACTTTAGAAAGACAATAAGAGGTGAGAAATACAGAATGAGTAGATCATGCCACTCTAAGCTTCAAGACAATAGTATCTTTCATGTTCTTCTGAATTATCTTTGTCTTTAGATTATAAACTATTGAGAACACTGGCTGTTTCTAATCAAATCTATAAATTACCACAATCTATGAATGCCGTGAAGGAGGACTTCATAAATATTTGATAATAATGACAATTCTAAGATTATACTATTTATGGTATCCATTACCATAATGAAGGGGCATAATTATTGCAAAAAAGCAAATAAAATTCTGTCTTAAAAAAAGGTGAATGATGTTAGCTCATTTTTAGTCATCTTTAAAATAAAAAAAAAAAAAATTAGAATGGGCCAGGCATGGTGGCTCACGCCTGTAATCCCTGCATTTTGGGAGACGGAGGCAGGAGGATAACTTGAGGCCAGAAGTTTGAGACCAGCCTGGGCAACAGAGTAGGACCTTTTCTCTACAAAAAATTAGAAGATTAACTGGGTGTGATGGCATACACCTGTAGTCCTAGTTACTCAGGAGGCTGAGGCAGGAGTATTGCATGAACTCAGAAAATCTAGGCTACAGTGAGCTGCTGTGCCATTGAACTTCAGCCTGGGCAACATAGTAAGACCTTGTCTCAAAAAAAAAAAAAAAAAGAAAAGAAAAAAAAAAGAATATCTTACTCAGATGAGCACTGTTAGGGGATGATAAGTTTATACAATTGTGTGCAATGCAAACTGAATTTCTTCTCAGGTGTCTTGTTGATTTTTTATATTCCTCTACTCATATCAGGCATCTAAGTGAAGTGATCATGGCACCTCTGCATGGTTCCATTAGACAGCAACACAATTTGGCTAAATGCACATCAAGGGTATATATATGTTTGCACGCACAGCTCAGTCTCACCATTTAGAACTGGCTAGAGACCTTTATAGACCTTACTGGAAAGAGCCCAACCCAAACATAACAGCATAGAGTTCAATGAACTCTATGTGTGAACATTGAACAGCATAAAGTCCAATGGAGAAAACAAGAATGAAACAGAAGTTATGTGCATTATTTTACTTTAGGCAAGTTCCAGAAATCTGACCTTTATTCTTTGACTTATCCTATTCAGTGAAATGAATATTTTTTTTCATTATGTTGTTTTAGGAATTTTTTTCCACCATAATAACTCACTAGCATTCATTATATGGTAGAATAGTGAAAAGTCACACACAAGATAACACCAGACAATTTCTTCATCTAGCTAATGTAATAAAATTGAATAGGCTTGCTCCAAAATTCATAGGGAATCATTATTCACTGTCTGAGAAGCATTTAATCATATTCAGTTGCCCAAAGATTGCATTACACATCTCTGAGGAAGAAAAGTTATGGTATATAAAGTTAAAATCTCCAAGGCTGTACACAGTAGGGCAAAATACATGATCACTCTTGGAAACCAAAGTAAGTCAGCTTAATTTAAAAACATCAAGCTTAATTTAAAAACATCAAGCTAAAATGTGGCATATCTTAGCAAAAAGAAGGTAAAGTGCTCCTTCAAATTATCACACATTGCATCCTTCAAAATGTATTCTATATTCATTTTCAAAATCGTCATCCTAACTACATTTAGGCATCACTGCAAATAAGCTAATGGTATAGCTGCACAAAATGCTGAGACAACTACAATTATCTCTTAATTATACACAGCAGGCTTCCAATGTGTGTCCCCTTCTGAGGATACTTAACAAGAAACAAAACAAGTCAGGCAAACCAGTTAGACATCCCACGCAGCTTCTTGATGACAGGTTTACTCTGAAATGCTGTGGGGCAAGATACAGTAGCAACTACTGTCACTAGGAAGAGCTTGCTCAGCTCAAGAAAATAATTGAACAGAATCGGATTTCTCTGTCCACATTGTGAGACTTGAGGAACTAGGGAACAAAGCAAAGAGGAAACTATGATCTACAAGTTAATGGTTTATAAGGAGCTCTGCCCCTCTATGTATGACATAAGGAAATTTCAGGTAACTCACCCCGGATTGTGTTGCTCAGGGTGAGTTTAATTCTTTGAGAAAGAATCAATATTAT
This sequence comes from Piliocolobus tephrosceles, assembly GCF_002776525.5. Lineage (NCBI taxonomy): Eukaryota > Metazoa > Chordata > Mammalia > Primates > Cercopithecidae > Piliocolobus > Piliocolobus tephrosceles. The sequence continues at coordinate 136,370,860 of NC_045435.1, forward strand.
CATGTTATTGTGAGATCATATAGTTAGTAGTAGAAATGGTCTAAGACCAGAAATAAGTCAAACAACTTTATTTCATCTTTGAAGAGATTAATGTAATTGGAAAAAGTATATCAGTTAATTATCCAATAAAAGTTTATTGCATGACTATTAGTTGCCAGCATCATCCAAAGTGAGGTTAATAAAAACTTTACATGTATTCTGTGCTGTTTCACACATTCTGTGACAAAGCTCTGGGGGAAGTAGCACCCAAACACATGTGGATGGTGTGAATGTGAAAATGGATCGACTGAGGATGATAATAATTATTCTATGTGTATAAATCAGTTGCCAGATAACAAAGGATGTTCACAAGCTTTCTCTTCTTTGATTCATATTACAACCCTGTGAAACAGATATGGGAAAATATTAACCCCTTTCTATAAGTGAGAAAGTTTCTTGATCAGTGGTCTAGAAATTGCCAAGAGTTGTGGGAGTTGAGTTTCCAGTACAAACCCATTATCATATACTTATGATGAGAGAAGGATAGGAGAGCGAATAAATGGAGGTTTCTAGAACCACACCTAAGAACAGCTGTCACCCCCCACTCCTCATATCCAGCCTCATATGAGAAATTTCAATTTGTCTTGCCTGAAACTTCCAATCTTGCCATTTTCACAGAACATTTTTATATCTTTAATTTAGCCTTTCGTAGTAGTGCTCCTCTTTCTTTGTTCTCTCTCTTCTGCTAGACCAGCAGTCTCAAAGCTGGCTTTATAATAGTCACTTGCTGAGTTTATTAGCAATTCAGTTCCCTGGGCTCCACTGTAGAACTACTGAATCAGATATTCTAGGTGCTGTCTGCTACCGGATCTCCTTTTTTTTTTGAGACTGGGTGTCGCTTGGTCACCCAGGCCAGAGTGCAGTGCTGTGATTGCAGCTCACTGCAGCCTCAACCTCCCAGGCTCAAGCAATCTCCCACATCGGCCACCCAAATAGCTGGGACTACAGGTACACGCCAGTACACTGGGTTAAGATTTTGTATTTTTTTGTAGAGACAGATTTTTATCATGTTGCCCAGGCTAGTCTCCAGCTACTGGGCTCAAGCGATCCCCCATCTCAGCTTCCTAAAATGCTGGGATTACAGGCCTCAGCCACCGTGACTGGCCTCCACTTGGAAACTTTAACTCCTCAAGGGCATCTTTTTTCATTTTTATGACCTCAGCCTGATACAGAATAATATTCTAATCAATAAAAGTTAAATGGTGAATCTAAATTAGGAGGATATAGTTGTTCATTTGATTATTCTTGCAACTTTTCTGTGATTTTTGACAGTTCTCAGTGTAAAACATTGGAGAAAAGAGATATGATTGGTTAAATAATCATTAACAAATTTGGAAATAGTTAAAAATCCAAAGTGAATTATGCTTCACTAATAAATAAATATTTGTTGAATAAATGGATGAATGATCTACTCTCCAGCCTTTTATTTGGGAGAAGATATTAGAAGTGAAACATCAGATGAAAAATCATTTACATCAGAGAGCAGGAAATGGAACCAAGAAGATCCTAGAAACATGAAAAAGTGGGGCTAAAAAGAACTTTCTCTCTTAGTTGCATTATTGGAACTCACAGACCGATTTTTTTTTAAATCTTCCTGATTTTTTTTTTTTAAATCTTCCCATTCCATATTATCCTGTAATAGAAACCTGTTGCAGATTTCATTTCCAGCCAACCCTTCATTGTACATACAGTTGAACAGGGAGCAAGAATGTGGATCAACAAGAGCAGCAATGTGAAGAGGACAGACCAAGAAAGAACAGGCTGGTTTTACTGTTCCTTTCTGAGGAGCCCCAGAGTGCCTGCCAAGCCCATCATCCCTTTCTGCAGATTCCTTTATTCAGGAGACATTGTGATTTGTACCACACTGCCCTCTCCACCCAAACCATGTCTGATTGGAGTAGTAATGGGTTCCAGGTTCAAAGATAGCCAAAAGTCACCAGTCTTTGAGGTGGTCTGGATCCAGTCCAGGTGGTCTGGATCTATCCTGGTTCATAACTAACTTCTCTTGGGGTGTTGAAGGACTCCAACATGGATGTTGGATCATATGTGACAGCAAGAGAAAGGCACATGAAAGCAGAGAGGAAACCAAGGGATGGCCCTAAGTGTGGAAGCTGTGATGGGAATATGAAGAGAGTCAGTTGACAATGACTGCAGCAGGAGAAGCAAAAGCAAAAAATTTTTGTCAATATTCTTAGTTTTAGGGAACAAAAACCCAATTTGAATTTGCTTGGACAAAACAAAACAAAGCAAAACAAAAAGAATTTATTGGCTGTATTTAGAAAACCCCATCGTCTCAGCCCAAAATCTTCTTAAGCTG
>NC_045435.1:136373615-136618431 GCF_002776525.5 Piliocolobus tephrosceles
AAAAAAAAAAAAAGAATTTATTGGCTAATATAACTAGGAAGATTAGGCATGTGGTTAGGTAGGATGAGAAGCAGGAATAAAACCCACCCAGAAATGAGAAATTATTGTCTTTTTTTTTTTTTTTTTTTTGAGACAGTTTTGCTCTTGTTGCCCAGGCTGGCGCGATCTCGGCTCACTGAAACCTCCGCCTTCCAGGTTCAAGTGATTCTCCTGCCTCAGCCTCCCGAGCAGCTGGGATTACAGGCATGTGCCACCACCCCGGCTAATTTTGTATTTTTAGTAGAGATGGGGTTTCTCCATGTTGGTCAGGCTGGTCTTGAACTCCCACCTCAGGTGATCCACCTGCCTTGGCCTCTCAAAGTGCTGGGATTACAGGTGTGAGCCACTGCACCCGGCAGAAATTACTGTCTTTGTCCTATACCTATGTTTCCCCCATGTTTGCTTCATTCTCCCTTATTGTCAACAGGTATTGTGCATGAAGAGAGAGGGGGCATGGTTCCCTGCAGCTCCAACACTAAGAAAATCCTACGGTGGGCTCTAATTGGTCCTGCTTAGATCACCTAACCAACACTGGACTAATCAGTGTGTTCACTATGTACTGTGGTTGTCAGTCTTCAGTAGAACTACGTGGTTTGCAAGGGAGACAAATTTCCAAGAGAAAGAGAGTACACTTCCCCCAAAGAAGGGAGAGAAATTCTGGATAAGAGAATACTATTGATACCCACTCCAGTCATAATGGCAGAATGTTAAAGAAGGAATCAGTGAACACATACTTCGGAGCACATAAGCACTTAAGATTTGGTTGCATCATTAGAGCGGCTGCTGATCTCCTAGTGCTACAGTTTTTCATAGGTATTAGCCAGTTATTACTGTAATAAGCTCTATAACAACAACCCAAAGTCTCAGCTTATAATAACAAACATTTATTTCTTATTCATGGGCTGGGGGTCAGGAGGAATGATTCTGCTTTGCGTTATGTGTTGAATTCTGGTCCGCTTTGTGCATTTCCTCGGTCATGGACAAGTGGTATCTGGGGCATGGTCTTTTCATTATGAAGATCAAAAGCATAAGAGATCAAGCCAAAATGGGCAACAAAACTTTTAAATGCCTCTGCCTCTATTTGTATCATGTCCTCCAACATCCCAATATTCCATTATTCATGCCCCACATCAATGAGGCAGGAGAGGTATACAAGCCCCAAAAGAGGTGGGCAAGAAAAAGGGAATACTTGCTGAAAAATTTTAAAAACCTCTCATAATACCAAATGGCATTGAATGATCTTCTAGAGGGTCTGCTGAAATTGTTTCTTGTGTTTTCCTACATATTTACTTAGTGGATGCATATCTCAGTGCAGAAATTCAAGTGTTTGAAATTTAACTTTATTTTTCTAAAATGCAACTTAATTCTATTTTGAGCCTCCAATCAGCTGAGTGCCTGAAACTTCACCTCATTTAATTCAGAATTATCTGTCTCTGTTTCTTTCACGATTGTATCTAAATCCTAGGGGCTTATGTATTATCAAAACACATCTGGGTAGCATCTGATCTTTGAGTCATCTATCTGCACAGATATCCAATGAAGTGTTTTTGGTACTTTTGTCTCAGGAGTCAATCCATGCAAATAACCTCTGAGATGTTACTTCCATGGCTTGCTTTAGGAACTGTATTTTGGAGCATGAGAATCATTCAACTGCTTCTCCACTATAGTGAGCTCACTAAGGCCAGGGATGACCAAAGTTCTTCTTGCCTAGCTGCTTATGACTCTCCCTGGGTCTCTGCCTGGGTCATGGTCACCACAGATTATTGTGTATTCTGCGCCACATCCCTAGACAGTTCCATCCACATGAGAAGCAGAGATCAGGGAGCCATCCCTTGGCCCGACAAATCTATCTGAGGTTTTGCTGTCTCCTGGGGGCTCTAACCAGGAAAAAACCTACAAGGCCACACTCTACAGGACTGTTTTATAAATACTTAATTTGTATTCTAGATTTCTCCCTCTTATCCAGCCAAGATGAATCTTCTAACTGTGAGGGAAACCCCAGTCTACTTAATGGCCTTTCCCGACTCCTCCCTTATTCTCAGCCCTGGAATTTCTCTACCATATTTCTGCCTGTGCTGAAGATGGTCTCCAACTGTCATCTCTTCATCCCACAGTGTGGCTGAGGATTTTGGAAACCCAAGCCACAAAACATTGTTTCAGATGTCCATCAAGGCTAGTCCCTTTTCTGAAGCAGTAAGCTTAGAACTGCCATACTTCTTGGAGAGAAAAAGGTATAGGAAAAAAGTGATCTACTGGGGAAAAGAATCTCAAAAATGCTATCTTTATTACTTTTACAAATTGAGGTACACTGACCAGCCTTCAGTTCTTTGAAATTTGAAGGAAACAAAAATCTAACAACACACTTTCATAAGTCATGTCTATTAGGCTTTAAATGAATGTTGAGACTTATATTAAATTACGGGTTTGTTTTACACTGTGGAAAACTACAGTATTTCGAATCAAATAACAAATCTATTTACATTATGAAAATAAGGTCCAAGAAGAAATAGAAAACTGTCCCAAGTCCTCATTATTTCTCAATGACAAGCTGAAAATGGTGGTCATTCAGCTTTCAGAATGATGGGGAAAACTTGCTTAAAGCATTCCTTATTTTTCTCCCAAGTTACCAAGCTTGCTACTTTTCACCTTCAATGGGATTACAGAATGTTTGCATATTTTGGTGGTTTTTTTTTTTTAACATTTGAAGATGATGGATATGTTTACTATCTTGATTATGATGATGGTATCACCGATGTGCATGTCCAAACTCTAAATGTATTAATTAAACGTGTGCACAGGGTTTTTTTGTGTGTGTGTGTGTATATCAGTTACAGCCCTAATAAAGCTGTTAAAAATGGACAACATATTTTTAGTATTTGTTCCATTGTATGATACGACAAACTGCATTGGTAGTATTTTCTTTTCTTTTTTTTGTTTGAGACAGCATCCCACTGTGTCATCCAAGCTGGAGTGCAGTGGCGCAATTTCGTCTCACTGCAAATTTGCCTCCCAGGTTCAAACAATTCTTATGCCTCAGTCCCCCAAGTAGCTGGAATTACAGGCATGCACCACCACGCCCAGCTAATTTTCATATTTCAGTGGATATAGAGTTTCACCATGCTGGCCAGGCTGGTCTTGAACTCCTGGCTTCAAGTGACCTGTCCACCACAGGCATGAGCCCCCACACCTGGCTGGTAGTCTTTTCTTTTTAATTTTTTGTTTTTAATTATTTTGGATACAGAACAGTTATGCATATGTATGGAGTACCTGTGATATTTTGATACAACTCGCTTTTTTTTGTAGTGTTCTTTGTGGGACTCTTGGAGGTGTCTGATCAGCTAGTGAGACCATGACTCCGTATTTTCCCAGGAACGGCTTCCACCGTAAAACTTGGTCCTCTAGCCACCATGGTTATTTTGTGTGATACCGTCTCTGGCTCTGGCCAGCAGGACGCAAAGCTGGATATCAGACTCAAACTAGCCAATCTCCTGGGCATTTGAGATTGAAACGGAGAGTCTGTCTCTTGGCTGAGCCTGCAGGTTCTGAGAAACAGACAAGGCTGGTTTGTGGAGAGAGAAGGTAGAAGATGCCTTGCTGAATGTTTCCTTTTAGTTTTGTAATTCTCAGGCTCTTTCACTTCCTAAGGTCATGTGTCTTTCTACCTTCAGGTCCTCCAGGCCTTTGAGACTCTGCACAGGTCACACTAAAGTCCCCTCTCTTGTGAGCTTGAGTTGTTCTAGTTGTATTTTTGTTGTTTGCAACTGAAGAACTTTAACACACTTTTCCTTTTGCTGAGCTCAGTTAAACCAATACCTTACTTATATCAACAAATGATTTAATTAAGCTGAGTGGGTAACAACATCAAGAAGAACTTGGATAATCATGAGTAGCTGATAGTATTTACTTTAAAGAAAAAGAGAACAGTGGTGACTTCACATGGAGTTGTAAGTCCCAATCTATAATCTGTGCACATCAGACTGCCAGTGTGAAGTGCCGGTGGCTTATATGAGAGCAGAATCAGAAGCAGTTATGCCCTCAGTTAATGAACAGTGTGAACAAAGGAAGGGGGACTTCTACAGCTTGCATGGAGCAGCTGAGCATTTAGAGGCGAAGGGAGTACACGAGAGAAAAAGTTTTCACTTCAAACACGGGAGGTTTTTGTAGTGCTTATTATTTTAGGCTGACAGGCTGCCTGCTTTCATGTATTGATATATTGGCTTTGTAAAAAAAAATCATTAAAAAAAAAAATAAGTTTGATCACATGTTCACAGCCATCTGCTTCTGGTGACTAAGTTGGGGGTGCCAAGAAAGGATGTACTATCTTTTATCAACCAAGGCAAAAATAAAAATTGCAGATCAAAAATCAGAACTTGGGGGAAGAAGCATCCGGATTTCTCAAATAAATCAAGAAACATGCAAACTGCAGACCTCTTTTGAACTTGGGAAAAATAACTTTTTGGGGTGGGTTTTGTCTGCTTGGTAGATGTGTTCAGATCCATGGATATGAGTGCTACAGGAAGTGACTATGGTTTCAGGGCCTGGATCCAAGCTCTTGCTCATGTCACTTGAAGATAAATTCCCCTCCTCTGCATCCACTCTGCTAGCTAAAATAAAACTTAAAAATGAGCCTATTTGAGTACCCCTGAAATCTTGCCTAATTTAATTTCTAAGTACTCCATTTACAGGCCCCAGTTCCCTATGCAAGCCTCATGAAAACACTTGCCCAGAAAAGAACTGTGATCGCATCACACATTATTGGCCAACAAGAATATCTAGCAATTAGCTCTTATAGAATGGGGAGGCAATATCTCTTTTGAACTATGTTTCTGGTTCTTTAGATTAATGGAACATTTTTCTTGGGGATGTTCTTAGAGTGTACCGGTAGAGCATTTATTCTTCATCCTTCAAGATGAGAATTTATTTAATTTCTAATTCAACCAAGTCTGCCCCTGGCCCTTGACCTCACTTCTAGCTATTAAATTTAGCTTTGTGTGATTGCTGTGGACAAGATGAGCTTTAGACAAAATTGGAAGAAGGTAACATTTGCTGTTGGCTTCTTTTCATCTCCCCCATTAGCACAATCCCTTTCTTCCCTCAGCCCTCCCAAGCCACTTATGTTGCCTGGGTGACACATCTTAAACAGACTCAGCATTCTCTACAGTGCCCAGAAATCCCACTTCTGTACTTACCTATGAGCAAAAGAGCAAAATCATATTTATTTATTTTTGCTAACTTAAAACATGAAACTATTGAACATATATCGTGTGCCAGCCTATGTGTTAGGCATATTGATACAAAAGCAAATGCAGTGGATCTCTGTTTTCAAAGAATTCAGTCTAGGCCTGGAGACAGATGCATATAAATGTATATATCTACAAACGAAAAACCTAGCCACTGTAATTGCTGTAATAATAATGCTTAGGTAAATAATAGAAATGTGACATAAGGAAATTGATCAGGGCCCTTGGGAATGAGAGGGAGGCAGGCAGAATTGGGAGCAAGGGAAGATTTGGGAAGGGTTCAAGTTGTCCAAATCAAATCTATTCCAGGAAAAGTGTGAGATAGGTGATTTTCAGATTAAAGGAGTCTATATGTCATTATTTTAAATGGGAAAAACAAGAATGCAGTCTTGGACACAAGGCTGAATCATAGACCAGACCTAATGATGACAATTAAAAAGCATTTGAAATTGGGTTGGCCCTCGAAGATCTGGTGTATGTTGTCATTGCATCCATGTTTCTTAAGAGATTAGGGGATTAGATCATAAGCTAAAATGTAAAACGTTGACTGTTTCTTCTTATAAAAACAGGATACAATGAGATAGAATTGGAGAAAACTGGAGTTGAGATGAACCACACTGGCACATTTATTTATCTCCCTTGGCTTGGTAGCTCATCTTTTGCAATATAAGTTTTCATAAAGAAGGATAGTAATATGATATGTTTCTTCAAAAGTCTATTAGAAAAATCGAAATGACATTTTCTTCTCGGATGGATTTAGCCTGATCCCGCCAAATCTGTCAGGACATTTCTCTGTACATTGTATTTCCGAAAGAGCTTGACAGATGCCATTATTGGTGTTCGCGGGTAATGGAGGAATGCAGAGAAGCACCACGGTCCCAGCAGTGCTCACTCACATTTGTATTCACATGCAACACCATCAAAGAAAGCACTTGGAAAAATGGCATGAAACCTCCTAATGATGGTATGTAAATGCTGTATTTATCCCGGTAATTTTGGATATAGAATCTGGTTATATTAGTTAGGTTACAGATTTCAGTTACTGTCATAGAGAGACCCAAAATAATAGCAGCTTAAATGAGATAGATGTTTCAGTGGAAGCAGCACGGGGCTGATAGGGTAGCTCCCTGGGATCAGAAACCCAGACTCATTTTCTCTTGAATTTAAATTTTTTGAACTCCATGCCTTCATCACTAAAACGAGAGTGATGACACCTCATTATCTGTGTGAAAGTGATAGGAGGTAATACATGCAGGGTGCCAGTTACATAGTAGAATCTCAGTATTTCTTCCTTACATTCACTCCTAGTCATGCTGACTTCTATTGAAAACCCTGGGGGTTTCTTTTAAGTGAATGTATCATAAAACTACTCTACTCTCTGTCTCTCGAAACTTGGAGTTTCTCCCTTTCTATCTCTTCTGCTGGAACTATTATGTTTTTCATTTGATGTCTTACACCTGTTTTGAGGAAGTTACTGATGGGAAAGTATGACTCCTGTGAGGAATTGAGTGTCGAGAGGGAATTTCTGTTGAACACCAGGGAGGGAGGCCTCTGTGGATATTAACCTAGGAAGGTTCTCTCCAAACTTTCTTCCTCGGCATAAATCCTCCTCAAAAAGTGTATTCTACCTCGAAACTCCAAAACATCAGAAGTAGTTCCAGGTGGTAGATCTCCTGTGTCTGAGGAAATTTCTCATCTAAAAGAGAGCCCAGGGACAGAGTTCAGGCCTAAGTTCCACAGGGTGAAGAATTTTCTAACTCTGTGTTTCCAGAAAGATGTATGTGCTTTCTATGTGGGTTGACAATTGCTTTTTATTTAAAAGGCTCTCCCTGTACTCCAGCCTGGAGGGAGACCCAAACTTTCTTCTCTTCCAGTCTGCTAGGGGCCCAGCAGGCATCTGTCTTCGGTTAGTTACTGGGGGCTTGGGCTTATTTGGGCCTACCTAATGAACTAGGGGTGTCACCAGACAGCTGTTTATTTGCATGAGGTGATTTGCTGCGGGGAGGGAGCTTGTAATCAGGAAGACTACATACCTGTGGAATTGGCTTTATAGCTCCATGGATTAGGCCCAGCCCTAGTGAATAATTTCTCAATCTTACAAAGATAACGGCTATAGCAATGCAGTGTTAATTAAAATGTGGACTCTGAATACCTGGAAACTTGTTGTAAACATAGATGACTGGATCTCACTGAGACCCTCTGAATCAGCCTCTCTGGTGGAAGGGGCCTAGAAAGCTACACTCCAAGTGATTCTAATGTCTACTAAGACTTCGTTGCTTAAAGTGCAGCACAGAGCTAGCCTCACCTGGGAGCCTGTAAGAAATACTGAATCTCAGGCCCCACTTCAGAGCTATTGAATGAGAATCTGCCTTTTCGTAGGATCTCCCAGGTGACTCTGCTGCATGTTACATTTGAGAAGCACTTGGCCTACCTAAGGGATTGAGAACCATTGAGCCCAAATTATTCTCTTCTTGACACACTCTGTGAGCTGTGGGATGTGAGGGATGGCAGGGTACAAATAGTATTCTTTGGATGCCCAAGTGATACAGCATGGTGCACAGAGGCCCTCTTCAGGGGCCCAGAATGACTCCAGTGCAGTGAGGACCCCAAGGAAGGTGGCATCAGTCTGTAATCTCCAGGGATGGTGTCCTTGAATACTTTCGGAGGCAGCACAGATAACCTGAACTTCGAAGTTCAAGATACCTCCGGCAGCACTGACGTGGGGGGTATCCTCACATGGCTTCCTAGGTGGCAGACATCATGGAGGGAGCTTGGAGCAGGGGGAAGGAATGGCGTCTCATGTTAACAGTAGCTGAGATTTCAGGAATGTATGTGTAACAACCCCTGCTGATTCCCGGGGGAAGAGGGTGAAACTTTGGGGCTTCGACATTCACCCTGACGGTCTGTGTAATATCTGTGGAGTAAAGGACTGGTGAATACGTACTCATGGGCAAGTTACATTACAGTTAGGCATACTAAATAAATATAATTAGAGGAAGGGTTTATGTGGCCCAGTGGTTCTCAGTCAGGGCATTTGGCAATGTCTGGAGACATTGGCATCTAGTGAGTAGAGGCCAGAGCATACTGCTAAGCCTCCTATAATGCATAGCACAGCTCCTGTAACAAAGGATTATCTGGGCCAAAATGCCAATAGTGCCCAGATTGAGAAACTGAATCATATCCCAAAGTGAGATTTATATAAAAAAGCAGTATTCCCTATCGATCTTAACAACCACCACTGGGTGATATTTAAAGATCTACCATGGAGGGATAAGCCTGCAAACTGCACATACTTTTGGCTGGCCATCGAGTTAACTAGAGCATTACCTCAAATTGACTATCTGTCCCCATACCTTGGCAGACACTGAAGTTAAGCTGATAAATCTCTATATCCAGGAGAGTCTTCTGGGATTTTAAAAACAATGGGCACCATGTTTGTTGTTTTCTTTCAGGTATTTCTCTTCAGTGCTATCGGTTCTAAAAAGTAATGACAAGTAACTCAGCATTAATGTCAGCAGTTTCTGTTGTGCTCCAGGAACTGTGTTATCAGGACCCACCACTCAGAATACTCCAGTTTTATCATCCACTCCACCTCTGGACTGTAGTAGAGGCAGAAGTAATTATCCATCACATGCTTGCACCCAGCATTTGCTCTTCCTATCTGACCAACTTAGAGTTTAAGAAAAAAATTACATACATATATATATTTGTGTATATATATATATATATATATATATATATATATATAAATTTGGAATAACCAGTTATTAGTTTTTTTAATCCTATCACAAGTGGGTAATATTGAGAACTCACAGAATAAAGTAAAGACATGATTCCAGGAAGTCAAACTTCTTGGCAGGGTAAACAATACACTTTCTTGGGAGGACTATTGACCTCAGCAAAAACCAACCAAGAGACACACGAAAGTAAAAATCATATTTATTTTGTTTGTTTCATGGAAAGAGGAATATAAAGATTAAAGAGGAAACATACTGTAGATAAGACAGCACTGGAGTTTTGATCAGACAGACTTTGGTGTAGATCCTGTCTTTACGGCATTCTAGCTGTGTATCCGTGGGCTTCTTACTCTCAGTTTCCATTTTGGTTAAAAAAGGGGTAATACTACTACTTATCTTACAGGATTGTGCATTGGTTAGCTATTGCTATATAATGAAAGCCACAGAATCTCAGTGGCAAAGAACAACAAGCCTTTATTTAGGTTTTGCATTCGGAGAGCTGGGGTCAGCTAGGGGTTGGCTAATCTGGGTTGCAGTGGCTTTGTTCCCTGAGAGACTCATCCTTCTCCCCGAACCAGAGGCCTAGCCTGAGAGTTTTTCACATGGCATGGCAGAAGTGCAAGAGAGAAAGCTCAATCGTGAAAGCGTAATTCAAGTTTCTGCTTGTAACATGTCTATACTACCATCCCATTGGCCAAAGCTTGTCACATGATTGGACCAACGTCAAGGGCCAGGGAGGTACATCCTGCCCAGTATTGAAGCCACAGCAAATCATTTAGGCAAACCCAACATCACTGGAGCAAGAAGTATCCTCTCCCATGAAAGTGAAGGGGAGGGAGTGAATATTTCTGAACAATATCTAATTGACCACAGGCTATTAAGATGATTAAATGAATTTATGTCTGCAAAGCACCTTGCCTAATGTCTGGCACTAAAACATTTAATAAATGTTAGTTCCTTTCTCCTCCTCTAAACCCTGACTTCACGATAAAGAATGGGAAATATGAACTTCAGAGATACAGTAACTATTCTAAAATACACTTGAATTCTATATCCTGATCAGTTGTGAAAGAAGGAATAATAAGAGAGAGGAGATATTCAGGAAAATAATAAGACAGAAGAATGATGGGAGAAAGAAACAATACCTCCTTAAATTTTGAAGAGGTAAGGAAGTGGATAAATAAGTAATTCACCTATAAAGGAAAACAGAATACAAATAGAAATATACCCACAGAACAGTAGAACAGTAAAAAGAAAGTGGAAGGGAAAATGACTTATCAAGAGAAACACCAGGATATCAGGGGAGCTTTTTCAAAATACATGCACCTTTTTTCTCTCCTCTATCTCCCAAATTCTGAATTATACATGAAATTCTGTTATTCACATGGAGTAGGCTGGGAAAGAGAGAAGTGTTCATAGTTTTATCACTTCTTGCTAAAGTTCTATAAAAGACTAATTAGAGTTTTAACCACTGTCTATCAAATCATGGAGTGAACTTTATCCTTGGTGCTTCCAAAGGCTCTAATCTGTATGGGGTTATTATTGCAACCTACCAGATGAGCCATCATTTTCTGGGAATGTAGTATGAAGGACAGAGGAATAATACCAGAGGGATCAAGTGAAATTGAGTTGGGTTTTTTCATTGTTATGACTTGGTCTATACAGAGAAAGAATATTGTCAGCATAACACATTTGATCATACAGTATTTTGTATTATCTGACTTCTTGGTATTCTATGGTAGGAAAAAAATAGTGTAGAAATTACTTTCTAAAGGACAAGAAAGCCTTCGATATAAAAAGATGCCTGCAAATGTCTTCTAGAAAAAGAGAAGAAAAGCTTTGGTCAAATTTGGCTTGGTTAACAACTAATGAAAGGTCCCTTATTAAGATGAAAACCTTCATATTTAACCATGCTCTCCTTACGAAAAGGAATGGAAGTTGTCTTTGTGTCACCATTTGCCTAGAGAAGCAAAAATATCAAAAGTCCATCCTCTTAATTTTTCATATTGTTTGTTTCTTGCCAGAGCTCTTCTTGCTTTTTGGTCACATTGCCAATAATCAACACATAATAGTTGCTCAGAGATTGGAGCAAGGTCAGGAAAAGACCATTTCTGAAATTATAATGAGCAAAACTGTGACTTGCCTCAGATAGGCGTAGGCATATGGAAAAACAATCCTCTTCATACTCACATTCTTTTTTTTTTCTAAAAAAAGAAAGTTTGTATTTGTTGTTGAAAAGAGAATGTTTTCTAAATATCCAGAATTGCATACCAAAAAGATAGGCTTGCATTGTAAAGATGTTAAAAAAAAAAAAAGAAAGAAAGAAAATCTCTTGAATTGTGCTGTAAACTGGTAGCCTGAGGTAAGGAGTGACTTAAAAAGGAACAAAAAAGATTATTAACTGAATGTCTTTGTGTTATCTATGGAATCTAGAAAGAGGAGGCTGGAATGCAAAATTTTTTGGCATTTTTCTTCTCCCACTCCTCTTTGGCTTCCTCAGGCACACTAAGCTCATTCTTACCTTCTGGCCTTTCCACTTGCTCTGCTGGTGGCCTTGTAAGTTCTTCCCTGACCTAGGGCATTTCTCACTTCCTCACTTCATCGACTTAGGGCTGCTTAATCATGGCCTCCTCACAGAAGCGTGCTCTAACCACTCGTCTTAGTCTGTTCAGGCTGCTATAACAAAATTACCTTAGACCGGTTAATTTGTAAACAACAGAATTTATGGCTCTAAGTTCTGGAGATAAGGAAGTCCAATATCAGGGCACCAGCAGTGTTTGGTGAGGGCTCACTTCTCATAACCTCACTGCCTTCTCTCTTCTGTGGCAGAAGGGGTACACAGGCTACCTCAGGCCTCTTTTATGGGGCCGCACCCTTATGACCTGACCACCTCCGAAAGGCCTCATCTCTGATTACTCTCTTATTGGGAATTAAGTTTCAACATATGACTTGGGGAAAACATCATCTTATCTAAAAAGTATTCCCCCTGATTCCCTCTATTCCCCAAATCAGTACTAATTTTCTTCATATCACTTCCTACTATGTGTCTTCAGCATTCTATTACATACTTCTTTGGCTTATTTGTTTCCAGTGTTTTCTGCACTAGAGTATAAGTTCAATGAGGAGGCTTTGTTTTGCCCACTGCTCTATCTCAGTGTCCAGGACAGTGTCTATACCCGACACGTGAGTGAATATTTCAGTAATCTTTGTTGAATGGATGAATGCTTGATGGGAGGAAAATATTTTGACTATTTATTATAGTTCAAAGAATAAAAATATCCCTAATATGAAGAGGGCAATACTTTGGCTGCCACAACTTCACAAAAAAATTCACTTAAGTATATCCATTCATTTGTCTAATAGCCCGCTGAACCTACAGGGCATGAAGCACTGTGTGGGTGCTGTATGTGGACCTCAAAGGATTAAGACAGGGTGCATGCCCTCAAAGAACGACAACTGAGACATGGACTAGAATTCCCCTGGTGATCTCTGGGGGTGCCATTCACAGAGACATGACATAAATCACATTTCTCTAAAGCTAGGAAGTGTACAACCTGTCCCACGGTACACAGTAGCCCTAAGAGATAGGTATTTTTCTTCCTTTCATGTAACCGGTATTTCCTATCAATCCAGATGCCACTCAGACTTTCATTTATTCATTCAACAAACATTTATTAAACATCTACTATGTGTAAATAAGTGGCTAGAAGCTGGGATGCAAAAATGATCCCCAAAGATTCCCTGACTGTGGGCTGTTTCCAGTGGTGAGACAGACAAGTAAACAGGCAAATATAGCACCCATGGTAAACATGGAGTTGGGCCTTTATAAGAGGACATAGCAGGGCCTTTCAACACTGTCCCAGGAGATAGGGGAGAGTCAAGCAAGTTTTCTTGAAGGAGATAATCTCTAAGCAGAATTTCTGCAAAGAAGCATGTATACTTCTATAATTGTAGTGGTAACTGGATTTATTGTCAGGTAGTCTTTGGTTCAAGACTTTGCTTCTCACCTGTGGGATGAGTAGGAGTTCTCCAGATGTGGAAAAGAAAGGGTCTGATGGGCAAGGGGAGAGCAAGAGCAAAGGGCCAGCGTTTGGGAGTGCAGAGGACTGAGTTTAGATCTGGGCACAGACAGGGCCCAGCTCACACAGGCCTCTCTGAGGAGTTTGGGCTTTATCTTCTGAACTGTTCTGGGGATCCCACTGGAGTTGATATGAGCTTCCTGGAGGAGTGTGGAGATTGAGGACAGGGGTGGCGGGAAGCCTAGAAAGCGGCACCATGGAAAGGAAAGGAGAGAAAGAGGATAACAGGGCAGAGGGAGAGAAAGCAGGCCAAGACCATTCCCTCATCTCCGGCTTGGTCTCTGTTTGAACGGTTGCATCATTTACTGAGCCAGGACAAACAGGGGAAGAGCCAGGTTGGGGTCAGGGTGAGATAAGCAGTGAGTGGCCCCATATTACTAACTGGGAGGCTCATTTAGGCGCTCCTTCTGCGTGTCCTGTTGGCTTGTCGTTTGCTTCCCTGCTTACTCTTGCCCCTGCACAAATACCCCTTCACACAGTGCTGTGCTAAGCCACGTTGGAGCCTGAGGCAAAAGGAAAAGGACCCTGCCTTTGTTTGACATTTTAATATCTTGATCATCATGGATTTTTAGCATTAATTCTGATTTTAAAAATATTACATTAAAATATTATTTATCTTAATTACCGAGTTCTTGGGCACCCCCTTAAAATTTGCACCTGGGGTGAGTGCCTCCCTTGCCTCACCCTAGTCCAGCCCTGGACCCCTCCCCATCCTCTATCTGCAAGCTTCTTGACCACAGAGACTAGGCCTAATTATTTTGTAGAATCCATAGCACTTACTCTAGCATCTGACACATTTTAAAGGCACAGTAACTTCATCGAATTAACATAAATAACGAGTTATAGAACAAGGCACTTATTTGTTCTATGAATGAGCTAGGCATTGTTCCAGGAACAGGAGTGTGTAGTTTAACAGAGTTTATCTTCTGAGAAACTCAGACAGGTAGAGGGGACATGGGCAGGCAGCATGAGGGGAGCATAACAATAGAGACCTGGGCAGAGGCTGACGAAGTACAAGACCTGGGGCTCATTCATTCCCTCAGGGCCTTGGAGGAAGCTGGACTTATCCAAGGAAGTGGCGTTTTCTAGAGTCTGGAAAGAGAGGTAGGGCTTCCATGGTCAGTGACAGAGAAGAACAGTTCAGGAAGAGGAAACAGCTCGAAAGGCACGAAGGGATGATGATGAATGACTTTCTGGGGAAATGGAGCATGTTTGGGATGTTCAGTGGGTGATACGGCCACAGGGATGGGGATGCTGTGGTCTTTTTGGCTGTGTTGGGAGCAGAAGGGAAGCATGCTTGTGGAGACCCTGTGGGGTCAGGAAGCAGCTGCTCTGACTGGTGGTGGGAGGAGAACAGCTGTGGCTGTGAAGGGAGGCGAGGAAACAAGTATGGAGAGAAAAATCGCAGATAATGAGAGTGAGGGTGGAAGGGTCCTGGAATAGGGATGAATAGAAGGAAGTTTGTATAACACTTTGTGCATTAGGATGCACAGAAACAAAACAAGAATGCCATTTTTCTATTTTGATATGCCAACATATAAATAAATTTCTCTATTTACATAGTTATGCAAACAATTTATAGTGACATTAATATAAATCAAATACAGTAGAATTCAAAATGTAGGTGAAAAGAAGTTCACCTACGTTTTTACCACCCCAACAAATGAGTACTTTCATTTTTGTATCTTTCCAGGCCTTTTGGGAACACCTACGAAATGCTTCTCTCTCTGTACTCAGAGTGTTGATATGATTTTATGGTTGGGGAATCATGGACTCAAGCCTTTACTTAGATCCTAGGATTCAAGGCTTTACTTGTTACACCTGAGTCCAGTGGATGTTATGCAATGAACACCTGTACTTCTCTTTGCAATGCCTTTAGCAAATGCATGCTAGCTTTTACAACAGGACCTTGGTGAGGCAGCTTAAAGGGAAGTGGGGAAGTGAGTACAGCCAGCAATGTTAAAGCAAGCATAAGCAAGCATCGGTGTGTGTAATCACCTTGCCAGCTCTAAGACACTAGGCCAAAAACATGTACGGGGTACAAATAAAGGAGAAGCAAAGTAAGCAGGTTATATTGAAGTGATTTCTATTTTCCTCCTTCACTAAGGAGGCAGGATTCTTGCTTATGTAGTCCGTCCAGACTCTTCCTTTCTTATACAGAGTTTGGGTATTGGGAAAAATGAACAAATAAAAAAGAAAAACAAACAAAAACAACAACAAAAAACTCTCAGCCAAAGAGATACGTCGTAAATATCTGAGGTGAAAAAAGGGCAGGGGACACTAAGAAACGGAGTGGTTATCTGGCAAACAAACTTGATATAATAGTGATGTAGTGCTAGTAAATGTTTAATAACTGGCTTTCTGAAAACAAAACTGTGTATGTGTATACATATATATGTGTTTATTATACATTTTTCTGTGAAGCACATACTTTATAAATTAAATATGTAATATTCCTTTTTTTTGTTTTTGAGGCAGAGTTTCACTCTGTCGCCCAGGCTGGAGTGCAGTGGCACGAACCTCTGCCTCCCGGGTTCACGCAATTCTTGTGCCTCAGCCTCCTGAGTAGCAGGAAGTACAGGCACGCACCACCACGGCTATTTTTTTTTTTTTTTTTGTATTTTTAGTAGAGACAGGCTGGTCTCGAACTCCTAGTATCAAGTGATCTGCCCATCTTGGCTTCCCAAAGTGCAGGGATTACAAGCATGAGCCACCACACTTGGTCATAAAATGTAGTATTCTTTATTATAAATTCTATACAACCCATTGATCCTTCCAGAATGTTTTCATTGTTTTTTCCTGAATTCTTGTATTCATAGCCAACCTATGGCTGCAATTGACAAATGAATATAGTTCTAACATAAGCCTCAGTTAATATTTTTGTTAATGAGTTAGACATAAGGAAATAAAACAACAAAGAATATGCTGGAACTTTACACATTGGCCAATGATGTGAATGAGTGACTTCTATGCTGAATCAGATAATAGTTTTTAAATGCTGAAAAAAGTTTTTTTTTTTTTTTTTTTTTTTTTTTTTTCAGAGATAGGGTCTTACTATGTTGCCCAGGCTGGTCTCAAACTCCTGGGCTCAAATGGCTCTCCTGCCTCAGCGTCACTGGTAGCTGGGACTACAGGCATGTGCCACCATGCCTGACACTTTTTAAAAAGTGGATTTTCTTAATATGTTGTGCTGTTGACAGTGTAATGGTTATAGGCATGACATGCTTTAAAGTTTAATCTGCATTATTAGCATTTTCCCATGACTTTTTAAAGTCAGAAAATCAACAGAACAATAAATCAAGTTCTAATTTGTAGTGTTTGTTGATTTCCATAGTGTAAATCCTCCCACTGTGGCCAATTTCAAGGTACCAAAGCGACATTACTGGGCGTGGAGTTGGGAAGAGATGCCAAGCAGCACATTATATAATGTTTCTACCCTACAGATGTAATAGATGTAAAGAAACTTCAGGTGTATAGATAAAATGTACAGTAAAATATAATAAAATAGTAAAATACCTGGAAAGTGATGGATTTTGAGTTTTAAAATGTTGGCTGGGTGCAGTGGCCCACGCCTGTAATCCCAGCACTTTGGGAGGCTGAGGCGGACGGATCACTTGAGGTCAGGAGTTTGAGACCAACCTGGCCAACATGGCAAAACCCCGTCTCTCCTAAAAATACAAGAATTAGCTGGGTGTGGTGGCGCATGTCTGTAGTCCCAGCTACTTGGGAGGCTGAGGCAGGAGAATCACTTGAACCTGCAAGCTGGAGGTTGCAGTGAGCTGAGATAGTGCCGTTTTACTCCGATCTGGGTGACAGAGCAAGACTCCATCTCAAAAAAAAAGGGTTATTGAGGTATACTTGATATACAATAAGTTGCACATATTTGAAGTGTTCAGTTTGATAAGTTTTAACAAATGTACACACCTGTGATGTGTACATTTCAATCAAGATGATAAATATATTCATTACTCCCCTAAATTTTTTATGCCCTTTTGTAATCTCTTACTTTTACCACTTCTTACCCTTGCCCACTCAGACAACCACTCATCTACTTTTTATCACTATAGATTAGTTTTCTATAGTTTTACGTAAGTAGAATCATGTAGCATATACTCTTCTTTTGTCTGGCTTCAGCATAATTATTTTGCGATTCACCCATGTTGTTACATGTTTATTCATCTTCTCCCCCGAGTATTGTATATTTATTATCTCTGTTTGTAATTTATTTCATTGCAAGTTTATATAATTTAATCTTAAATAATGGCTATGTTTAACGACCTGATGGCAAAATTCCTAAAAATTTAACAATTGGCTTTTTCAAGCTGGTGCAAGCCTACTCTGGTATACCTCTAGTGGGCTGTGTGCATGTGTCTAGTTTTAGACAAAGAGCTCAGAGACTTTGGGGTAGCTGCAGGGTTTGGGAGTAATTGAAAATGAATGAAAAGGAAAAGAGAATTTCTAAGTTCTTCTGTGCTCCCTATTTGGCTTTTTTTCCCCCCAAGAAACTGCAGTAAAAATGCTAATTAAAAAAATTACTTCTGGGTTGCTGGCTTTTTGTTTTAATTAATGCATGACTGGACAACAATGCAGTTAGGCTTTGGGTACTTTACATGAAGGACTTTTATTACTGAAGTCTCGAAGAGAGAACTAGGAAGCCAGGGACAACTTGCTTATGATTCAAAGGGGTGAACTGTTAGAGAGGGATTTAGGAGTAATGGTTGGGCACAAGGATGCTGGAGTTTGGCTGCTCATATACTAGAAAGTCATGACCACCTATTAATTCTCTCCCAAACTCTACTGGACAGGCAGGAGTGTAGGAGAGGGCTTGGGCTGAGTCAGGGGTAGATTGAACTAGAGAGACATAATTTGAGATATAAAGCTCACTGTGGCCAGGCATGGTGGCTCACACCTGTAATCCCAGTGCTGTGAGAGGCCGAATGGGGAGCATTGCTTGAGGTCAGGGGCTTGAGACCAGCCTGGACAACATAGGTAGACCTCGTCTCTACCAAAAAAAAAAAAAAAAAAAAAAAAATTTAAAAAATTAGTTGGGCAGGGTGGTGCATGCATATAGTCCCGGTTACTCAGGAGGATGAGGTGAGAAGGTGGCTTGAGCTCAGGAGTTTGAGGTTACTGTGAGCTGTGATCACACCACTGCACTCTGGCCCAGGAGATAGAATGAGACTCTGTCTAAAAAAAAAAAAAAACAAAACAAAAAACCCAAAACCAAAAACACTCACTGTGCACTATCCTTGACATATCCTCAGGTAGAGGACAGGGTGTGTCTGTGTCGGGGAGGGGGTGGTGGCGGGGGGGTTATTCTATGCTTCTATGCTGTAACAAACTAAAAAAGCCAGGAGCGCTGCAATAATAATATTTTTTGAGTGTTTACTACATGGGTGGCACTCAGCCAAACACTTTATGTTATCTGATTTAACACTCAAAGCAATCCTGAGGTGAGCAATTGTACTTGTTTTACAGGAAAGTTAAGTCTTTTTTCAGAGGTCACACCAGGGAACGGTGGAGACCATATGTGAACTCAGGTCTGTCTGATTCATCTGGTCTTATTCCTCTACACTGTACCACCTTCTGGTTTGCAGAGCTCTAGGAAACTGAGTGTAAGACCCTAAAATAGGAATTACAACCCTAGTTGGAAATTACGGCCTTTCTCTAACTCAATGACAGTATCCCTGGCTGCCTAGAGAGTATGTCTGGGGGTAATGCTGAAGCCCAATCATTTGGAGTCTTTTAAACCTTTTTTTTTTAGAGAAGCGTGGATCCTCTCCTAAGGACAATTGGGGTGCCATTGACAGATTTTAGTGTGGAGGAATTGGCTCAAGTATGCATTTGAAAAATAGGTTGGAGAGTGACTGTATAAGTTGGGACAAAGACACCCCAAAATGCAAGACAGAGGTTATTTCTCTTTTGTGTAGCAGTCCAGTTGGAGGTGGAAGTCAACCTGAGATGCAATCCCAGTAAAGACCTTGGCTAATCCTGCTGAGAGTACTGAAATACAATGACTCTTCAGATTTTGAGTTGGGACAAAGGAGCTGAGCCTTAAATCCCTACTTCCACCAGTAATTTGATGTGGGAAGGGGATGTTGCCTTAGGGTGAGATGGCTATCTTCCTGGAGGAAGGCTGACTGCTAAGTGTTTCTGCCAGCAGTGCTCCCAGCAGCCAAAGTAAGAAGTCCTTTGTTTTTGCAGGGGATCTGGAAAGTGCATCACTGAATTCACCTCAAGTATACTGGTTGGTTGCAGCTCTCAAAATACAACCTGAAGAATACCAGCAATTAAGAAGTGGGAAGAAGTAAAGGACCACAGCAGAGACTGAGAAGGAATTCCTAAGAGGTCAAGTCCAGAGATGATCAAATCATGGAAGTAGGTGAGAAACGAATGTTCAGAAGGAGCTTGTGTCAGCAGTGTTTAACGCTTCAGAGTGGCTGACAAAGAGAATAATTTTGCAATCAGAAAGACACTAGCAACTTTACTGAGCCATGCCAGTGGAGTGGTGGGTGCTAAAGCCAGACTGAAGGAAGGGGGAGGTTGAGGAATGAGTGGGAAGTGAGAAAGTGGGCAACCCGTTATGGATTTTGGGTTGTGAAGAGGAGAAAGGGTGGTTGTTGATTTGACAGAATTCTTATTCTTAATTTTTAGGGTGGGAGAAATTTTAATCTGTTTATATGCCAATAGAAAGAACAAAAGAGATGGAAAGGTTACAGATATGGGAGAAGTCTGGGTAATTGGTGGCAACAGGGAGCTTTCAGAACACTGGCGGGATGATTAGATTTAAACCAGGAAAGAGAAAGACTGACGCTGACATTTATTTAATGCGTTCAAAATGCCAGGAACTGCAGGGTAGTTTGGCTTTATTTAATCCTTTTGACAAATTATTCCAACAATTATTTTGCAGATTAGGTTTAGAGAAGGCACAAAGGTTGCCCAAGTCTCACTTCTCCCAAGAAGCTGTGTCAGAATTTAAGGCTGTGCTTTACACAGTGAAGGAAGCATACCTCTCATCCTCTGAAATTCAAGGAATGACAAAAGATGACTGAAAATGGACAGAATGGGATTGGATAAGGGGAAGAAGGCTGCTATAACAAAGATATATAAAACTCTAGTGGCTTAAGTATGTTAAAATTGATTTATCCCCAAAGGAACCAGAATGAGCTGTCTTGGCTCTCCTCTATGAGGACAGTCAGAGACCCCAATTCCTTCCATCTTATTGCTCTGTAATCACCTTTTAACATCCATATGGCAGATGTTGGCTTATGTCTGTATTGGTGGTCTGGGGTAAGATGAAAAGAGTATTTGGATAGATCTTTTGGAAGACCCAGAAGTTGCACACATCATGTTTGTCCACATCACATTCATCCGAAGTAAGTCACATGGCCACACTTAGCTGCAAGGGAGACTGAGAAATAAAGTTTTTTTCCTCTGGCGGCCATATGCCCACCTAAAACTCAGGGTTCTAAGAAAGGGGAAAAGGAACACTGTGTGATCTTTCTAAGTCTTTTTATCAGAATTACTCCTGGGGAAGTCATGTGACAAAACCACAAAGGCTGTCCACATACTAGCTTCTTATAGAAAACAACTAATGAAAACAATATTCTGTAACAATTTTTGAAATGGGTCTTGTGGCAAGAAGTGTTTCCAGCAGACTGAGAGGATGCGTTCATTGTCCTTGCTCCTGCATCATTCCTCTGTGACTCTTGGGACTTCAGCATCTTTTGACAATGGTGACAGTGTCAGAGTGGACACATGGCCTTTTAAGGACCGGTCAGTCCATAAGTGACCATAATAGTCTGCCTGTTCTCATGAGTGAAGGGAGCCAACAGAGACTCATTTTAGAATGGAATGAGGATGCTGTCTGATGGAGACAGTAATAGCCATTGAGGATGGGCCTTGGGCAACTAGTCCTCATCTTTAGCTGGTGATTGCCATGAGGGAATGTGGCCAGTGTTTTCAGAAATTTGAAATTTTCTATAGAATCTGGTATCTGGAATTTTAGCATGTAATCTGGGTTTTCAAGCATGTAATCTTCTTATTTTTAAATGCTAGCTCAAATGTTTTAATGTAGACCAAAAAGAATATCCATATGATCTAGAAGCAGCTCTGGTCTCTCGGACTTAAACTCTCAGAACCGTATTTCCTCATTTGTAGCATGGTGTCAATATCCATCACTGTATCTGATTTTTTTTTTTCATGATAAATCTGCATTAGAATGAGGTAATTCTCAGATCTCCTCCTAGTGGATAGGAAGTTCAGGATAGAAGTTCCAAAGAAGGCCAAGAGGACGGAGTCTACAAGATTTACTGAAATTGATTCATTTGAAGACATTCTGATTCATGTCTTCAAAACTACCCTGATTTACATTCCCCAGCATTTTCTTTTGGAAGTGTCATGGTCAAAGGTTTGAGTCTAGCTAGTGTCTTCAGCTTGGATTACAGTGACAGATAATCCATCCTCTCTTTACCCCTTGTTAGTTGTGTGACTTTGGCTCAATTATTTAAAGCCTTAAATTTCTTATTTGAAAAGTGAGAATAATAACAACTTAGCTCATAAAATAATTGTCAGGACTTAGTAAGATGACACATATAAACCCTAGTGTATATTGCCAAGCATATAGTAAGTATTCAATAAATATTAATTGCCATAAACTGTTATTTCTTACCCAGGTGGATGATACATAAAATAGGTTTTTTATTGTTTTGATTTTTGATAATACTTATATTTTCAAGCAAACCATCTCACTTAGTCACTGGACTAAGTAATGGATAAAATCTTAGGAAATATTGCTTAAAATATTTTTTTTGCAACTTCTAAGAGTAAGAGGATAGTGTCAGGTGTAAAGAGCTCTAAAAGAACACAGTGACCTTAAAAGAAAAGCAATTTATTCATAAAATAAATCACCAAAGAAAAGAGGAGAAAGGTCTTCTTTTATATTGCTAGCAATGAATCTCTGGGCTAATGCATTGTTTTGCATGGCTTGTGCTGGTTACAGGCTGTGTATAACAGTTTCTTATATCAGAGCTGATGGATTTCTATGAAAAGGAATGTTGAAATTTACTACAGTAAGAGATACACAATCTGTTCTACAGAAAGCCCCACAGGCAAAAAACAGTGGATGCAAAATACAAGTTGTGAATGAATACTTCCCCTAAATTGTCAATTAAGTTTCTCTTCAAAAATAGACATTACCTAGGATGGTTAAAGCTATTGATCTTTCTTATCTTTGTTGCTATTAGTAGTAGTAGTAGCAATAATAATAATTACTGATGTTAATTGGGCTCTCCCTATGGGTCATATATTGAGTAAACTACATTGCATGCTTTATCTCACTGAATTCTCTCAACAATTGTGTGAGTTAGGGCTATTATTATTCCCAATTTTCAGATGAGGAAACTGATGCATTTAAATGTCATCTAACATGCCCAATTTCATTAGCTTGTAAGTGGCATGGCTTGGTTTGCAACTTAGCACTGCATGGCTTCAATGCTCATGATTCTATGAGGAAATGGAAATTTTGTTGGGTGAAATGGAAAGAGAGAAAGAAGACGTAATTTTGGAGCTTTAAGCTGTTCCCCAGAGGGTTAGGTCTAAATTGGGTGCCTCCTTGTCGGGCTTTCACAGACAAGGAATGGGGCTGCTAGGAGCTGAAGGGTGAGGGAGAAGGGAAGCCAGAAGGTGCCAGAAAAGCAGCAAACAAGCAGAGAAGACGTTGCAATTTTAGCAACAGTGTTGACATGTCATGCTCATCCTTTGACACCTTGACTTACTTGCTCTGACTACAAATGGCTTCTATTATTGATGTTGGTGATCACCCTTCTGGAATTTCTGGGAAGTCCTGCTTTCACATAGCCTGTCCAGTTGTCCTCATATGCACATTCACACTTGTCAGACTGTGTTTGGAATTATGATTTTGCAATTACAGGCACGGTTTCCGGAGCCCCTTGGTTACAGTTCATTGACTCCAGCTGGTGAGGTGGGTACTCTGAGTGCCATTGCCTCTGTCAGGAGACAGGAACATCTTGGTGACAGCTCTGACAATCTCCCAGTCTCTTATGGGGAGGGAATGTTGTTTAGGACTTTGTACTGTTGATTATGTTATTTATTTGCAGTGTCACCATTCTTTATTTATGTTGTTTAATCAAATAGTCTAAATCGCTTTAATGATAACAGTTTAACATATATCCTTAACTTGATCACCTTGAAACACAATTGGTAGTTTGAATACATTTATCTGTAACTACAGAATGTTGTCCTTGACCATCTGAAGGGGAATTTTTGACAAAGAAAATACTCGAGTATGAAGTTGTTGACCTTGAATTGGGTAAGATATAAACTAGACACACAGCCATAAAAATAAGAGACAGAAATATTTTTCTGTATAACAGGCTTAAAAAATCCCCCAAAGATTCTTGTCACAGTAAAACAAAAATATTATTTTCATTTTTTTCATGTTGTTTTTGGAGTCTACCAATCGCATCTTGTGTGTAAAGAAAAGTGGACACTGGAATATCTGGATTCTAGTTTTGTCTTGGTCATTGTATCATTCAGAATTCCTTGGGTTGTAAGTTGAAGAAAAGGCAACTCAAAATCACTTAAGCAAAAAGAGAGTTTATTGCTTAAGTAATCTAGATGTTTTGGCATAGATTGGACCTAGGTACCTTAGAGCTATAAGTTACATCATCAAGACTTAATTTCTTTCCATTTTCAACTCTACCTTCTGCTTTGGCCTCTTTATTCTCAGACTCCATTTGGCAGCTTACAGAATTCTGGTCTCATTTCCTTCCAGGCTCTAGACCAGCATGAAAGAGCAAGAATCTTTTCCAGTAGTCCTGTGGTTTGCTTGATCGGACAGGCCTAAGTATCATGGTATCCCGAAACCATTAACAGTGGTGTTTTGATTGACCATGTCTGGATGGAGCCTCACCCACAGCCTGTAAGAGTGGAGAGGACAGATCCCCAGACAAAAGTTGGGGCTGTTACCAGGAGAAAGGGGAATTAACCCTGGGGGGTATCAACACCACTCACCAATTATGTGATCATAGGAAGGTGACCTCTGTGAGAAGTAAAGTTATTAATGCCTACTGAAAAAATGGATTGAAACAACAATTTGTACACTACTTGTACCTATAATAGTGCTTAATAGACTAGAGTGCTGTATAATTTTGTGTTATCATTTTTAGAGGTTTTTCTAGAATTGATATGTGGGAGTGAAACGGATAAGTTTTACATAAAATATGTACATTTTCAACCAGGTAATGCCAAATCGTTTTCTACTATCAACATACTCTTCTAGCACTTGGTGCTAGACTTTTTAGTTATTTTCCAATCCAGTGGGGCTGCAGTTCTTGTTATTGCATTTTCCTGATAACTAATAAGGAACATTTAAAAAATATTTACTATATCAATGAATATTTTGATTATGTCATACTTGCTGGTTATATTCTGAGATGTACTTGTTCATATATTTTTGCCTATCTAACTATTGCATTGTCTGTTTGCTTTTGTAACCATTTACGGTTCCTGTATTTTTAGGACACTAATATTTTGTTGTTTATCTTATTGCAAATATACACTCTCAGTTAGTGCCTTGCCTTTTCACTTTCTTATGGTGTAATTTTATGAGTTTAAGATAACAATTTTAACGCCTAATTTAGCAATAAATCTCACCCTGTAAGATTTATGCTTCTTATGCTTTAAGAAATCGTTCTCCCCTAAAACCTTCAGGCCATAAATACATTGCCTCTATTTTGTTCTAAACGTTTGAATGTTTTGCCTTTTGCATTTGAATTCTTAAATTCTCAATAAGTTGGGAATGAATTTATTGTGCATGATGTAAGGTAGGTATTCAATTTCAAATTTCCCATGTAGATAACCAATTTTTCGAACACCATTTATTCAATGACTGTCTTTCTCTATTTCTGTGAAATGCCACGTCTACTGCACATCAAATGTCCACGCATCTGTTTCTTGGCTATCTGTTCTGTTCTATTTTTTTTTGGCCTAATTGTCCACCTCTAAGTCAGTAAATTTTTGTGCAAACCTAGGACTTGCACTTTGCTTGTGCTGGGATATGACAGGCCATGACATAGAGAATCAGTATGGGACGTGTGCAACTCTTCCATGTCCCATCATATACCCCAACAGTGCTGTGCTGACCTGGGTTCAATAAGTTTTATTAACTTCTACCTAATAGATACTATTGCTAGTCCCTGTTCTTGTCCACCTATTTAGGAACAAAGGCATTATTATTATTATTATTTTTTTAATCTTATGCTGTTTGAATTAAATAGATAGAGTTTTAAAACGTGAGAGATTTGAAAAGGTTATATATAATCTTTTTACCTGTAGAAAACCTGGAGAGTGAAACATTCTTTTGGAGGGGGGTTAAAAAAAATAACAGTCTCTCTAGGATCTATACCTAGAGGAAAGAGGGTTTGGTGATTCGCAAAGCTGGGTGAGAAGAAGTGAGAAACGGGTTGCTCATAACCTGGAGTTTCAGGGCATAAACAGATGCTCTGAATAAGCAAAGCCCAGAAGTCAAAGGAGCCTTATGGCTGTCTCAGCCTATGGCATACTATTTGTACTCAATGAAATATAATGAGAATAAAACAACGGAAGATAAAGTTAGCTAGATAGGATGTAGATTTTAAAAACATACAGCTTTTGTGAATAAGTCTTTTAGCCTCCACAGTTTTTTTTCTCTCTGTGAATAGGTTTAACTATCATTGTATGCACTATCTTAATGGGATTTTATATGAACAATATACAATAACATGATTCTTATCTCCATATTTTAATTTTCTGGCCCTTCTCCAGGGGAAATGACCACCTCTGTTGTTCTTCAAAGAAATTTCTCCATCTGCAGCACTCTTAAAGAACAGCCTTGAGCAAAACTTAGTGGAGAAGCAAATTTGAATGTCTACCCACTTTAAATAAGCTAACCCAATTAGAAAAAGGTGGGAGAGTAAGATTTTAGGACTGAATGATTCAAATAGTCAGAAATGAAATAGTTTCTCTTAGAGATCCCATCTAGGCTGTCCTGTCTGGCACACTGTGTATGGATGTGGCAGCCACTGATAATAATTACAAGTATGAATTGAAGACTGTGTAGGAAAGCAGCTGCCCTAAGATGAATTGGCTCAGAGCCACAGTGAATGGTGCCCGATTAATTAAAATCCCTGGTCCTTGTTAAAATCACCATTCTACTCAACAGCAGCCAGTCAAGGAAATATACAGCAAGGTTAAAGCCGGCATGTACAATTCAGATATCAGCTGTGCTCTTGGCCTTTGACTTCTGCATCTGAACATGTTGACTCTCTGCCAGCTTGGATGTAGAAGTTAATCAATCCTCTTCTACTTTCCCGACCAGAACCCCCCTCACAAGCATTAACAAGCAAGGAAAAATTAGAATAAACCTTTTGTAGAGAAGATGGAGGATTGAGATTTATATTGTACACACCACAGCAAACTAGTTTGAAAGTCACCTAAAATATTTCTGATTTCCCCAATCTTTTGGGCCACTTCCAAGGGAATAACTTTCT
Source organism: Piliocolobus tephrosceles (assembly GCF_002776525.5). Lineage (NCBI taxonomy): Eukaryota > Metazoa > Chordata > Mammalia > Primates > Cercopithecidae > Piliocolobus > Piliocolobus tephrosceles. The sequence continues at coordinate 136,400,261 of NC_045435.1, forward strand.
CTGGATCCTCCCATGCAGACTCCAGACATGCTGGGCCCTTCTCTTTACATCTTGCCTTCATTTTTCTTTTCTTCATTTTTTAGAGCATCTCAAGTTCTTCTCATTATCTTATGCACAGCAAGTTATCCACCATCTTTCATCATGGTGGGGGTATTGAAAGGGTTAGGATTAGGGTTATGCTGGAGGCTCTTACATCCACTCTATGGGGCTAATTAATTTATTTGGCAAGTGTTTATTGGGCGCATACCATGTGCCAAACACTGTTCTAAGACCTGAGGAGACGATGTGGGCAAAACAAATAAAAAATGCTTACCAACATGGAGTTTATATTCTAGTGGAAGGAGACTGTATTAGTCTGTTTTCACACTGCTGATAAAGACATATCCAAGACTGGGCGATTTACAAAGAAAAAGAGGTTTAATGGACTCAAAGTTCCATGTGGCTGGGGAGGCCTCACAATCATGGCGGAAGGTGAAAGGCACTTTTACATGGCAGCAGGCAAGACAGACTTGAGAGCCAAGTGAAAGGGGTTCCCCTTATAAAACCATCAGAGCTTATGACGCTTAGTCACTACCACAAGAACAATATGGAGGAAACCACTCCCATGATTCATTTATCTCCCACTGAGTCCCTCCCACAACACGTGGGAAGTATGGGAGCTATAATTCAAGATGAGATTTGAGTAAGGACACAGTCAGACCATATCAGAGAGAGATAAAATAAATAAATACAACAAATAAATAATTCAAATGTGTAATATATCAGATAATGATAACAGCTATGTACGAGAATAAGACAAACAAGGGCTAAGGGATTCTGGAGAGGGCGCTGCAATTTTTACAGGGTGGTCAGGGAAGATTTTGCTGACAAGGTAATATTTGAACAAATGACTAAAGGAGGTAAGGGAGTGAATCTTGGGTATATCTGAGGAAAGAGAATTCCAGACAAAAGGAACAGTAGGCACACAGTTTCTGAGGCAGAAGTGTGCCTGGCTTGTTTCTAGGACAGCAAGGAGGCCATGGTGGCTGAAACTGAGTGAGCAAGGGCCAGAATCAAGGGAGATGAGTTTGGAAAGATAATTAGGCAAGATCCTGAGGGGACTTATCCTATGAAGATTTTGGTATTTACACTGAGCAACATGTGGACACATTGGGGGATTTGGGGCAGGGAAATAACATGCTCTGATTTGTATGTTCAAATCTCTTTATGGCTACTGAGCTGGCAGTAGATTGTAGCAGGAAAAGCGTGGTTGTAAGGACTGGTTAGAGGCTTATACCATAATCCAGACTAGAAATAGCAGTGACTAGGAGAAGGGTGATTGAGATAGAGGTGGTAAGAAGTGTTGGGTTGTGGATACATTTTTCAAAGTGTGTTAATAGACTTTGCTGCTTTTTTTCGATGGGCATATAGAGGAAAAAAAGAGGAGGGTAAAGAAAGACTTAAAGGTTTTTGGCTTGAGTACTTGAAATAATGGATTTTTTTTACTTTCAGAGGTTGAGGGTGAGGTGAAGAAAGTCCAGAAATTTGATTTTAGACACAATAAGTTTGAGACGCCCATTAGACATTCTAGATGAGATGTTTTCTAGGCCCTTGGGTATGAGACACTGAAGTTCATGGAGAAGTCTAGACAGGAGATATGAATTTGGGAGTTGTAAACATACAAACAAGAGTTATTTGTCTGTTAATGAGAATTGTTGATATCATCAAGGTGGCCGATATGATCCAATGACATGAAAGTTAAAGCTTATCAGAATATTTCATCTAAACAAATAAGATGCTGTTCCCGAGTGAATGTTTCTTTATACATCATTGTGGTTGGGTTGCAGACGCCTGAGACTCTGTGTGCTCTGACCTTTTACCTCCCCTTTGACCAGTCTCCTGAGTTTCTTGTACTGGCTTATTCTGTGTCTGGCTCACTGTGTTCTTTGCTGTTCTTTGAATCTGCCACACATGCTCTAATTGTGTGGCTTTAATACTTTCTTTCTACTTGAAAGTCTTCCTTCCCAGATACATGCAGAGTTTACTAGCTTATTTCCTTTGGGTCTCTCAATGTGACTTTATGCATTACTTCTCTCTTGCTGCATAACAAATTGCTCCAAAACTTAGTGGCTTAAAATAACAACAAATATTTATTATCTCACCTTTTCTGTGGCCAAGAATTTGGAAGCAGTTCAGCAGAGTGGTTCTGGTTAAGGGCTTCCAGTGAGGTTGGAGTTCCAACTTCTACTGGAGCTGCAGTCATCTGAAGGTTTTACTGGGGCTGGAGGTTCCACTTGCAAGCTTGCTCATTCACACGTTTGACAAATTAGTACTCTTGTGAGAGGTCTGATTTCCTTCCCGCGTGGTCTTCTCCCAAGGGTGTTTGAGTATCCTTATGCCATCGAGACTGGCTTGCCCCAGAGAGAGTGGTCCAAAAAAACAGAGTGGAAGCTTTGGTGCCTTTTACGACCCAGCCTCAGAGGTGAAATACCTTAATCTCTGCTCTTCTCTATTGCACTGATACCAGCCCTCGACTCTATCGCACTGAGACCAGTCCTAATTTATTTGGGAAGAGACTATCCAAGGGTGTGAACACCAGAAGATGAGGCCCATTGAGGGTCATCCTGAAAGTGAACTACCACATCTTATCAGGGACGTCTTCTCTGAGTAACCTGTATGTTATGGACTGAATGCATGTACCCCTCCAAAATTCAAATGTTGAAATCCTAACACCCAGTGTGACTGTCTTTGAAATAGGGAAGTAATTAAGGTTAAATGAGGTCAGAAGGGTGGGGCCTTGATCTGACGGCTTAGTGTTCTTATAAGAAGAGAATCCAGAGAGCTCACTCTCTCCTCCTCCTCCAGCAAATACTGAAAAAAGGCCATGTGAAGATGTAGCAAGATCTTGGCCATCAGCCAGTCAGAGAGACCCCTCACCAGAAACGGAATCAGCTGGAACCCTGATCTTGGACTTCTAGCTTCCAGAGTGGGGAGAAAATAAATGTCTGTTGTTTATGCTAACCAGTTTGTGATATTTTGTTATGGCATTCTGAGCTAATACATAGCATAAAAGAGCAACTTCCTTCCTCAGCACTTTCCATCCCTTTATCATGATTTATTTTTTCTCCACAGTACTTATCACAACCTGATATTTTCTCAATTTATTTATTGTCAGTTTCTCCTTAGTGGAGTGTAAGCTCTCTGAAGGCAGGGAATTTGTCTATTTGTTTACTGTTTTATCCTTGGGTCCCAAAACAAAGTCTGGCCCATGACAGGTACTCAAAATTACTTGTTGAATGATAAATGAATGGATGAATATTGGATATTGGACTCTATTTTATTTCTATTGATTGTCTCTTTGGTGGCTGGGATTGTTTGTTCTTTAGGCAGACTTTGCATTCATTATACTCTAGCACCATTTCTGAAATCAGGTACAAAACAGAAATATTTTTAAATTTCAATTAATCTTGTGCACGTATTACCAAATTATAATGGGCTATCTGAAACTTAACACAGTGAAATATGAGCTCACCTGAGAAAATTTTGAGTTTGTTTTCACTTGATTAATAAACTGTTGGCAACCTGGAATTCTTGGGGCTGTTCTTCCTGCCTGAGGGTGAGAATTCTGTACCTTTGTAGAGAAGTGGAAAGAACAAGATATGACCGATCCTGATGAAATACTACATGTGTTTTTGTGTGTTCTGAAAGAAAGAGAGACTGAAAAGAAATATAAAATACATTTCTGCATATTCCAATTTTTCCATTATGCTTACGTACTTACTTTTGTAGTTAGAAATAAAAAAGTAATAAATGTGAAAATTTAAAAAGAATAATAATTTTGAAATAGGATAAACTCATTCATGTCTGTGCTCTGCTTTTTACTTATTTAATTGTTCAGAATTGTTATTTAATCTCTCTGAGTCTTAGCTTCCTGCTCTGTAGACAGGAGACAATAACATGGAAGTTCAGCCTTGACTCACGTAGAAAAATGTCACAGTCTTGGAGTGTGTTAGCTCATTCTTGTAGCCTTTGGCAAAGTTCTGAAAGAAAGGGAAGTGTTTAGTCCAAGCTGGCTCTTGTAAGAGGAAACAAGACATAACCTTCCTATATGAAGTCCTTTTCGTTAGCAGAACCAGGGGAAGCCAGATTGGCTGACCAAGAACATCCCTTCATTGCCAAGGATGGGAATTACTGCCAGCCTTCTCTGACTGGATATAGCATATGTTAAGGACCAATTGTTCTGAATTGTTCTCCCTATTTGCTTTTGTCCAAAAAGGAGTCTACTGTAGCTAGCTTATCTTCTTTCTACTATCATTCTGTTGAGTATGGTGTATTGGAAATATTTAAATTTATGTAGCCATATGTTGGTAGACTCTGAGAAGTTTATGCATGGGCCTGACTCAGAGAAATATACATTCCCCAGAGATGCTGGGCTTGGATCTAGATGTAGTAATGAGGTGAGACTTCTGATTGTCTCCCTCATAAAGCACCTTTGCCCATAATAAATGCTCAGGAGGGTAGCTACCACCAACCCTGTCCTTGTTATTAATGCCACTTCCTTCTCCCCCTCTACAGTAACACAGACACCACCATTAATTTCGCCTCTATCTGGGCTTGCTTAACTCTTACGGGCGTAAACTTCCATAGAAGCATGGACATGCTTGCAGCCAAGATTCTATAAAAGCTAGAGCAGCAAGAAATCAGCACACTTTCAGCCAACAGTTGCTGGGAGAATCTAAGTCAGTAGAGACAAATTAGTCACAATACTGATATTGATGGACTTGGACAATTCTAATCAAATTAGAATGGAAACATGGGGGATTCAGAAAGGCAGGTCAATAAACAAGAAAACCCATTGAAAAAAAATCACCAGTATAATGATTGGACTTCATGTCTTTGGCTTCGTTCCCACCCTCCTAGGGCGAATCAGTACTGTAATCCTCTCTTTTCCTTGCCCCTGCCAGGCTCCCTTCTCTGGATCCCTTCCTGTTGCCTTGCTACCGCTTTGTAGCTCTTTTCTGCACACACCCGCCCCTCACTTTTACATAGGCTTGACAGGCTTTTCATAGCTTTTAAGGAACAGGTTTCAGACTTAACTGACCTTATAAATATCATCATTTTATTTCATTGTCTTGGACTGGGGGAAAAATTATAAAATCCCTTTCCTTAGAACACTAAATCCAAATGCTTAACTCATCTAAACTCAGCTTAAAGCAAGGTCTTGTATTTCATGGATGGAAATGTGATGTCCTCTTTAAAAATATAAAGCTATAATGGGTTTTCTTTGGGTCCACATTATTTCATTGAAAGATTTGTATTAGTTGCTTACTTCAAAAAGGTGAAGAGATTTCACATACTATTTTGGATTTCTGAATTTTTTTGAAAAATCAAAAGATCTGGCAACACTGAGCCTACATTTCTGCAGAACAAGGGCTGCTGTAGCTGAGTCATGGCTCCTCTCAATTTGTGGCAGGAGCGCTTCAGTTCAGCACAGTCCCCACATGGACAACTTCATGCATTCATGGTGCCTCCTTGGCTCTTATGGGCCTTTCAGCATTTGACTTCACTGTTAGAGAAAGTGCGTTGTAGTTTTTCTTTGAACTCTGTCATCCTTTCCTTCAAGCAGATGTAAGAACAGAGTTGTGTACAGAGGTTGATGGAAGATGCATTAACTATGGTGAAAGAGCTATGGCCATTTTGTTTAGAGGGCTTACTCAGTCATTTGTGTATTCAGTCATTCATTTCCATTATCCTACTTTCTCTCCATTATTGCCTATCACTTTATTTAAATAGACATCACAGAAATTCAAACAGCACAAAAAGGCATGTAATGCCTTTTTTGTAAAACACAGTGTTCCTCTCACTCAAATCTCCTCATCCACCTTTCCAGAAACTACCTCTGTTACTTTTTGTGTCTTCCTTCCCCAAGATAGACTGTATTTGTAATATATGTTCCACTTCATGTTATACCAAATGGTGACAGAATACAGATTATTCTGCATTTTCCCTTTTTTTTTTGCTTGATGATATATCTTGTAAATTATTCCATATTGGTGTAGATTTGCCTCATTCTTTCTAAAGCCTGCATAGCACTTCATTTTATTGATGCACTATGATTTGCTTAAGCTTATTGACGGGTCTGTAGCTGGTTTTTAATCTTTTATGAATACAAACAATGCTGCAATGAACATCCTTGTACACATTTACAAAGGCAAATTGTGCCAGCATATTTGTTAGATGAATTTTGTGAAGTGGTGTTGCTTGGTCAAAAGGTATAAGCAATGGTGTGAGTATGCTACAGTTAACTCACACAGGCTTACAAGCAGCTGATTTCTCTGCATCTCTTCCCAACTCCATGATCAAAGACATCATATTGGTAACTTGCTATTGGCCACAGTGGGAGCATTTATATCATGAAAATATGCAAACACCACAAACTAGGGCTTAGGGCTTCCCCCCCTCCCTCCTGGAGAGCTGGTTGTCAAACACTGCAATATTTTAATTCAATTCTGATGCTAACTACCCAGAGTTAGCCCACTCCAAAGGTTAAGGGAACAGTCCCTAACAAGACTTACCTCACTTCAGATGTCAGCCACAAGTTCAGGAATCAATAGGTAACCCGCATTTTTGACAAATTGCTACAAATTTGGGAGTTCCCACAGTCCCCTCAGGTTTGATAATTCATTTGTTAGAATGATTCTTAGAACTCAGGAAAGCTGCATCTATAATTATAGCTTTATTATAAAGGATATGAATTAGGACCAACCAATGAAGATACCATAGGTGAGACCTGAGAGGGTCCCAAATGTGAAGCTTCTGTGTCCTCACCCTGTGGCTTCAAGATGCATCACCCTTTTGGCACATCATTGTGTTTAATCAATCAGGAAACTCACTGGAGCTTCAGGTGTCCAGAGGTACAATTTGGGTTTCATTATGTAGGCAGGATTGATTGAGTCATTTGCCATGTGATTGTACTTTATCTCTATCTCCCCCCCCAACCCCCCCCCCATCCCTCCCTTGGAAGTCAGGAGATTATAAACGAATCTCAGGTGTCCCAACATTCGACCCTTTAATCATATGATTGGTTTTTCTGGCATGGCCAACCCCTATTCTGAAACTATGTAGGAGCCCACCTTGAGTCACTTTATTGGCATAAACTCAGGTGTGGTCCCAGGAGCTCAGCAGGGATAAAAAAAGACACGCCTATTTGTCATTCAGAAAATTCCAAGGGCTTAGAGGCTTTGTCCCGGGAACCTGGGCCAAAGACCAATCAAATTATTTGTTATACAACAAACACAACAGCACATCACTGGATGTAAGTATTTAAAAGTGTTGACACATTTGTCCAAATTGTCCTCCAAAGAGGTTGTACCAAATATGTGTTCCCACCAGCAATGCATAAAGGTGTTTTTGGAGCAACAATTCTGACCACAGTGATTTGTCGGACCGGATCACTAGAGTGTGCCAGTTATTTCCTTGAGACTGAGCATGAGGGAACTCTGGGTTATTTATATGTCACTGGGAAGATAGATTTATATTCTTGCTGAGATCCTCAAATGCAACCCAATGCTTGTAAACTTTTCTTATGGCTCTCTGCTTCCATTACTTGAGCAAATAGTTGTTGGTAAAATTCACCAGCTAGTAATAGAAATGAACGGAATTCAGCTATCTCACTGTTGGTTTTAGCTTTTCTATAATCACTCTTCTTCATTAGGAAATGTCTCTAAAGACTGCTGCCTTACAAGAGTAAAGTCCATGCATGATAAAATCTCACAAACTTTGGGAAGGCCATTCTGAAATTGTGATAATAATAAGAACGTTTTGAAAATATCATTGTGCATTTTCATTGTTTCTTTCACTTGAGTAGTGGGAATTTGTTTCGAAGTATCATCAAATCCCATTGGGTAATGCCTTAGTAGAATAGATAAGAAAAATATATAATCGTTACATAAAGACTATTTCTAATTATTGAAGTTTAATTAATATGTTATTCATATACATTAATTCAAGTCTTCAAAAACAGCTTGGATAGTCAGTAGGTTAAACAGTCCTCTTGAAAATCTAGACCAACATTGTATAATAAAGTTTTCTGTGTGATATTGGAAATCTACATCTGAGCTGTCCAATATGGTAGCCACTAGCCACATGTGGCTAAGTGATTGAGTAACCAAATATTTAATTTTATTTAATTCTAGCTAATCTAAATTTAGATATGTAAATAGGTACATGTATCTACTGGTTACCTTATTAGACCAGTTCTAGGTTATAAAGACAGATTTAACCTTTGTTCTTTTCTTTTCTCTGATTTCTGATCCCTTCCCCTATCTAGTCATGGAAAATAAGGAAAATGAAAGTACCTAAACAGGCTCATTTCTAAGTGCTTGACACATATCAATTCCTTTAATCTTCTCAACAACTGTATAAGATAGGTACTAACACTATCCCTGTTTTATTAATGCAAATGAGAAAATTGATGGTTGAGGTCCCACAGCTGATAAGTAATGACCTAAGACTTGAATACAGAAAATGTGACTTTAGGAGACCATGGTCTTAACTGCAATACCACACTGCCTCTAAATCTATATGCAAAGAAAATAAAAATCACCAGTGAGAAGTAATTTTGTTTTCCAAATAAGCACTTGAGAATTGACATCAAAGGATCAAGGAAGCTGGGGATAAGGGTGCTAAGATGAGAGGACAGGAACAGGGTAGTGATGTGGAGAGGTGTGGAGTCAGCCTAGCACCTTCCAGGGCCAGAGCCAGTCTGTGCATGGATATTTATCCTCCACCTACAGACTGTCTGCTGACATTTGATTAAACACATCTTGGAGGCCCACACAGAGGAGCTGTGTCAACAGTTTTTCCTGGTGCTTGTGGGCCTTTCATCATCAGTGGCTGTGGATTTTCTGGCAAAAGGAGGCCCACTTCTAACCATGGACTTTGCGGAGATTGATTTAAAAGCCAGAACAAAATGTCCCGGATTGCTGTATTATCAAATTGTTTAAGCTGGGAATTAGTTTCCCAGAGTCCCCTTCCCTCTATGGTTCTAGGATAGAGTTGGCCAAAAGAAGAACTTGTATAAAACTTGGGAGGCAGAAATGAAGCATTGACCATAGCTCATCTTCCCACCTGCTGGTTCTTCTGACCAACAGATTCATTTTTGGCTCCAGGTCCACTTCCAGATGGCTGGCAGTGGGCCCACAAGGTGGTAGCTCCACAGGGGAAGAGCTGCTCATAGGCTTCTCTATGAGCTCCCCTACCAAGATCTGCCTCAGAGGCTGGAGACCCCTCTGCAAACTCTAACTTGGCTATTGGTATCAGTGCTTCAAGAAGACTGGTTGAAAACTTTTTTTCTGACCCTCCAACTCTTTCTGGAACTTTCTCTTCCAGCAACTTCCACAGTTGTGAGGTCTAATTCCTCTAGCACATTTCTGTCTTAGCCTGTTTTCTACTCCCCTAACAGAGTACCAAAGACTGGGTAATTTATAAAGAAAAGATATTTATTTTGGCTCACAGTTCTGGGGCTGAGAAGTCCAAGAGCATGGTGTTGGCTTCTGGTGAAGGCCTTCTTGCTGTATTATCCCTTGGCTGAAAGGTTGAAAGTGGAAGGGAGCCCATGAGACAGAGAGGAAAGGAGGGGGCTAAACTTCTGTGATAACTAACCCAATCCCACAGTAACAGCATTAATCCATCCATAAGAGTGGAGCCCTTATGACCTAATCACCTCTTAAAGGTCCCACCTCCCAACACCACTACATTGGCAATTAAGTTTCAACATGACTTTGTGGGGACGTTCAAACCATAGCACTTCCTTGTAACACCCCAGTGGCTCTGCTTCCCTGACTAAAACTGTAATTGTTATACTATACTCTTAATAAGATGCTCAAAACAGAAGCTGGACTCCATGATACTTAGAGGAACCATTTAGGAAAGTAAGTCTCAGCCCTAGCACTTGGGCAAGTCTAGAGTTGTGAGATCCTCCCTACTAAAACAGTTTATATAATTTGTCTTCTTGAAAGTTTCCTTCTGCCTGTACAAACTGCCAGGACAAACTCCAGCTGATTAAGATGCTTCAGCTAGATGTTCCCAAGGCACTGTGGACTGCCCTGCACCCCCCACTGCAGAGCTTGTCCCGTAATAGTATAATACTCTATGCAGTGATCTGCATTCTCTGCCTTGCTGCCAGATATGAGAGTCTGGCAACCATGCACTGGGCTCACCACTTAACCCCCAGGGCACTATGCCTGAGAGTGGTGGCTCATCTTGAATGAATGAAGTAGGAGAGACTGAACTTTGAATTAATGTGACTTCACTGTGGTGAGAAACAGGGATATAGAAGACCTTGTCAGTGCCCTGGCCAGAAGCCCTTGGGTTCCTTTCTTCTTTTCCGTGCAGTCTCTCCCAGCTTCAGTGTATTTTTGTTTCCAAAGACCTGTACCTGGGACTCTTCTTCAGAGGCCTGTTCTCAGGCTACTGGAACTAGTCAGAATTGCCTGGGAGTTTATGTGTCCTTCAGGCAGCTTGTAAACAATGACTGACCATGTGGTCAGGAAAGTTCTAAGGCATAGCTTATACTCCAAAGCTCCCCTGGGGATCAGCCTGGAGCAACCCTCTTTGAGACCTTACCTGCATCTCTCCCCTGCTTGGCTTCATCCTGCCTGGCTTACCTCATTCTTTTATAGGCGTCTGTTTGTTGCAGGAAGTCAGGGACCTCGAACGGAGGGACCGGCTGGAGCCATGGCAGAGGAACATAATTTGTGAAGAATTCATTTTAATATGGACACATATCAGTTCCCAAAATTAATATTTTATAATTTCTTATGCCTGTCTTTACTGCAATCTCTGAACATAAATTGTGAAGATTTCATGGACATTTATCAGTTCACAAATAATACTAATAATATCCTTACAATTTCTTATGCTTGTCTTACTTTAATCTCTTAATCCTGTTATCTTCATAAGTTGAGGATGTATGTCACCTCAGGACCACTATAGTTGTGTTAGCTATACAAATTGATTGTAAAACAAGTGTGTTTGAAGAATATGAAATCAGTGCACCTTGAAAAAGAACAGAATAACAGCAATTTTCAGGGAACAAGGGAAGACAACCATAAGGTCTGACTGCCTGTGGGGTCAGGCAGAATAGAGCCATATTTATCTTGAAGAGAGCCTATAAAAGGACGTGCAAGTAGGGAAGATATCGCTGAATTCTTTTCCTACCAAGGGATATTAATAATTAAGACCCTGGGAAAGGAATGCCTTCCTGGGGGGAGGTCTATAAACAGCTGCTCTGGGAGTGTCTGTCTTATGTGGCTGAGATAAGGACTGAAACACACCCAGGTCTCCTGCAGTACCCTTGGGCTTATTAGGGTGGGGAAGAAATCCCACCCTGGTACATTTGAGGTCAGACTGGTTCTCTGCTCTCGAACCCTGTTTTCTGTTGTTTAAGATGTTCATCAAGACAATACGTGCACAGCTGAACATAGACCCTTATCAGGAGTTTTTGATTTTTGCCCTTTGCCTTGTGATCTTTGCTTTTCCCTTTGCCTTGTGATCTTTACTGGCCTCAGAAGCATTTGATCTTTGTTTTCCTTTTTGCCCTTTGAAGCATGTGATCTTTGTGACCTACTCCCTGTTTGTACAACCCCTTCCCTTTTGAAGTCCTTAATAAAAACCTGCTGGTTTTGCAACTCAGGTGGGCATCATGGTCTAACTGATATGTAAGGTCACCCCCAGAGGCTCAGCTGTAAAATTCCTCTCTTTGTATTCTTTCTCTTTATTTCTCAGCCGGCTGACACTTAGGGAGAATAGAAAGAACCTACATTGAAATATTGGGGGTGGGTTCTCCTGATATCTCTTAATAGCACTCTTGTAATAAGTCACTAACTCCTGAATCCTCATCTCAGGGAGTATGTCCAGAGAAACTAACCTACGACCATGAGTATCTAAGGAAGAACACTGGCTTCCAATCTGGTTTGCCATGGGTCTGCCAAACTCAAGCCACCTCCCCTTTCTGGGAAAGCCCTGCTCTGATTCTGTTGATCCTAACGAAATGGCAGTTACCAAAACACAGATAATAAAGATAGGAAAAGCGTTTCACTTGCCCTTTGTCCCTTGCTAAAGTAGGTGAAAGATGCAATCTTATCAGTCTGCATCTGATCAGGAAACAGAATCTACTCTAGGTTTTTAAATAGGCAGTTGATTGTAAAGGTGTTAGAAGAGCCAGGGGAGAAAAAGGGGAAGGAAAGATTTTTCAAAGATCAGTAGCTGCAGGAAACAGATATTACCTCTAGGTCTAAAAGAGCAAAGAGAAAAAGGTGTTGCTCAGAGTACAGAATGTGGTGGTGTTAGAACAAAGTTGGCAGAAGCCCAGAAGTCACATTTGTCCATGGCTACCACCCTTTGCTGCTGGGACTCCTTCCTCATTTGTTGCTGCATCCTCTGCGAGAAGCACAAGAAGAAAAAATATTTCTTCCTTACTCTCACCTTCCAAACTCCTGCCAGAGACTCCCATTGGTAGCATCTGACAGGAAGCTAGGTGGAAAGTAGGTCTGACAAATGTAATTTGCAGGCTTTCTGCCCTGCTGGTGAGAAAAGGCCATAAAAGGGGAAGTGTAGGGCTGAAAGACAACAGACGCAATGTGGTACTTTGCCTCAAAGTTTCCATCCTTTTCCTGATGGTAAAGATCATCTAAAGTCTTCCAAAGCTTCAGAACTGGTGCAGGAAAACCTTATTGGGGTACATGAGTAGGAGAGAAGGAAAGGGCAAGAGACAGAACAGTGAATGCGACAGCAAAAGGCATTGCCTACAGTCTAAAAAGCATCCCTTTATGAACACTCAGGAATTCTTTTTTTTTTTTTTTGAGATGGAGTCTCACTCTGTTGCCCAGGCTGGAGTGCAGTGGTGTGATCTTGGCTCACTGCAAGCTCCACCTCCCGGGTTCACACCATTCTCCTGCCTCAGCCTCCTGAGTATCTGGGACTACAGGCACCCACCATCATGCCCGGCTAATTTTTTCTATTTTTTTTTAAGTAGAGAAGGGGTTACACCATGTTAGCCAGGATGGTCTTGATCTCCTGACCTCGTGATACGCCTGCCTCGGCCTCCCAAAGTGCTGGGAGCCACCGTGCCCGGCCAACACCCAGGAATTCTTACGGGTTATTTAGCACTTTCATTGTCTCATGTAGGAGAGAAACTAAGGGGCCGTGCTTCATTGTATCTTCTTTTGAATGCAGATGGGTACGCTTTCCACTAAATAGAAATCTATACATATCCCAGAAGCAAGCAAGCATGCTTTTTAAACACAAGTGAGTTTTACAGGAGACTTGTAGATTCTCCTGCTTGATTGCAAAATACAGCTCATCTCCTGGAATGGGCCCAGAGACTTTGGCATTTGTTAAGAATCAAAGTCATAGTTGGTTAATCCCATCTGCTTTCAAGAAATAAGAAAAATCAGTGTCAATGTGTCTCAGACTCCATGTAAATTATTCTCCCTTGGGTCTCCCAAAGGTTCCTGTTTGCTCAGAGAATTTTAAGCTATGTCATGAGAAACCTAATTTAAAACACCACTCTATTAATTTTCAATTGCTGCTATAACAAACTATTATGAATTTGGCTTAAAAACAACATAAATTTATAATCTTACTGTTCTGGGTGGGTATCATTGGTCTAAATACAAGATGTCAGCAGGCTTGCGTTCCTTCTGGAGGCCGTAAGGCAGAATTCCTTTCTTTTCCTTTTCTAATTTCTAGCAGCACTTCATATTCCTCAATTAAAGGCTCCTTCTTCTAGACTCAAAGCCAGTAGCATAGCGTTTCTCTCCTCTCTGATCTCTGCTTCCATCCTTAGATCTTCTCTCTCTCTGACTCTGATCCTCCTGCCTCCCTTTTGAAAGGATCCCTGTGACTACACTGGGCCAACCTGGATAATCCAGGCAAAATTCTCCTTCTCAAGACTCTTAACTTAGTCACATCTACAGTCTTTTTGATAATGTAAGGTAACATATTCACAAGTTCCAAAGATTAGAACATGGATATATGCTACAGAGAGAATGTTTGTGTTGAAACCTGATCTCCAATGTGATGGTATTAGGGAGTGGGGCTTTTGGAAGATGATTGGGTCATGAGGGTGGATCCCTCATACATGGGGTTAGTGCCCTTATAAAAGTGGTCCCAGAGAGCACCTTTGCCTTTCTGCCATGTGAGGACACAGTAAAAAGACAGGCATCTAAGAACCAGGAAGCAAGCCCTCACCAGTCACTGAATCTGCAGGCACCTTGACTTGAAACTTGCCAGTCTCCAGCACTGTAAGAAATAAATTTCTGTTGTCTATAAGGTACCCATTCCATGGTATTTTGTTGTGGCAGCCTGAACAGACTAGGGCAACATCTTTGCTGGGGGTGATTATTCAGTCTACCACACCCACGGTTTATAATATATATTAAATGGAGTGAAGGCAGAGGGTGTTAGGATTGATTATAATCCCACATCTAGCGAAAAAGGCAGCTTCTGTGTGGCTGTTTAAAATGAAAATTATTTGGCAAATAAATAAGTATTAATCCAAATTTTCTTGACCCCTTACTCTTTTTAACTAAAACACTTTAGGCTTTAGTTCCTTTTCATTGAATAGGTATTTTTTTTTTAGAGCATTTGACACACGTGTCCCAGGTTTTGGGATATCAGTAGTTCACACAGAGGGCAGAAAACAGACAGATCACCAGAAAAACAGAGTTGGCGTGAGAAGCTATGAGCTCAAGAGATGCCTACTGAGCAGTGTGAGCAGGCAGTCAGGTGAATCTGGACACGTGGGGATCAGCTCTCAACACATACTGGAGTAAGGATATCTCACCACCAATGAGCCAGTGTGCATGCCATACTGTGCCTAGAACTCTCAAACCACCACTGCCATGCAGTTCAGCATTGGTATGCATCTGAATCACCTGTAAAGCTTATTCATCACCCACCACTCTCAGAGCTTCTGAATCAAAAGATCTGGGGTGAGGACCTGGGATTAATATGTGTAACAAATGCTAAAGATTATTCTCAGTAAAGTTTAAAAATTTTCATACTCCTCTCTTGGATCCCTTATTGACATTTAAGTCCCAAAGGCAGTTCTTGTGAAACAGGGGAGTGCGTCATAGGAATCTAACCAAATGTCAGCTTGGTAATTGCCACATTTATGACCTTGAATCTATACTTTCTTTTTAAATTATTTGTATAATATGGGGTACAAGTGCAGTTTTTTTACGTGCATAGATTATACGTAGTGGTCAAGTCAGAGAATGTATCCATCACCTGAATACTATATATTGTACCCATTAAATAATTTCTCATCATCCTCCCCCTCTCATCCTCCCACCCTTTTGGGTCTCCATTATCTATCATTCCACTCTCTATATTCATGTGTATATATTTTTTTAGCACTCACTTATGCATGAGAGTATATCATATTTGACTTTCTGTGTTTGGCATGTTTCACTTAAGATAATGACCTGCAGTTCCATTCATGTTGCTGTAAAAGACGTAATTTCTTTTTTTTGGCTTAATAGTATTCCATTGTATAGATGTACCACATTTTTCTTTATTCATCCATCCATTCATGGACATTTAGGTTGATTCCATATGTTTGCTATTGTCAATAGTGCTGCAATAAACATACAAGTGCAGGTATCTCCTTGATAAAATGATTTCCTTTCCTTTGGCTAGATTCCTTTAACAGATTGAGAAATCTCCCTACTGTTCTCCATGTAGGTTGTACTAATTTAAATTCCCACCAAGAGTATATAAGAATTCCCTTTTCTTCAAATACTTCCCAACATCTGTTATTTGCTGTCTTTTTAATAATAGCTATTCTGACTGGGTAAGGTGATTACCTCATTGTGGTTTTAATTTGCAACTATTTGCAAACTATTCATCTGATGGGGGATGATGATTTGTGAAGTTGAGCATTTAAAAATACATGTTTTGGCCATTTGTATGTCTTCTTTTGAAAAAATATTTATTCATGCCCTTGGCCACTTTTTAAAAATTTTAATTATTTTTATTTAATTTAATTTTATAGTTATTATTTTCTGGAGATGGAGTCTTGCTCTTGTCCCCCAGGCTGGAGTGCAGTGGCGTGATCTTCCTCAGTCTGGAGTGCAGTGGCGTGATCTCGGCTCACTGTAGCCTCTGCCTCCCAGATTCAATAGATTCTCCTGCCTCAGCCTTTCAAGTCACTGGGATTACAGGCACTCACCACCACGCCCAGCTAAGTTTTGTATTTTTAGTAGAGACGTGGTGTCACCATGTTGGCCAGGTTGGTCTTGAACTCCTGACCTTAGGTGACCCGCCCTTCTCTGCCTCCCAAAGTGCTGGGATTACAGGCGTGAGCTGCCATGACCAGCCATTTTAAAAATTGTTTTAAATTATTATTACTACGGTTTTGAGACGGAGTCTCACTCTTTTGCCCAGGCTGGAGTGCAGTATTGTGATCTCAGCTCACTGCAACCTTTGCCCCCTGGTTCAAGTGATTCTGGTGCCTCGGCTTCCTCAGTATCTGGGATTACAGGTGTGCACCACCATGTCTGGCTAACCCTGTAGAGATAGGGTTTCACCATATTGGCCAGGCTGGTCTCGAACTCCTGACCTCAAGTGATCAGCCCACCTCGGCCTCCCAAAGTACACAAACATGAGCTATCTATCACGCCTGGCCTTATTTTTAATTTTTGCAGGTGCATAGTAGGTGTATATATTTATGGGGCACAGGCTTTGCCACTTTTTAACGGGAATATCTGTTGTTTTTGTTGTTGATGTTGAGTTGTTTGAATACCTTGTATATTCTGGCTACTGGTCCCTCATCAGATGAATAGTTGGCAAATATTTTCTCCTATTCCGTGGGTTGTCTTTTCGCTTTGTTGATTATTTCTTTTCCCATGAAGAAACTTGTTAGTTTAATTAAATTCCATTTTTCTACTTTTGTTTTTGTTTCCTGTGTTCTTGAGGCTTTAGTCATAAATTATTTGCCTAGACCAACGTATGAAAGAGTTTTCTCTAGGTTTTATTCTAGTATTTTTGTAGTTTTACGTCTTACATTTAAGTCTTTAATTCATTTTTTGATTAATTTTTGTATATAGTAAGAGAAAGGGATCCAGTTTCATTCTTCTACATATGGCAATCCAATTATCCTAGTACTATTTATTGAAAAGGGTGTCCTTTCCCCCAGTGTATGTTTTTGTCAGTTTTGTCAAAGATTAATTGGCTATAAATGTGTGGCTTTATTTCTGGGTACTCTTTCTGTTCCATCCATCTGTGTGTCTATTTTTTTTTTACCAGTACCATGTTTTTTTGGTTACCATATCCTGGTAATATAATTTGAAGTCAGGTAATGTGATGCCATCAGCTTTGTTCTTTTTGCTTAGGATTGCTTTGGCTATTCAGGTTCTTTTTTAGTTCCATATGAATTTTAGGATTATTTCTCTAATTATGTGAAAAATGGTGTTTGCATTTTGATAGAAATTGCGTTGAATCTATAGATTGCTTTGGGAAGTATGGTCATTTTAACAATATTAATTCTTTTACTCCATGAGCATGGGATGTATTTCATTTGTTTGTGTCATCCACAGTTTCTTTCATCAGTGTTTTATGGTTTTCCTCATAGAGATGTTTTGCCACCTCGGTTAAATTTATCTATTAAGGTATTTTATATATATATACACACACGCGCGCACACACGCGCACACACACACACACACACAAAACATCTGCTACTTCATTTATTTTATTTGCAGGAGGAGTTGAAACAAATTTTAAGGGAGATTTTCATTTCCCCCCTAAACATGAATCATTCAAGTAAAACTAACTTAACTATAGAAATGTAGCAAAATAAGGGGAAAGCAGCACAACAACCCAAGAGGCAAAGTCTCAGGAGAAGAGGTGGGTGCAGTCCGCATATAACATATGCATAAATGCACTGTGATTCACTGCCCAGGACCATCTCCCTTGAAGGCAAAAGCACAAGGACCCATTTTAAGAGGATGTTTTCCCTGCAAATATCTGAGAATGCTTCAACTTAAACACCTTAAAGTTAAAAAGACAAAAAAGAAAAAAAAAAAACTAACTAAAGACCCCAAAAAACCCCATGAACCACCCAGCCATAACCACTTTCCTTAATTGATCATGAGTTTCTTTTCATTTTATAAAAGGATTAATAAAAATATTGAAAAAATTATTTTTTCATCTTACATTTGTAAAGATAATAGAATTCAGAAGTTTCTTAGAAAACAGACCAGATACTGCCCTCCAGTTTCCACCCCGTTGCTGGAAGGATCAGCAGGACTAGAAAGTTTGGGATACTGGAGCTGCTGGTGGAGAATGGGAAGTCCAGCCCAGAAGAAATCGGGAAATAGGGCTCAGGGGCACGTGGGGTGTGGTTAGGAGCAACTCCACGTGATACATGGCTGTGCAGAAAAGGGGAATACAAGGCGGTCAGAAAGGCCTTAAACTCCTCCTTGACATACAAAACCGGTTTTTACAAAGATCCAAGCAATTTGATCTCAAACTGAGGTGAACACTTCAAAGTTTATTCACATGCTTTGTTTTCTCTTTTAAGAATCAAAGTTTCCCAAATTAAATGCTTCTAATATTACTACATATGCCTAAAAAAAAAAAAAAAAAAAAGAAAAGAAAGAAAAGAAAAGAAAGAAGGGCTTTTAAAATCAGGATGGGGAGAAGAGATTGAAAATCATCAAATTAGTCTTCTTAGCTCCAAATGAAATGAACTTCAGAACAAAACTGTTGGTTTCTAATAGGAAACAAAAATTCAAGCATTGCTCTCCTGCCCTAACCCCTACCCCCACCCTCACACACCAACGACAAATGAGAAAAACAGTTAAAGCCCAGTGAGTTGCGTTCTGCTCAAAAGCTGGGCCTGACCCTTGGGTTCCGCAGCCAGCCTCCTTTGTCCCGTGGGAGGCAGTGCCAGCGATGCCTTCCATGGTAATACAGTCTGCACAGCTGGTGAGGGGTGGGGTAGGATTTTCAGAATCTTCTTGAGGTTCCTCTGCTTAGCTCCTCACCAGCCATCTTCCCAGCGCCTCTCTCCCCTGGGCAAGGAATCCCGTCAAGAGTGGCCCCTACTCGGTTGTGGGCTGTAAATTGTCCTTCTCTTCTCAGTTCTATGTCTCACTCTCATCGTCTTCAATCTCCCCTTCCTCCCCAATGAACTTGTCACGGGCCAACTTGGGGCTGGTACTTGATTTCTGGAACATGAACAGGACCCGATCCCGAAGAAAGGCTCCTCCACCTGGCCCCGGCTCACCCACTTGTCACTGCCTTCACCTTCATGGTCATCATGCAACTAATACTTCTTGCTTTTGGGGGTATACTCTGGGTACCACTCCTCTTCTCGGTTTCTTTTTTGAAAATCGTTGCTGTTGTTATTGTTCCCAGAGTAGTTGCCTCTGCCCCGGCCTCTTCCTTTGGCTCGAAATGGAAAGGTTCCTCCAGTTCTGCCACCTCCTTTCACTTGGACCCACCAAGCCTTTGGTCCCCAGTCTTGATTTCTCAAAGCCTGCGGTGCTCTCCTCTCTTTCCTCTGTCTCTTCAGTGTAGTCTTCTGCTTTGTAGGAGTGAGATGACTGGGAAGAAGAGGATCTGGACCTGTCTCTCGCTCTCCGGTGCTTCTTCTGCTTCTTTGATCCTTTATGAGTTTTCTCTGTTTTCTCAGTTGAGCTTTCCCTTGAGGGGCTGGAGTCTTAGGAATCCACTGATTCTCTTGATTTACCTCATTTAAGGTCTCTCTCCTGGCTGAGCGCGGTGGGTCACGCCTGTAATCCCAGCAATTTGGGAGGCAGAGGTGGGTGGATCATGAGGTCAGGAGATCGAGACCATCCTGGCCAACATGGTGAAACCCCATCTCTACTAAAAATACAAAAATTAGCTGGGGGTGGTGGCACATGCCTGTAATCCCAGCTACTTGGGAGGCTGAGGCACAAGAATCACTTGAATCTGTGAGGCAGAGTTTGCAGTGAGCCAAGATCATGCCACAGCATTCCAGCCTGGATGACAGAGCGTGACTCCGTCTAAAAAAAAAAGAAAACAAAAATCTCTTATGACATTCAATGTCAAGGCTGAGATCAACAGGATCATCTTTGTATTTTCCCTCAGCCTTGTAGACAGGTACTGGGGGAAATATCTATTCTTCTGTGTATCTCTGGCCTATTCTTGCTTTTGGCTGCCTCCTGCTCAGTTCCTCTCCTTAGGTATTTAGTAAAGCGTTCATGTAATGTCATTCCTGAGGACCCAAAGTGATGCTCTTTAACATGGTGAACAATGGTCACTATATGTTGGGCAAACAGTTCTGAGGGGCTATGCTGAGACTGAGCTGACTGTATGTGCTGGAAAGTGGAACTCCTGTTCCTTTTTGTTGCTATAGAGTAGATCTCGGCAAAGCTTGCATTCCTGAGCCAATAAGCCACTGGGTTCTGCAAGGTCCTCATCAAAAGAGTCCATCTGGACACTGACCTGTGCCTCTCGAGTAATGGAAAAGGAAGACTTCCCTGTGGAAAAGTCTTTCACTTCCAGCTTGTCTTGGCTCTCAGAAGTCTTTCTTGGGGGAGGCAATGAGCTTTTCTCCTGCACAGCTTTGTAAGCAGTCACTCAGAAATTCTTCTCAGGTACAAGGACCCTGTGCCCACCTTCAGTTCTCTTGCCCCAATCCTCCTTTTTGGATCTTTCTGGGAAAGACTCATCATCCATCTCCTCTGTTTTCCTCTGCTTTTCCTTCCCTGGAGGTGCATATTCCAGGCCCTCCCATTTGCCTGACTTCTCCTCCTCCTGGTTTTTGTTTGCATCTATGACTTTAAACACATTTTGGGTTCATCATCAAACTCAGACTCCTTCCTTCCCTTAGCTTTGTCCTTACCTTCATCGTCCATCTCTTCCTTGTGGAAGTCAGCCATCTGCTTCTCAAAGTCATCTTGGTGCTTATACCTTTTGGGAGACTGGCTGCCCCCAAAAGGCTTCTCAGAATCAGTTTTGGGAGCAAAAGAATCAGATTTCATTTTTCCATCAACCAAGCCTGTATCAGAGAAACTCCCTTTCTCTTTAATTTTTTCTTTGTCTGTATTTGTTTGTTTCTGTTCCTTATCTTTTCTATTCTGTCTTCTGCTTTTCTAGATACCCTTTGTATAGGCTGCTCCTCCTGGAGCAGCACTCTCCTGCTTCTGAGATGAGACATATGTGGAGCCAATGGATGGTGAATTCTTACCCACAGGGCTCTTTCTGGATGGACTCAGGGACCCGAGAACTGTGGTCGAACTGACCTTGCTGTATCCCAGGCCGATACTCAGCACCGCTCAGCAGAGTTGAGCTCATCTGGGATGTGCTGGAAAGTGGAGGACTAGGTTTTGGCATGGGGTAGGAAGGAGTGACCGCTGCCTCACCACCACAGACTGGAGGGGGCTTTTGAAAGCTGGGCCTCACTCCCAAGGACTCAGCTCACAAACTGCTGAGGCCCCTGATGCAGAACCAGTGCCATAGGTGGCATCTGGCCATGGCTTCGAGCTCTCAGATGCTTTTGTATCTTGAGAGGTGCCTTCAGAGAATGTCTGCTCCTTGGTCTCATCTCCCTGGTTATCCCCGGCAGCCTGACATGGCCAGCTATCCTTGGAAGAGGACCTTTTCTCCCTTGCAGACTTGCACTTAGAAGATTCAACTTGGCTATGGTTGGAGGAAAGAACGGGAGGATGAGGAGCGCCTTGACTGGTCAGAAGATGACTTATCAGAGTTTCTAGAATGACTCCTGGACCTTGGTGAAGGGGACTATCTCACTGGGGTCTGGAATCTTCAATGGCCTGTATGCTTGCTGGTAATTCTGCCAATTTGAGTGGTAGTTTCCATAGCCTCTTTGGTTATACTGGCCCCATGGATAAAAGCCTTTGTTGCACCCACGGAAATAATAGGGCCTTCTATAGCTTCTGTTGTGACCTCAGAAATCCCGATTCCAATATACTCTTGAGTGGTTTCTTTCTCTGTTATTAGCTGGAGAATATGGTCTGGAACCAGACCTAGCACTCAGCCTGCACTTCCTTGAACCAGAGACAGATCGGCTTGGGGACTGAGACTTCGAACATGAATGAGAACGAGATCTTGATACAGATCCTGAATGAGAAGAGCGAGATCCAGACTCGGATTTACTTGTTTTTGACGGCTCTGTAGAGAGGATCACTTTTCAATTACACCTTATTTGAACAATGATTCAACTTGTACTGGATCCCAGACACTACCCCAAAAGAACACTTGCAGCACCACTGGCTTCTTCAATTTATGAGTCAAGATACACTTCTGGGCCTACTGCAGCGATCACAGCTGCAGCTCACAAGGGCACAACCAACCAGAACCTCGCCCCCCGTATTTTATATTCTTATAGCTATTTTTATACTATTTTTATAGTAAATGTGATTGCCTCTTGATTCTCAGCTAGATTGTTATTGGTGTATAGGAATGCTACTGGTTTTTGGGCATTGTTTTTGTATCTGGCAACTTTACTAAATTCGTTTATCAAACTAAGGGTTTTTGGTGGTGTTTTTAGGTTTTCCAAATTACACGGAGACAATTTGACTTCCTTTCTTCCCATATGGATGTCTTGCATTTCTTTCTCTTGCCTAATTACTCTGGCTAGTACTTCCAGTACTATGTTGAATAGGGTGGCATCCTTGACTTGTTCCAATTTTTATGGGAAAGGCTTTCAACTTTTCTTCATTCAGTATGATGTTGGCTGTGGGTTTGTTGTATATGGCCTTTGTTATTTTGAAGTTTCTTCTATGACTAATTTGTTGAGGGTTTTTTGTATCATAAAGGGATACTGAATTTTGTGAAATGGTTTTCCTGCATCTATTGAGATGATTATATGGATTTTGCCCTTAATTCTGTTTATGTAATGTATCACATTTATTGATTTGTGTATGTTGAGCCATCTTTGTATCCCTGGTATAAAACCTAGTTGATTGTGGTATACTATCTTTCTGATATGTCATTGGATTTAATTTGCTAGTATTTTGTTGATTTTTGTGTCTATGTAATTCTTGGATATTGGCCTGTAGTTTTCTTTCTTCTGTTGTGTGCTTGTCTGGTTTTCGTATCAGGGTTATACTGGCCTTGTGGAATGAGTTAGAAAGAATTCCCACCTCCTCAGATTTTTGGAACAGTTTCAGAAGGATTGAGATTAATTCTTTGTATGTTTGATAGAATTTGGCTATGAATATAGATCTGGTCCTGGGCTTTTCTTAGTTGAGAGATTTTTTTTTTGTTATGGATTTAATGTTTTTATGCATTATTGGACTGTTCAGGTCTTCTGTTGCTTCCTGGTTCAATCTTGGGAGGTTGCATGTTTCCAGGAATGTATCTGTTTCCTCTGTGTTTTCTAGTTGGTGAGTGTATAGTTGTTCATAATAGTCTCTGATGATCTTTTGTATTTCTGTGGTATCATTTATCATGTCTCCTTTCTCATTTCTGATTTTATTGGGTTTTCTCTCATTTTTTTCCTGGTTAGTATATCAAGTGGTTTATTGATTTTGTTTATCTTTTCAAAAAACCAACTTTTTGTTTCACTGATCCTTTGTGTGTGTGTGTGTGTGTATATATATTATATATATGTCTCTATTTAGTTTAGTTCTGCTCTGATTTTTCTTTTTGTCCTTCCACTAATATAGGATTTGGTTTGTTCTTATTTTCCAATTCCTTGAGATGCATCAATAGGTTGTTTATTTGGAGTCTTTTTTTTTTTTTTTTTTTGGTGTAGGCATTTATTGCTACAAATTTCCCTCTTAGCACTGCTTTTCCTGTAGGTTTTGGCATATTGGGTTTTCATTTTTGTTTGTTTCAAGAATTCTTTTATTTACTCCTTAATTTCTTTCATTCAGTCATTCAGGAGCATGTTGTTTAATTTTCATGTATTTGTATCATTTCCAGAGTTCTCCTTGCTATTGATATCTAGCTTTATTTCATTGTGGTCTGAGAAGATACTTGATATGATTTCAATTTTTTTGAAATTTGTTGAGACTTGTTTTGTGTTCTGACATATGGTCCAACCTGGAGAATGTTTCATGTGCTGATGAGAAAAATATGTATTATAAAGCCACTGGATGAAATGTTCTGTAAATGATTTTTAGGTCCTTCTGGTCTAATGTGCAGTTTAAATTCAATATTTCTCTGTTAATTTTCTGTCTAGATGAACTGTCTTATGCTGAGAACGGGGTGTTGAAATCCCTATCTATTGTTGTATTGGAGTCTGTCTTTTCTTTTAATTCTAATAATATTTGCTTTATAAATCTGGGTGCTTCAGTTTTGGGTACATATGTTTAGAATTTTTATATCCTCTTACTGAATGGATCCTTTTATGGATCCATAATGAGATATTGGATCCTATGAGATTCTTTGTCTCTTTTTACTGTTTTTGACTTAAAGTGTGTTTTATCTGCTATAACTACTCTGCTTAAGTTTGGTTTCTGTTTGCATATAGTTTCTTTTTCCATGCCTTTACTTTCAGTCTGTATGTGTTTTTACAGATGAGATGAATTTCTTGTAGGCAGCCTATACTTGAGTCATTAAAAAAATTCCACTGAGCAAGTCTATATTTTTTTAAATGGAAAGTTTAATTTGTTTACATTTAGGGTTATTACTGATATATCAGGGCTTATTCCTGTTATTTTGTTACTTGATTTCTGGTAATTTTATATGTTATTTTTTCCCTTTATTTCTCTCTTATTATTTACTATTTTAGTTTGTTGGTATTCTACAGTGGTAACATTTGAGTATTTCCTCTTCCTTGTTTGCTTGCTCTATCTATGGCTTTTATATTTTTGAGTGTTTTCCTGATAGCTATTAATAATCTTTTGCTTCTGAGTATAGAACTTTCTTAAGCATTTATTGGAGGACTGGTCTAGAGGTGATGAACTTCCTCACTTTTGCTTGTCTGGGAAATACTATTTTTCCCTTATTCATGAAAGATAATTTTTCTGGACATAGTATCCTTGGCTAAGAGTGTTTTTCTTTTAGCACTTTGAATATATCATCCCATTTTCTCCTGGTCTGTAAAGTTTCTGCTGGGAAGTTAGCTGTTAGTCTGATAGGGTTTCCTTTATAGGTGATAAAATGTTTTTCTCTTGCTGATTTTAGAATTTGTATTGTCACTTTGACTTTAGACAGCTTGAATTGCAATAGGCCATGGTGAAGTACTTTTTGCATTGTATTTTCTGAGGATCATTGAGCCTCCTATATCTGGATATCCAAATCTCTTACTAGAATTATGAAGTTTTCATTTACTACTTTGTTAAGTAGGTTTTCTAAGCCTTTCAATTTCTCTTTACCCTCAGGGATACTAACAATTAATACATTCAGTTGCTTTATGTAGTCCCGAGTATCTCAAAGGCTTTGTTCATTTTTTGAAAAATATTTTTTCTTTATTTTTTGTCTGACCAGATTATTTCAAAATATTTGCCTTCAAGTTCTGAAATTCTCTATTCTGCTTGGCCAAGTCTATTTTTGCAGCTTTCGATTGTATTTTGTTCTTGCTTTGATGACTTTTTCAGTTCCAGAATGTCTGTTTTTTTAAAAAGATATTTATCTCTTTGATACATTTTTCACTTATTTCCTGTACTGATTTTTGAGCTGTTTGTATTGCTTTTCATATTTCTCTTGCATCACTGAACTTTTAAAAATAAATATTTTGAATTCTTTATCTGGCATTTTGAGCACTGCTTTTTGGTTAGGATCTATTTCTGGAGAATTGTGATGTTCCTATGAGGGTGTCATATTGCTTTTTCATGTTTCTTATGTCTTTACAGCATTTGCTTCTCTTCATTTTTTGAATTTTCCTTCATTGAGGGGGCTTTTTCCTGAATATGTGACTATGATGTTGCTTGGGTAGGACCCTTTGGCTTTGCTTTTGGGTGCATGGAGTAGGGAAGACTACTGCAATTTCATTGGCTATAAATAGCGTCAGTGGTATCTGTGGTTTCCTTGGCGTGTTAGGGTGCGGTTATTGGTGGAGGCTGTGGTGAGCTTGTGCTAGGGTCTGAAACGCCAGATTGGTCTGTCTTTAGGTTTCAGTGGGGCTAAGCATGTCTATCCTTGTGCTCTGTGGCAGTGTATTCTGACACTTGTGTTGGTGGTTCCAAGCAGGCTGATTCTTGGGCCTCTGGGTGCCTTTCTCAATGCTGGTTGTGGTAGTGGTGGACTGGGTGGGTGAGCAGGCTCTTGAGTTCCTGAGCAGTTGTGTGATGTGGGCAATGGTGGCAGCAGTAGTGGCGAGATGCTCTTCTGATTCCCAAGTGCTGTGCTTTTGTGTTGGCAATTGTTGCAATGGGCCATGCGGGCTGGCTTCCAGGCTACTAGGTGGTGCTTGTAGGTAGAAGCAAGTACCTGCAGGTGCTTGAGGTGGTAGTGATATGTTCTTTGTCCCCAGCCTCTGTCCCCTAGGATAAGTGCTTAGGAGCCCCAGGTGATGGACTGGGTTATGGAACCCCCAGGACCATGGATCCTGCACTCTGTCTCAGATGGTGGAGTGGAGCCAAGCAGAGCCAGACCAGGCAAACTTGTCCATAGGTTCCCCAATGATGAGTGCATGGACTAGCTGTGTTGAGGAGTTGGGGGTGGGGTGGGGTGGGGTGGGGTGGGGTGATCCTTAGGCCCTGGAGAAATGCTTGGGTGAGGGGCAACCACCACTACAGTGAGGTCTTACCATGTTGTGGGGGTGGCCAGTTCTAGCAGTCTCAGCAGCCCCACCCTTGGCCAGCAGCTGGGGGACTTTCGTCCTTTACATGCCCCAGTGTTTGTGGGGCTCCCTCCCCCATCCTGGCTGTTGCAGCTGGGGGCTCCCTCCCCCATCCTGGCTGTTCAGTCAGACCTGGTAGTTCACGCCTAGCCCGGAACTCAGCCCTGGGCCATGGGGGCCCCCTGCCCAGTTCCATGTCCAAGCTTCTGCAGCAACTCTTGTCTGGCTCAGGGCAAGTGGAAGAGTTGCCCACATCTAACACCAGCAGCTGCAGCCCACAGCACACTTGCTTCTCAGTCCTGTTTGCAAAAGCCGGCCCCACCCTCCTACTTTGGCCCCATGCCCCGGCTCTGGAAGCAGCAGCCTGAGTTTCCCCAATGCCCGGGACTGGTGCCACTGGTTCCCAGGACTGAGCATAGTCTGCTAAAAGCAAGGATCAAGAATGGTGTTTTATTGTAGCTCCTCAGGTCCCAGGTGTGTTCCCTCCTTGGAGTTCCTTCCCACAGTCTCCTGGCTGCTCCCAAGTCAGAATCAGGGCTTGGGAGAGTCAAAGTGTTTCTCCTATGGCCTGGATAGTACAATTCCCAAGTGAGAAGGTAAATTGCAGGAGGACACTCACTCACCTTCCGCTGTACTAAGTAATTCACTACCAGTTCGGGGCCAATCATAGCCACACAAGCTGCACATTTTCCTTCTCCTTCCTAGACTTTAGTGTTTCCTATCATTTTTTTTTTTCTGTCAAACTCCCATGTTCCACCTAGGATAATATATTTAAAATGGGAATGTTGGCCGGGCATGGTGGCTCCTGCCTGTAATCCCAGCACTTTAGGAAGCAGAGGTGGGTGGATCACCAGGTCTGGAGATCAAGACCATCCTGGCCAACATGGTGAAACCCCATTTCTACTAAAAAACCAAAAATTAGCTGGGCATGGTGGCAGGTGCCTGTAACCCCAGCTACTCAGGAGGCTGAGGAAGGAGAATCGCTTGAGCCCGGGAAGTGGAGGTCGCAGTGAGCTGAGGTCGCGCCACTGCATTCCAACTTGGTGACAGAGGAAGACTCCATCTCAAAAAAAAAAAAAAAAAAAAAAAAAAGAAGAAAAGAAGAAAAGACTGTCTACACACTTTTTTGGTGCTTCTAAGTGGATGAGGCATGCTTACAATGCCTCTAATCAGCCATCTTAAAAAACAAAACCAAACAAAAAAACACATGTTGTTGAGATAGCTTCTTATAGATTATCCTAAATGTAGGCAATCTGCTCAAAATTGCAATAGATGAGAAAGAGGGTATATGTAGTGACCTGCATATAGCATTCCAAGCTTTGGTTATTGCTGTTTACTCCTGATAGGGTTCAAAAGGGGCTACATTAGACAGGAAAATCAATTTTTCTCTTTCACATATCTGCATTTTAATTTGAAATTTATACCATGCTTTCTTTAGCTGGGTGAATGCGGATTGCCATATTTCATCCAAACTAAGACATTGTCAGTTTTAAGGTACACTATTATTTTATTTACCACTATGAAGGAAAAAAACCTGCCAATTAAACGTTGACAATTATAAGACATATCACCATTTCGGAGACGTTACAAGGTTATAATTCCTGCAAGATGTGGAAGTACAGTGTTGAAATGCAACATTTTAAGATTGCTGCCTCCCATGAAAGAGAAGGCTGTTATTTCTGGGATGAGATCAAGTTTCCGTTGAACTGTTTTTGCAGGTTATCTTCTCTACACTTGGCATTCATGCATGGAAGAGCAAAACCTGGTTCTGTGTTAGCACATATTTTGTGTTACATTGATCTCTATCTTGCTAATTACAAAACAAAGTTTTATAGAACAAAAGCCAGTGATTATAGAAACCAAATTGAGAATTAGGACTAAGGATAAAGTTTAACAAGAAAATGTAATTACAGGAAGTTAGAATACGCTCTTCTCTGTATCATTTAAAGATTAAGAGACTCAGCAAGAAGAAAAGGGAAAATATTGTCCTATTGATTGTGGAATTAGCCAGGAAAAGTGTTTGCGCATTCTTTATACTCTGAAATGTTCTTCTACACTGTGGAACTTTAATAATCAGATTTCACTCTTGAAGTTTAATAAATGGCACCAAAAGTTGCTTTTTCCAACTCAGGTGCTAATATAACCAAGATTGTTCTTTGTCCCTGTAAAGAGAAGGCTAGATATTACTATTTCTATAAAACTCTAGTAGGATTTAGAAATAACATTTTATATACTGTAGGCCATAAGGCAAAGGGGACACAATGGCTAGAATTTATTTTTCCAAACTGAACTAGTAGAGTATATGTATGTGACTTTTATTCAGACAAGACATGTAAAAGAAGCCACTCTGCTCCTAGACCTACAGCAACTGGATTTGAAAACCAGATTTGCAACCCATGTTATGTGATGGCAGCTATAAGACTTTGGCCCCAGGGCAAGGGGTGATTTGGTTAAGGATTATTTATTTTTTGCCTTCACAGGATACCTTGTGGTATTTTCATCCTCCTTTTCCCACACACAGTCTTCATAGCTTGAACCACTTACAACAGTGGTTTGTTTCTGTTTTTGTTTTTGTTTTTGTTTTTTTTGAGATGGCATCTAGCTCTACCGCCAGGCTGGAGGGCAATCTTGGCTCACTGAAACCTCTGCCTCCTGGGTTCAAGTGATTCTCCTGCCTCCTGAGTAGGTGGGACTACAGGCATGTGCCGCCACGCCCAGCTAATTTTGGTATTTTTAGTATAGACGAGGTTTCACCATGTTGACCAGGATGGTCTCAATCTCTTGACCTCGTGATCCACCCAACTGGGCCTCCCAAAGTGCTGGGATTACTGGCGTGAGCCACTGTACCCAGCCAGAACAGTGGTTCCTAACCTGAACTGCACATTAGAATTACCAGAGGAACTTTAAAAAAATACCAAAAATATCCATGCATACATCTTATTCCAGCCCAATGGATTCAGAATCCCTGGAGTAGGTCCCAAACATTAAGGGTTTTTTTTTTTTTTTTTCCCCTCTTGAGCTCCCAAGTGTTTGTAATGAGCATCCCAAATTGGGGATCCCCTGATTTAGAGCTATAATGCTTGCTCCTGGGATTTTGCAGATGTCAGGATGGAGACTTGGATTTAGTTCATGTTAGTAACAAACCTTCCCAGAATAGGAGACTGAAATCTTTGGATTGAAATAACCTTTATCTTAGGGTCAGGTTTCCCAGAGGCAAGATTCTGAGACGAGAGTTTATGTATAGGTGATTTCATTTAGAAAGTGCTCCCAGGAGAAACCTGCTAAAGAGCAAGCAGGACAGGGAGCAGAGTGTAGTAGCTGGTTTTTAAAGGTGGCTGCCTCCCATTCCTTTCCTCCATGTTTGTACAAACCACTCCACCTACCAGGGAGGGGTCTATTTCCCAGGAGAGAAACCCAGGAGGCAGAGGTTTCAGTGAGCCAAGATCGTACCATTGCACTCCAGCCTGGGGACAGAGCGAGACGCCATCTCAAAAAAAAAAAAAAAAAACAAAAACGAAAACAGAAACAAACCACTGTTGTAAGTGGTTCAAGCTATGAAGACTGTGTGTGGGAAAAGGAGGATGAAAATACCAGTTGCCACATAAGTAACCCGACCACCTGAGACCACCAACGTGTGAAGTTTGAGCTGGCACCATGGGAAGGTGACATGGCGTAGAAAATTGAGGAATCCAGCTGGCAGTGAAAACCAAAGCCCCAGATGTATGACACCAGTCCAGCCAGTTCAGCCCCTACAGTCATTTCAGCCATCCCAACTGAGGTCCCAAACACCACAGACAGAGACGAGCAATCCCTACCATGCCTTGTTTGAATTCCCAACCAACAGAATTGAGCAAATACAATAATTGCAGTTTCAAACTTTGGAATAGTTTGTTATGAAGCAATGGAAAACTGAAACTTGGGGTAGTTTCACAGTGATAGAAGACTTAATGTTTGGGTGGCTTATTGTGTAACAATAGATACTGGAAATAGGAAGAACCCCCCCCCCCCCCGCAGGGATAAAATTTCAAGCAAAATCCTATGGAGGTTATCTCCAGCCTGATCCCATTGGGAAAATCTGAATTATGTCTCAGGATTATCCTGATATTAGGCTTTCATATTCCTAGCTATTGGATCAGGCCTACTGTGTGGTCAGAAACAGTGGCATAAACTCCCAGCCTCTTCTTGCTTTCTGAGGAGCAGCGGCAGAGTCAAGCATCCCTCAAAGGACACCTGGCCTGTGGCAGGTGCCACATCATCATATCGGAGCATGTGGTAGTAACTCTCTGCTGATATTATTTCTCATTGCTTTACAGAATATGCAACCCAAGCAAGAAAAAAAAAAAAAAAAAAAAAAACACCAGAAAAGTGGAAAAAAAAAAAAAAGTTCCAGTATCTTAGGCATAAAGTTCAAATTTGATCAATAAAAGGGAATAAAGACTTTATTTAACAATAAAAAATTATGGGAGGAATCTTTGTAGATAGGGAAACAGATAGGTGTGGTTCGTTTTTGCAAGATAGGAAAAATAAACCATGAAAAATACTGCAGGTAGAAGATGCTTGCGTAGCAAAGCAGAGGAAAGCAGCTTTGTGACAACGTTGAACATTTCCTGCTGTTCAGAGAAGCATGAAGTGGGAAGATGCGAAATTGTTGGCAGGTGTGTCTGATAGCAGTGTTGGCACACCTAACTTCATAATTTCTGACCTAGTTGAAGAAATGCCTATGGTCTTTTTGCTGGGTTTAATTATAGCATAAATATAATCTATTTCTTTAAAGAGAAAAAATTGGTTAGAATTCCATGATTGTTTCTGTGGAGAGAATTAATTTTCAACAAAGTGTTTTAGAGCATCTGTGTTGGCAGTTCTGGGAGGAAGGTCTCATTTTCTAAATGCAAATTTTGGCTCCTCCTGTATTCTTCCTTCTACCTCAATGCTTAGAAAACTACCAGAAACAGGTTTTTTTTTTTTTTTTTTTTTTTTTAAACTCATAACATAAAGTAGTAAGTTTTGTGATATTCTTTCCTAGGTAGATCTTACATTAGAAAGGAAAAAAAA
Source organism: Piliocolobus tephrosceles (assembly GCF_002776525.5). Lineage (NCBI taxonomy): Eukaryota > Metazoa > Chordata > Mammalia > Primates > Cercopithecidae > Piliocolobus > Piliocolobus tephrosceles. Next base: position 136,432,044 of record NC_045435.1, read on the forward strand.
TTCTTCACTAGGCATGTGGTTTTACACTTGCAGATGTTTAGAATGGATCATCTTTATGTGCTCATTCATTAAGAGCTGATCTATTCCACTTGCTGACATAAATATATATTTTATATAATATATATATATACACACAGACACAATTTGGATTTCTGCTGCACACTACAAGCACTGCCTTTGGGGGTTATGCAGGGTAAGGTGACAGCTTTTGGCAGTGCCAAAAATGCTTAACTGCTGAGGTTAAGCTAGGAGCTCTGGGTAAATGTTGCCTCAAAACGGCTGCTGGCACCCAGGCCAAATTAGCCAAGGAATCAATTACCCTCAGATGGCCGCCACAGAGATATCACCACCGAAGCTGCTGGGAGAAAAACCTCTGGTCAAGCCAGCCTTCTGATGATGCAAAGGAACAGAATACACATTTATCTCCTGGGTCATTGTTTCTCTTCCTCAATTTTCAGCCTGCAGGACACAGGCAGTTTCAGCTGGCCCCAAGTTAGCAGCCCTTCCAGCAGCTGGGCATCATTTCCTCTATTCAGACAGCTCATCTGGAAATAGTGAAAGTTTAATAGGAGGCAATCAGACCCCAGGGATTTCCAAATGATACCTGATGGAGAGAGGTCTTCTGGGGTCACGGACACAATCACTACTTCCTTCAGACCTGTGATTGCTCACTGCTGGGGATGATTGGGATTTGCAAGTTGATTAAAGCTGGAGATTTAGTGTGTGAAACAGAATTTCTCAGATAATTGCTGGAAATTGTCTGATGCCTTTGTTGCACTGAGCTCCACATAGCAGATTATATGCTCTCGGACTTAAACCAGATCCATGCAAGGGATCTCAAGGAGGAAACTTCAGAACTGGCACTCTGTCTTCTGACATACAGAACAAGAAGGGAGAGGATGGGATGCTTCCTTGGGATGGGGTGCTGAAGAAAATGAAATCAAAGCAAAGATTTCCTTCGGAAACAATTTCAATGAGTATTCTATTTCTTTCTCCAGCTGAATTTTTCTTTGGTAATTTCATAGTTTTCTTCATGTAAATATTCATGTCTTTCCTGATTTTTCCTGCACAAAAACATGTCTGCCTCTTACAGTAGGCCAGGACCTGATTAAAACAGTATCCCAGAAAAGCTGTTTAGAGCTTATGCTTCTAAACCAAGACCCAAAACATCTTTGTGTAGTACCAAAGTTGAAAACATTGTTAAGTGATATGCTTGAAAGACTTTTAACAAATTTATACCACCCAAGATTGGTGACAGGACCTGGAAAAATGTACTCCCATGCTCTATAAAGTCTCTAAGAAAACATTTAGCCAACATTGACCAATGGCCTTAAAAATGTTCATGTCTTTTGACCCAACACTTCATCTAGGACAATCAAGGACTTAGTCTTTAGGAAATGATCAAGGGTGTGAACAAAGGTTTAGCTTGTTCCATCTTTGGTGGTGCCTGTCTAGCAAGAGCATGTCTAGCAAAAGGCTTGGCAATAGTGTTCAACTTTGGAGGACTAGAGTAGTGTATATCCAATAACAACAAAGGTGGAAATGTAAACAGTGGTTGTCTTCACATGGTGCAATTACAATTTTATTTTGCTTATCTGTATTTTCTAATTTTTCTTCAATGAATATGTTACTCATTTAAAAGTATTTTCAAAACCTCCCTTTGAAATGTAATAGTTTTGTTGCAGAAATTTGTCTACCGACATGAAAAAATGTTCGCAAAAATAATTAATGTAAATAAAATGGAGTTAAACTATATGTAGTATGATTCCACTTTTGAAAAAGAGAAATCAATGTATTCTCTCTCTTTGTCTTTCTCTCTGTTTGTCACACACACACCTGGAAGTGCACACACCAGTATATGTCAGTGGCTTTCTGTTGATGGAGAGAGGATGGTAACTTAATTTTTTCTCTTTGTTGTTTATATAATTTATAACTTCTCTTCGGTGAACATGTAATATTTGTATAATTGAGAAAAATAGAGTATAATTTTACATGCAATAGACAGGAGGCCTTATGTGTGTACAGATGCTCTCAACTAAGATATTTTAAGATTTTTTAACTTTACAATGGTGAGAAAGTACTACACATTCAGTAAAACCCTTACCACTCTGTTTTTTACTTCCAGTAAAGTATTCAATAAATTACATGAGATATTCAACACTTTATTATAAAACAGGCTTTGTGTTAGATAATTTTACACAGCTGTAGGCAAATGTAAGTGTTCTGAACATGTTAAGGTAGGCTTGGCTAAGCAGTAATGTTCAGTAGGTTAGGTGTACAGTATTAAATGCATCTTTGACTTAACAATGTTTTCAACTTAGTATGGGTGCGGATGTAACCCCACTGTAAGTCAAGAAACATCTGTACTGAAAGAGAAAAATAGAATGGTTGTACGGTTACTTGAAGTACATTCTATTGAATGTGCATCACTTTCTTCCCATGGTAATATCAAAAAAATCATAGGTTGAACCATCCTAAGCTGGAGACCACCTGTATATGAAGGGAAGTGTCAGCTGGCTCTGTTCTCTACCCCGGACCTTCTTCTGCTTACTGTATGCTTATGTAGGCTTGGGTCTTCCTTCTTGGCTTAGGGAAAATGGAACATCCTGTTAACTGAGAGGTGGTCTGGGGCAGAGGCCTCAGAGAGCATACGAGGTAGTTGGCTACTCAGTTGCTTTTGGGGTAATACGTGCATCTGATACTTGGAAACAGGTATAGGGAGGGAGGGGGCTTTGTCACCTGCCATTTCTAAAAATTTTTTTTTTTTTATTTCTTTTTTATTTTATTTTATTTTTTTATTATACTTTAAGTTCTAGGGTACATGTGCATAACGTGCAGGTTACATATGTATACATGTGCCATGTTGGTGTGCTGCACCCATCAACTCGTCAGCACCCATCAATTCATCATTTATATCAGGTATAACTCCCCAATGCAATCCCTCCCCCCTCCCCCCTCCCCATGATAGGCCCCAGTGTGTGATGTTCCCCTTCCCGAGTCCAAGTGAGCTCATTGTTCAGTTCCCACCTATGAGTGAGAACATGCGGTGTTTGGTTTTCTCTTCTTGTGATAGTTTGCTAAGAATGATGGTTTCCAGCTGCATCCATGTCCCTACAAAGGACGCAAACTCATCCTTTTTTATGGCTGCATAGTATTCCATGGTGTATATGTGCCACATTTTCTTAATCCAGTCTGTCACTGATGGACATTTGGGTTGATTCCAAGTCTTTGCTATTGTGAACAGTGCCGCAATAAACATACGTGTGCATGTGTCTTTGTAGTAGCATAATTTATAATCCTTTGGGTATATACCCAGTAGTGGGATGGCTGGGTCATATGGTACATCTAGTTCTAGATCCTTGAGGAATCGCCATACTGTTTTCCATAATGGTTGAACTAGTTTACAATCCCACCAACAGTGTAAAAGTGTTCCTATTTCTCCACATCCTCTCCAACACCTATTGTTTCCTGATTTTTTAATGATTGCCATTCTAACTGGTGTGAGATGGTATCTCATTGTGGTTTTGATTTGCATTTCTCTGATGGCCAGTGATGATGAGCATTTTTTCATGTGTCTGTTGGCTGTATGAATGTCTTCTTTTGAGAAATGTCTGTTCATATCCTTTCCCCACTTTTGGATGGGGTTGTTTGTTTTTTTCTTGTATATTTGTTTGAGTTCTTTGTAGATTCTGGAAATGAGCCCTTTGTCAGATGAGTAGATTGCAAAAATTTTCTCCCATTCTGTAGGTTGCCTGTTCACTCTGATGGTAGTTTCTTTTGCTGTGCAGAAGCTCTTTAGTTTAATGAGATCCCATTTGTCAATTTTGGCTTTTGCTGCCGTTGCTTTTGGTGTTTTAGACATGAAGTCCTTGCCCATGCCTATGTCCTGAATGGTACTACCTAGATTTTCTTCTAGGGTTTTGATGGTATTAGGTCTAACATTTAAGTCTCTAATCCATCTTGAATTAATCTTCGTATAAGGAGTAAGGAAAGGATCCAGTTTCAGCTTTCTACTTATGGCTAGCCAATTTTCCCAGCACCATTTATTAAATAGGGAATCCTTTCCCCATTTCTTGTTTTTCTCAGGTTTGTCAAATATCAGATGGTTGTAGATGTGTGGCATTATTTCTGAAGGCTCCGTTCTGTTCCATTGGTCTATATCTCTGTTTTGGTACCAGTACCATGCTGTTTTGGTTACTGTAGCCTTGTAGTATAGTTTGAAGTCAGGTAGCATGACGCCTCCGGCTTTGTCCTTTTGACTTAGGATTGTCTTGGCAATACGGGCTCTTTTTTGGTTCCATATGAACTTTAAAGCAGTTTTTTCCAATTCGGTGAAGAAACTCATTGGTAGCTTGATGGGGATGGCATTGAATCTATAAATAACCTTGGGCAGTATGGCCATTTTCACAATATTGATTCTGCCTATCCATGAGCATGGTATGTTCTTCCATTTGTTTGTGTCCTCTTTGATTTCACTGAGCAGTGGTTTGTAGTTCTCCTTGAAGAGGTCCTTGACATCCCTTGTAAGTTGGATTCCTAGGTATTTTATTCTCTTTGAAGCAATTGTGAATGGAAGTTCATTCCTGATTTGGCTCTCTGCTTGTCTGTTACTGGTGTATAAGAATGCTTGTGATTTTTGCACATTAATTTTGTATCCTGAGACTTTGCTGAAGTTGCTTATCAGCTTAAGAAGATTTTGGGCTGAGACGATGGGGTTTTCTAAATACACAATCATGTCATCTGCAAACAGGGACAATTTGACTTCCTCTTTTCCTAACTGAATACCCTTGATTTCTTTCTCTTGCCTGATTGCCCTAGCCAGAACTTCCAACACTATGTTGAATAGGAGTGGTGAGAGAGGGCATCCCTGTCTTGTGCCAGTTTTCAAAGGGAACTTTTCCAGTTTTTGCCCATTCAGTATGATATTAGCTGTGGGTTTGTCATAAATAGCTCTTATTATTTTGAGGTACGTTCCATCAATACCGAATTTGTTGAGCGTTTTTAGCATGAAGGGCTGTTGAATTTTGTCAAAAGCCTTTTCTGCATCTATTGAGATAATCATGTGGTTCTTGTCTTTGGTTCTGTTGATATGCTGGATTACGTTGATTGATTTGCGAATGTTGAACCAGCCTTGCATCCCAGGGATGAAGCCCACTTGATCATGGTGGATAAGCTTTTTGATGTGCTGCTGAATCCGGTTTGCCAGTATTTTATTGAGGATTTTTGCATCGATGTTCATCAGGGAGATTGGTCTAAAATTCTCTTTTTTTGTTGTGTCTCTGCCAGGCTTTGGTATCAGGATGATACCATTTCTAAAAATTACACCCAGTGCCTCATTCTCACTAGCCTGTACCTAACCCAAGCTACTGTACCTGGGGGTGGCCTCTGGCTTTCTCCCACCTGGGTTGGGCAGAGGGGAAATGGCATGAACAGGGAGCTAATCTGTTAGAACCAGAAAGCTTTCCCCAGGCTCTCTAAAGCGTGCTGCACTGAACGTTGCTTCCCTCAGCCATTGATTCCCCTAGAGAAATCTGTGCAAGAGGGAAAGAGGAAGAAGGAATTACGGCAGAGGTTTCCCTAAGCTGGGATTTGCCAAGCAGTGCTGCAGAGTGCTTAGAAGCAGGCCCTGGTGGTATAAGATACCTCTGGACATGCAAGACTCTACCACACACCAGCTGTGTGACTTTGGGCAAACACAACCCTTCTGGGCCTTGGCTTCCTCAGACCATAATGTGGTGATGAAAAAATTGGGTAATATGTACATACAGCACTTTGAACAGCACCTGGCACTTGGTTAGTGCTCAGCAAATGAACTACAATTTATGTAAATGTTACCCTATTGTTGTTCCATATGTCCTTTTTTATTATTTTAATACATTTTTGAATAGGTAATACTTACATAGGGTATAAATTCAAAATACAATGAAAAATATACGGTGATGTGGAAGGTAAAATTATGCCTCCCTCCCAAAGATGTCCACAGTCTAATCCCTGGATCCTGTGAATATGTTACATGGAAAAACAAACAAACAAAACAAAACAAAAAAAACCTTTCATATGTAATTAAGGTTATGGACTTTAAGATAGGGAGAATATCTGTGATTATGTAGGTGGACCCAACCTAATCAAATGACCCCTTTGAAACAGGAATTACTCAGGCTGGAGTCCAAGAGATGTAGCAGCAGAGGAAGGCAGAGAGATTCCAAATATGAGTGAGATTTGACCAGCTGTTGCTGGAGACACCATGTGAAATGCAGATGGCCTCAAAGACCAGTGACTGACTGACAGCCAGCAAGGAAACAGGGACTTCAGCCCTACAACCACAAGGCATTGAATTCTGCCAACAGCCCAAATGAGTTTAAAGCAGATCCTTCCCCAGAGCCTCTGGTAAGGAATACAGCACTGCTGATACCTTGATATCAGCCTTATGAAACCCAGGCCAGAGATATCAGTTAAGCCACCTGAGAGTTTTGATCATGAGCTGATACATTTGTTGATGTAGGTTGGGGAAGTTTTCATAACCAATAGAAAATGAAACACATGAAAAGTAAGTTTCACTCCCATCCTTGTACCCCAGCCCCACGTTTCTCTTTCCTGGAGACAAATTCGCTATGTTTAGAAGGAAAAAACAGAAAAAGGAAGGAAGCAAATAGGTCTATTTTTTTGGGGTGTTTGAAGCAGAGATTTTATTAGGGAAGAGAGTAGGAAGAATATTCTTCGGATTTTTTATTTTTTCAGGGAAAACAGGAATGCTGCATTGTGCCAAGTGTAATACTGTCCATGTGAAAATGATTAATAAAACTGTAAGAACATTTATGATCTTCTTAATTAACATTTAAAAACAGAAAACAAAACCACAGCTACTGAGGAAGTGTGTATAATTAAGAACATAATGTGGAACTTAAAAGATTTGTCTATAGCACAAAGGAAAGCTCCCTATGTGAAAATGTCAAAGGTTTTTTCCTTTAGAGCCATGAAAAAGCTTCTGAATAGTTCAGTCATGTCACTCTTAGAAGCCAAAACCTTTCACAGCGTGGGAGGAGAGAGAGAAGGGAGAAAAGGAAGAGACCATTAGTCAATTTAAAGAAGGGAATTATATGAACAGAAAGGGCTTGTGAATATTCCAAATAGAATCTGAGTTTGTATAATTTCCAACAGGTCTGGACCAGGTAGACAAAAGGCAGTCATTTAGACAGATTGAGGTCACTTTTTATGTCCTTGAGTCTACTGACAGTTAAACCAATAATCAGTGTGTGGCCTTTTATTTCTCTTATTGATATTTGGAACGTTGACAGTCTATCAGCTAATATTTATATCTTAAACCTTTTGTTTTGTTTGGATTTTTTTGGTGTTGGGGGCAGAGAGGAGAAGGAAGTTCAGGAAGGGAATGCAATAAATCATCCAATGGTTGTGCTGGCATATTGTTTTGAAGAAGGAATGAATCTACTACAAATCACAGAATACTGAAAACTGACCTGTGTGTTGAAAACTCCCTGCATTTTACTTCATCCAACTGATTCACAACTGAGAAATCAATTTTTTAAATGCTTCATGAATATTTGGAGGAAATCAAGTATATTGACTAGTTTGACGAATATTAGCCCTAGTGGGAAGATTGTAACCATCCTTATAACATATGAATGGTAAAATCATCATTGTTCAAGTCACATTGCAAATAAGGCAAAAGGCAACTTTTTCATGACAAAAATATCAAAATAGAAAATGATACTGTCAGTCGTTTTTATTTTTAAACAGAAAACAAAACATTCTATTGCTTTGCTATAATTTTCTCAAGAGATTCTTCCTGAGAAGAATAAGATGTTACTCACAGACTTTTATTTCCAAGTAGTGAATGTATCACAATGTATGAGATTACCCAGGAGTTCACTTAGGGACTTGTACGTCCCCAATCTCAAAGTTACAGTTACATTTATTTCAAAGAAAGGCCAGAAACAATTTCCTCTGAAGTCTTCCTGCCTGTTGACATACACCACAGAGTACCAGGACTGATGCACCCATGTGCCCTCTTTGCCCTAACAAAAGAATTTCTGGTAGGTGAGTGAGTGCTTTTGATAGTCAGGGCTCCTTGAGTCTCTGCTCTTGGCTGAAAAGAAAGCTGTCTTAGCTAACATAGTTTTTGATCCACCTTAGAATGCCTTCAAGGTTAGCAAAGGGAGCTTGGTTTAATTTGCTTTGGCAAAGGAATGAGGACAAGTAGGACCTATCATAGGTAAAAGGAGAAGGCAGCTGGAGGGTGTTTTGTAATGCCAATGTTGAGGGCAACACACCTTGGGCTTTCTGTTAAAGTTTCTCACAACCTTCTTTGGTTCATCTCAGGTTCTCTTTGTGTAGCTAATGAACAAGACGTCACATGTGGTTAGAATAACCCCAGAAGAAACTGGGATCCTAATTATGGGAATTAAATCAAAGAACATGTTTATTTGTTATGATCACACACTTTCAAAAGACAAAACATTAATACTCACGTAGTTGTCCTAATCAATTTGCTAAGAGGTCTCCACATCCAGCCCTGTTAGTTGGATCAAGCTGCACGCATCTTTTTGCCAACTAGATTATTGCTGGTTAAGGGGAATAGTTGCTTATTGTTGTTATGAGAAATATAGGATCAAATGCTACAGTTCTGACTGAAACATGGCATTTTAGAAAATCAATGTACATTTATCTTTACATTCCAGAGTCATATTGGCTGTTGATAACACTCGATGTTATTTTTCTTTTTCTACCAATCTAGAAGGAAAGTGTTGAAATACTTTTGTCAAAAGATTGACAAGAAGTTCCTCCTTCTTGTGTCATTTATAAAGGTGAGGTTTTGTATCTCATTATCTTTTAAAGACTGTATCAAAAAATGTGGAGCACTCTTCTTGACTGTGGGAAGTAGTGATCGTGATTTTGGCAGGAGTTTGTGATTATCTATTTTACAGAATTCAAATCAGCTCACTTCTGTGATGACCCATCTAATCAACTTTGGGTTTTTCCATTTAAGCTTTCTTAGACTGATAATAGTTTTCAACATATTTCTCCACTTATCTGTCTTGTTGTCTTCCTAATGGAATAAGGTGGGTGGCTTGCTGCTGAGCTTTGATGACTGTGATGCACTGTGCCTGGTGGGAGCTTCTCAGATGCAAAGGTGGGGAGCTGACAACAGTGAGAATTGCTGTGGGCAGCAGTATGAGCTGCCATGTGTTCTAATTAATAGACCACACAACATTTAGGTCTCAGCTTCCAAGCCACTTCCTCAAGGAAGCCTTTTCTTTCCTAAATTTTATTTTTAAAATGTTTAACAGTTAATATATAATAGTCATACATATTTTGGGGGTGCATATGTTATTTTGATACTTGCATACAATGTGTTATGATCAAACCAGGGTAATTGGGATATTTATCACCTCCAATATTGATCTTTTTTCTAAATTTTGGGAATAATACAGTTCTTCTCTTCCAGTTATTCAACCAATTTCTCCTCATTTCTCTCCCTTCTCTTCTCAGCCTCTCATAACCACCATTCTACTCTCTACCTCCAAGAGGTTCACTTTTTAGCCCCCACATATGAGTAAGAACATGCAATATTTGTCTTCCTCTGCCTGGCTTATTTCACTTCATTTAATGACCTCCAGTTCTATTCATATTGCTGCAAATGGCAGAATTTCATTCTTTTTAAGGCTGCATAATAGTCCATTGTTTATATATATCACATTGTCTATATTCATTCATTTGTTGGACACCTAGGTTGATTCTATATCTTGGCTATTGTGAATAATGCTGCACTAACATGGGAATGCAGACATCTCTTTGATATACTGATTAAGAAAGCCTTTTCTAACTGCCACAAATTAAATGCTCGTTCTATAATCCACAACTCCCTCCACCTCCTCTTTCACAATGCTTATCAAATTTCCAAGTATTTATCCACCTTTCCTCATAAACTATATGCTCCATGAGGGGCAGAAATTGTGTCTATCTTATTAATGTCTATATCTCTAGTACAAACCCAATACCTTACCACTCAATCACAACTATATGCACATCATTCTTTCTTCTTTGATTATATCTCTTGCATCTTAGAAGGCACCCACTTTTGCAGTGTATAATGCCATCTTTGCGGCTTGGCTTTGAGAAAATTTCCCACTATACTCCTCAGCTTCTCTATGGAAACTTTTCCAGGTTCCCTTATTAATAAACTGAAGCTAATGAAAATGCAAATCTGATGTTTTATGGGAAAGATTTCTCTAAGACTACATGGGTGCTTGTTTATTTGACCATTCTGTCTTGTATGTACACCTGCTGTACAAATGCTTGCTCAATACTTGCTGAGGTTAGAAATCAGTGGTAGAGGAAGTGGTAATATGGGCTCAGGAGCTTAAATTTGAAAGAGCACATTTGGCCTCCCATATTTAGATCTTTACAGAATGTAATGCCAGACAGTTTCTTCTTTCCCATTGCACAGATAAAGCTAATTACCTGAGACAACAGGGTTGCAGTAGAGAAAGAGTTTGATAATCACATGGCCAGCCAAGCTGAAGGATGGGAGTTATTAATCAAATCAACCTCCCTGAGGATTCAAAGGCTAGAGTTTTTCAAGGATAATTTAGTAGGCAGGAGAGTAGAGAATGTGTAATGCTGATTGGTTGGGTTGGGAATGAAATCACAGGAAGTTGAAGCTGTCTTCTTGAGTCACTTCCTGGGTAGGAGTCACAAGACCAGCTGAACCTGTTTCTTGGTATGGGTTACTGGTCTAGATGGTTCCAGCTAGTCTACAAAAATGCAAGCTGTGAAACACCAGTTAAGGTTTTACAATAGTGATGTCATATATAGTAGCAATTGGGGAGGTTACAAATCTTGTGACCTCTGGCCACATGGCTTCTGAACCATAATTCTAACCTTGAAGCCAATTTATTAGTTTTACAAAGGTAGTTTCAGTCCCTGAATAAAGAGGGGGTTCATTTTGAGAAGGGGCTGTTATCATCTTCATTTTAAAGTTCAACTATAAACTAAATTCCTCTCACAGTTAGCTTGGCCTATGCCCGGGAATGAGAAAAGACAGTTAGCTTTGTTTTTTTGCAAGGGCAGTTTCAAAAAGAGTTTTGGATTCATGATAAGAATATTTCTATTTTTTAATTATGTTTTATCCTGGAATCAACACTTGTAGCCTGTAGTAGAATAACTTGGGGAACTTCAATATATGCCTGTTTGAGGCTGAAAGTAACCTCAACAAATAAACTGCAACTCAGATGGTTTGCAGATATGGATAATTGTTTTAAAAGCCTCAGGATTCCTCTCCATCTTCTCCCTATTGAGGTTAAGGGCCTTCTTTTCTGGGGACAAGGAGGATTTCTTTCCTGTCTACTAGGCATTTGTGTATTACAGTCCTCTGATTCCTGTGCTAGATCTTTATGAATAACACAGCTGCCTTCTGCATCTGTATTTTATAATTTCTACTGGTAAATTTTGGGGGAGTAAAGGTAAGAGTTAGCTTGAGTGGGAAGTAATTACAGTTATCAATCTTTATGCCCAATTTTTGTCTTCTTCTAAAGGGGTGAAGAGAGAATAAAGGCCTTTGAATGGTTATAATTATAAACCTGTGGGTGCTCTTGGAGAGAGAAGCTATACAAATAGATGTGAGTTGCCCTCCCCTCTGTATGTAAGGACTGGAAGAAAACTGGAGAATAACAATTTTAGGAGCTTAAAGGGAGTTTGTTCAGTATTTGCATTTCCTAAGATTTCAGGTAAGCTGAGCAGATTTCACTCAGACATTATGTAATGAAATGCAGAGCTAATTTTAGAAGTTATTATTCATCCATCAATTAAATCAGGAAGTTATTTAATATCCCCCCCCCCAAAACAATTTTCTAGGCTTCCTATTTCAGGCTATGATGAGAAGGCAGGAGGAAACTTCACCTTAAATGGGGTCATGATACATAGCGAGCATTCATCTGCCTTGTGAGGAAAACATGTGGCTGGGGCTGTTTCAGTGAGGAACGAGGGAACACAAGTGACTCTGAGATTTTCTTCCTCGGCTATGTTATTTGGCTTTTTCATTAGAGACTATCAATTTGTTGCAGATATGATTTCTATGCCAACACTGTTTTTATTTTGATTTCTAGGAACCAGATGACCCTCATCATCTAGTGGCTGCTTGTATTGCTATTTGCGATAGATTGTGTTACTGTTGAAAATATTGTCTTTCACTGAAATGCCCTTCCTGTGGTATCTGTTCTGCTGGAGGGTTATATATCCCTGACCTGCTGAACTCAGGTATGGCCATGCGACTTGCTTTGCCCAAAGGAATGTAAGCGAAAGTGATGTATGAGACTTGCAAACAGAAGATCTAAGGGCTCTTGTGTGGTTTTACCATAGCTCTTTCTTTCTGCTACAAACCAGCCAGGTCACAAACAGCTCTATCAGTCTGAGCCCCAGGGTGAAGCTGACCTGGAGAAGCACTATAAGCTGATCTGTGATAGACCAAACTTGGGGTCATTTGTTACTGCAGCACAGCAGCTTAACCTGACTGATATAGTAGTGAAAATATTTGGGCCCCAGTTAGTGAAAATGATTTTTGTCCTTCTACCTCTTTGTCCAATTTCTTCTAATAGAAATAAAATCACCATATTCAAGAACACTTTTCCAGGCCAGTGTGCTGGCTTAGAAATAAGCTGTGAAGTCACTCACTGAAAAATGAGGCTCGTCCGTCATAATAAACTCCAGTTCATTTCTAGAAAAGCAGAGACTGGTTGCTCCACAAGGGATAGGATCTGTATCTCTGGTGCTTAGCAAAGTGCTTTGCCCATAATGCTCAGTAATTATTTGTTGAATGAATACTGAATAACTGAATAAAGAAGAAATCAGGTGTCTCCATTACCATGGGTCAGATAAGACCATAGGTCACATTTTGTATTTAAACAGAAGTTTAGAATTATATACGCAAGTTAAGTCAAATAAGGAACTAAGAGGCAAAAGTGGGTCTAAAGAAGTTGATGAGGGTCACACCAGGTATCACAGCCCCAAATGTGACTCAGACTTATGCAGAAAGCATAAATGAGTGAGACAGGCTGGATCACTTCAGCACAAAAATATACATCCTCTCCTTTCTCTTGAAACATGGTTCTCTTAGTCTAAATTTCATTGTATTTTGATAGAGATGTGTGTGAAAAATACTCATCTCTCTAACATAACTCTAAGAAAAACAATAGCAGGAATAAAATGATAATCAGTTACTCATGGTCAGCCTTGGCTTCTGGGGCACAAAAGTGGCGACCTGAACAGCACATATCCTATCAAAAGAAGTCAGGGATTTCTCAGCTCTTGTTGAGTGCTGCTGTGTTATGCTGTTGGATACGAGCCCAGTTTTCCTAGAGCATTCTAATTTTCAGGAGAATCTTGTACTTTGGATGTTGGTTTTGAATTTCCCAATGTTTAAATGCTGGCAATGAAAAAAAATGATGTTAAAGTTGATGTAGGTTAACAGAATGCAGCCCAATGAAATACTTTGCAGAGCAGATTTGATCCACGGGCTACCAGTTGCAACTTCTGACCTTGGTCAAGTTTTACAGGGCTGGTTTATGCGGTAAAAGCTCTAGACTTTAATATTAAATTTGCATGGTGTGTATGTGGTTTTTAGAAGACACCTGGAGGAGAAGCTGTTTTGAAAGTCTGCAGCTAAATTGGGGTTCCAGTACCAGAGTGGCTAGTGACTCTGCGCAGGGGCAGCTGCCTGTGGGTGTTTATGGTTTGCCTCTTTCAGTATACTATACTTCTTTACATGGCAGATGGCCTTAAGCCTAGTGGTTCAACCTGTGACTGGGGGGTCTCACACATGGGAACCTTGTTCATACTGGCAGACATCCTTACGGCTCTTGTCTGTCCCATGTCCACTGTATGCCTGCCTGACCATCACTCTGGCCCTGGAAGCCTGACCTCACATTCTTTCCAGTGTCCCAGGGAAATCCTGACTTGGGGAAGCCCCTAATTCTTCAGGTGGAATGTGCAAATTCAATACATCAACAAAGAGGAAACAAGTTCAAAGATTTTTACTTACAGATCCCGAGCAAGGAAGACATAATGAGTCAGGAGGGCAGTCTTCTGTTCCTGGATCACCTAAGGCAGTAAAGAAGGCTCAGGCAGATAGAGAGAGAGAGAGAGAGAGAGAAAGAGAGAGGAAGAGAGGGAGACAGTGAGAGAGCGAGAGCACGAGAGCGAGCATGTGGCACCTAGAGCATATATAAGAGAACAATGTGGATCACTTTAAGTTTGCAGGCAAATGACTGAATGGTCTGTTTGAAAGAAGTGGCAGGAAAACGGGGAGCCCAGTCTGCCAGGTGGGAGAGATACCTCTAAGTTCTTATCTCTGGCCACTGACTTGAGCCATTTCGGTGTGGTGTAGAACTGGAAACTGTGTCCAGGATGACTGGGCCCTGCTTGTGGTATGAGAAAGTTAAACTTGTATTCAAAATGAATGCCAAGGCAAGATAAAACCCTGAGAATTCACCGCATGGGCCGATGCCAGTTTCCATTGCCCCAAACCGCAGATGGGTGATTCATCACCTGAGCTGCCACAGGGACAGCAGGAGGCTGCTGTGTGTCCTTTCTGAATCTCTCCTTGATTCAGGCCAAGGTCCTTTGACTTTGAGTATTTCTAAGATTAAGTAGAAGATTTGGGCACTAAATTATATATTCAGAGTGTCCTTGCTGGAATGAAAACTTTTAATTTTGTGCAAGCATGTTCATTTGTTTCTTGTTTTTCTCTCAGATAATATTAGGAAATGTACAATCTCCTCCAAGAGAAAAGATACTGGCCTGGATGAAAATGCAAAGAGTTTGTGGTCCTAGGGGAAAGAAAATTCTAGAAGAGAAGAGAAAGGCCTGCGTGTGAGGAGGTGTCCTTGTTGTTTTCAGCTTTCTGAGACTGGAAAGGTGTGTACCACAGCAGTGGCTACTGCTTGAAGATGTCCATGATTTTGGGAGCAGTAACTGATAGAGTTTAAAGAAGACAGTTGTCCTGTTTGTAGCCACTGAGCATCACTGGAACGCCTTCCTTTTTTCTACTTTGGAATTTTCCATCATTTAAAATCCACCTCCTGAAGGTAGAAGGCAGAGCTCACCTTCCTGGACTCTCCAACAGCAGGTGCTTAGGCCTCTGTACTGGGCTTTGGGTGATATGGTTTCTTCTATTTGTCCCTCCAGATCCACTCTCCACCATTCTCGACCTATCCCATCCTCCAGGAGGCTGACTTGGATGGACTATATCACCAAGGTTTCCTTGTCTCTTGCTTCTGGTTGGGTTTGGCCAATGGCAGCAATAGCAGGCAGTTGGAGAGCGGGAGGAGAACACAGAGGGGACACGAATCCCCAGCTCCATCCATGCCGAGAAGTGTTCCTGCTGTTGTTACATTTCTATACCTAAGAGCCCAGCTTGGGAAGGGAAGCTCTCACCAGGTTCCAGAATAGCTCCTTTCCCTTGGCCCTTCAGATCTAGGTGCAGTAACAGTTTCCCCCTGTTGCTAGTTTTTGGGTGCTTTACCACCCTTTCCCACACCATTGCAAACAGCCCCCCTAATAAACTTTTGAAATTATCTTTCTGAGTGTGCCATCTTTTTCCTGCTTGAACGCTCACTGATTTACTTTGTTCATCAGATCTTTGCCAAACCTTTACCCAAAAGCTTGTGACAGAATAGAGCTGGAATAACGTGATGGTTAAGTGTACGTGTTGACTTGGCTGGGCCATGGCATCTAGACATTTGGTCCAACATTATTCTGGATGTTTTTGTGAAGGTGTTTTTGAATGTGATTAATATTTAAATTGGGACTTTGAGCAAATCAGATCGCCCTTCATCGTGTGGGTGGGCCTCATCCAATCAGTTGAAGGCCTGAATAGAACAAAAGTCTAGCCTCACCCCAAGCAAGAGGGAATTTTGCCAGCAGATGGTCTTTGGACTCCAGCCGTAACACTGGCTGTTCTCTGGGTTTCAAGCGACTGCCTTTGGACTTACTGCAATTTTTCCCCGCTGGTCTACCCTACCAGATTTTGTACTTGCCAAGCCTTTGCAGTCATGTGAGCCAAGTCCTTAAAATAAATCTCTCTCCTTTTGGGAGGTTAAGGCTGTGAGGTAGAATTTCTGGCATGGATGTGGTAGTGGTATGAACTCATAAATACTGCTTGGTGGCAGTGGTAGTGAAAACATTTTCGTCATCAGACTAGTTCTGCAGTGTGGGTTTAGAAATTGTTCCTGGGAGCTCATCTCAAGCCTGTTTCTCCAGGCTTCCAGAGGATTTTGTGAATTACCATTCTTTGAAAAATCTCTTTTGCTATTCAATCAAAGTCTAGCTTTAACTAACCATCACAGAAGCATGGATGAACTATAGTTTGAGTAAGGTCCTATTATAAACAAAGTTTTGTTTATGCTTATTGTCTTAAACAATATTTATCAAATATAGTTTTATGACCTTGAAATACTTCATTTTTTTCTTACAATAAGCAATAAATATGCTGTCATTCAGTTGTACTCTTATTTCTTTCTTTGGGGTGTCATATACTTTTCCAGACTGGCACAAATAAAACTACTCAAGCATACTGTTATCATTCCCTCATTTAATTTCACTTCTGAATGTCCCTGCAATCTTTATTTAGCATGAAGAAGCAAATGTGATTGTGTTTGCGAGACACTGCATTCTAAAATGGTATGTGTATATTGGTCTGTGTTCCTTTCTCTCCTTCTCTTTATATAAATATGAAGTTAAGCTTGCAGTTTCTGTGATGTTTGTGGAAGGATTAATTTCTACAAAACAGAAGGTTCAAAAACCTGCCTTAGGAACAGTCCTACTTATGGGGCAATTCAACCTATGGTTTTTATTTCTGATATAATAATGTCTTAACTTTTTGGCTCCCATGGGAATGTATGAAAGGATGAAATTTGTGAGAAAATATGATTCTCCTCTTGTTATATGGATTAACTAACGGCTCCATCTCTAAATTGAGCATCTTTTGTACAATATTCTTTTAAGTGTAACAATAGTTTTATTTTCAAATATAGAATTTTATTTATTTATTTTTTTGAGACAGAGTTTCGTTCTTTTCACATAGGCTGGGGTACAATGGCATCTTGGCTCACTGCAACCTCTGCCTCCCGGGTTCAAGCGATTCTCCTGCCTCAGCCTCCCGAGTAGCTGGGATTACAGGTTCCCACCACCATGCCCAGCTAATTTTTGTATTTTTAGTAGAGGCGGGTTTCACCATGTTGGCCAGGCTGGTCTCGAACTCCTGGCCTCAGGTGATCCACCTACCTGGATCTCCCAAAGTGCTGGGATTGCAGGTGTGAGCCATGATGCCTGGCCTCATCTCTACCTTTTTGTGGCTTGATAGTTTTTTTTTTTTTATGCTGAATAATATTTCATTGTACAGATGGACTACAGTTATTATTTATCTATTCACCTATTGAAGGACATCAATCATAGTTTTTCCCTTTAATTTTTAATAATTTTTTAAAATTAAAAAAGTTTAAGGCCGTGAGTTAGAATTTCTGGCATGGATGTGGCAGTGCCACAAACTGTATGATTATGGCCTGATGCCAGTGGTGGTGGTCACAGTTTCCTCATCACACTAGATGTCACAGGGTTCATATTTAATTTTAATAGCTGTGTATATCATGTTCAGGCTAAATAGCATACTTAAGAGCAGGACAAGAACACAAGCAAATTTATGAATTTAAGCTTCTGTTTTCTTTTATCATTTGTACTGCAGTGATAAACTTGATCTCTTTGCTGTTCCACAAGGCACAACTTAAAAATTTTATTTTTCTCCATTTGTATTAATAAGAACTCTTTTAGCTGCTTATGCATGGCACCCCCAGAGACCACATGTGAGGACCCTACTTCACCTATTGTCCTGTCATCATTGAATAGGAAAATTGAAACCTTTCCAGGTAGTTTAAACAGGGAGGGATTTAACATAGGTAACTGGTTGCAAAAGTCTTAGATCGACTGGAAAAGCAAGAGAAGGAAGATAATGTTGCCTAGAAGTCAAGAAGCTGCTTGTAGCAAAAAACACATTCCGAAAAGACAAAGGAAATGTCAGAACCAGATTCAGATGTGGCACAAATTTTGGAATTATCACATGAGGAATTTAAAGTAACTATGATTAATATGCTAAGGGTGCTAGAAGAAAAAAATGTATAACATGCAGGAATAGATGAATAATGTAAGAAGAAAGATGTAAACTCTAAAAAAGCATCAAAAGGAAATACTAGAAATAAAAAACATAGTAACAGAAATGAGGAATGCCTTTAAGGGACTCATCAGTAAATTGCACATGGCCGAGGAAAGAGTCAGTGGGCTTAAAGATGTGTTCATAGAAATGGGATGAACTGAAAGGCAAAGATAAATAAGAATGAAAAACTGGAACAGAATATCCAAGAACTCTAGGACAATTACAAAAGGTATAACATACATGTAGTGGGAATATCAGAGGCAAAAATGTGAAAGTGAAAGGAACAGAAGAAATACTTGGAGTAATAATGTCTGAGAATTTTCCAAAATTAATGACAGCCAACAAAACACAGATCCAGGAAGGTTAGAGAACATCAAGTAGGATACATAGTAAAACAAAAACAAAACAAAAATCCTGACACCAAAGCACATCATATTCAAACTACAGAAAACCAAAGACAGAAAATCTTCAAAGAAGCCAGGGGAAGAAAGCCACCTTACCTGTAAATAATGAGGATAAGAATTATACTAGACTTCTCTTCAGAAATGAAGCAAGCAAGAAGAATGTAAAGTACAACATTTAAAGTGTCAAAAGAAAAAAGCTATCCACTTAGAATTCTGTGTCTAGAAAAATTATCCTTTAAAAATGAAAAAGAAATAAGATATTTTACATAAAAGTGAGGGAACTTGTCCCAAGACATGCCTTGGAAGAAATGGTAAAATAATTTCTTTAGAATGAAGGAAATAATATAGGTCAGAAACTCAGATCTACATAAAGAAAGGAAGAGTGTTAGAGAAGAAATTATGAGGGTAAAATAAAATATTTTCTTATCCTTAATTGCTCTAACAATAGTTAACAGTTTGTTCAAAATAATAGCATATTGGATGATATACTTTATGGATAGTGACACAAAGGGCAGCAATTTTATAAGGGATGGAAGGGAGCAATTGGGCTTACTCTATTATAAGATAATTGTGCCTGGTGTGGTGGCTCACGCCTGTAATCCCAGCACTTTGGGAGGCTGAGGTGGGTGGATCATGAGGTCAGGAGATCAAGACCATCCTGGCTAACACAGTGAAACCCCATCTCTATAAAAAATACAAAAAATTAGTCAGTCTTGGTGGCAGGCGCCTGTAGTCCCAGCTACCAGGAGGCTGAGGCAGGAGAATGGTGTGAACCCAGGAGGTGGAGTTTGCTGGAGGTCCACTCCAGCCCTTGTTTGCCTGGGTATCAGCATCAGAGGCTGCAGAAGAGTGAATATTGCTGAACAGCAAATGTTGCTGCCTGATCATTCCTCTGGAAGCTTCATGTCAGAGGGGTACCCGGCCATGTGAGGTGTCAGTCAGTCTGCCCCTACAGTTGGAGCTGACAGTGAGCCAAGATTGTGCCACTGCACTCCAGCCTGGGTGACAGAACGAGACTCCATCTCAAAAAAAAAAAAAAAAAAAAAAAAATTGTGCTACCAATGACTTTCTTCACAAAATTGAAAAAACTACTTTAAAATTTATATGGAAACAAAAAAGAGCCTGCATTGCCAAGACAATCCTAAGCAGAAAGAACAAAGCTGGAGGCATCATGCTACCTGACTTCAAACTATGCTACAAGGCTACAGTAACCAAAACAGCATGTTACTGGTACCAAAACAGAGATACAGACCAATGGAACAGAACAGAGGCTTCAGAAATAACACCACACATCTACAACCATCTGATCTTTGATAAACCTGACAGAAACAAGAAATGGGGAAAGGATTCCCTATTTAATAAATGGTGCCAGGAAAACTGGCTAGCCATATGTAGAAAGCTGGAACTGATCCTTTCCTTACACCTTATACAAAAATTAATTCAAGATGGATTAAAGACTTAAATGTTAGTCCTAAAACCATGAAAACCCTAGAAGAAAACCTAGGCAATACCATTCAGGACATAGGCATGGGCAAGGACTTCATGACTAAAACACCAAAAGCAATGGCAACAAAAGCCAAAATTGACAAATGGGATCTCATTAAACTAAAGAGCTTCTGCACAGCAAAAGAAACTACCATCAGAGTGAACAGGCTACCTACAGAATGGGAGAAAATTTTTGCAATCTACTCATCTGACAAAGGGCTAATATCCAGAATGCACAAAGAACTTAAACAAATTTACAAGAAAAAAAAAAACAACCCCATAAAAAAGTGGGCAAAGGATATGAACAGATACTTGTCAAAAGAAGACATTTATGCAGCCAACAGACACATGAAAAAATGCTCATCATCACTGGCCATCAGAGAAATGCAAATCAAAACCACAATGAGATACCATCTCACACCAGTTAGAATGGCAATCATTAAAAAGTCAGGAAACAACAGGTGCTGGAGAGGATGTGGAGAAATAGGAACACTTTTACACTGTTGGTGGGACTGTAAACTAGTTCAACCATTGTGGAAGACAGTGTGGTGATTCCTCAAGGATCTAGAACTAGAAATACCATTTGACCCAGCCATCCCATTAGTGGGTATATACCCAAAGGATCATAAACCATGCTGCTATAAAGACACATGCACATGTATGTTTATTGTGGCACTATTCACAATAGCAAAGACTTGGAACCAACCCAAATGTCCATCAATGACAGACTGGATTAAGAAAATGTGGCACATATACACCATGGAATACTATGCAGCCATAAGAAAGGATGAGTTCATATCCTCTGTAGGGACATGGATGCAGCTAGAAACCGTAATTCTCAGCAAACTATTGCAAGAACAGAAAACCAAAAACACTGCATGTTCTCACTCATAGGTGGCAACTGAGCAATGAGAACACTTGGACACAGGAAGGAGAACATCACACACTGGGGCCTGTTGTGTGGTGGGGGGAGTGGGGAGGGATAGCATTAGGAGATATACCTAATGTGAATGACAAGTTAATGGGTGCAGCCCACCAACATGGCACATGTATACATATGTAACAAACCTGCACCTTGTGCACATGTACCCTAGAACTTAAAGTATAATAAAAAATTAAAAAGCAAACACCATTTCTACAAAATCTCTTATATAAAATAGACAAGGAGGGAATACTTCCAAACTGATAATATGACTCTCACATTACTTTGATACAAAAACCAAAGATAGTACAATAAAAGAAGATAGACCAGTGACATTGATACAAAAATCTTCAACAAAATATTAGTAAATTGAATCTAACAATATATAAAAAGAATAATGCAATACAACAAAGGATGGCTCAGTATTTGAAAATGAACCCATATAATCTACCATATTAACACACCAAAGAAGAAAAATCCTATGTATTGGCTAGGAAGTTCTTCTGACCTGGGATGAGCTGCTTCAAATGTTTGTAATCAGCTGTAGGTTAGGTAGGCAGGTCTGCTGATCTTCAGTGGGCTCTCTTATGTGCTTGAGGGTCAGCTGTTGTTGAAGGGGCTTGGATGACTTGGATGACTGGAATGACTGTGCTCTTTCACATGGTTTCTCTCATTCTTCAACGTTTGTTTTTGTGGCACTGGCAAGGATTCCAAAAAGAGGACAAAATCATGCACGTGTTAAGAACCAGACTTGGAACTGGTTCACTATCACTTCTATTGTATTTTATTGTCAAAAGAAGTGACAAGACCAGCCCAAATTCAAAGGGTGTGAAAATAGATATTTGATTAGAGGACCTACAAAATCACATTGCAAAGGGGTATTGATCAGGGAGATACAGGGGGAGATAAAGAATTTGGCCCATTTTTGGTAGTCAGTATACACAGAGATTCACTTAGGTGTTTTCAAGAAAAGGGCATTCATTACAAAATGCACATGGCTGTATCTTACAGCTTGTACCTAGACCTATTCCTAGAAGCTCTATTTTTCTCTGTGTGTCCTGCTAATTAGTGTCTCTCTTCCTTCCCTTCCCCTTCCTCCCTCCCTTTCTCTTTCTGTCTTTGTCTCCCTCCCTTCCCTTCCCTTCCTTTCCCTTCCTTTTCTTTTCTTTTCTTTTCTTTCTTCTTTTTTCTTCAGGGTCTTACTCTGTCACTCAAGCTGGAGTAGAGTGGCATGATCATGGCTCATTGCAGCCTCGACCTCCCAGGCTCAAGTGATCATCTCACCTCAGCCTCCCTCGTAGCTGGGACCACAGGAGCATGCCACCATGCCTGACTAATAATTAATTTCTTTTATAGAGACAGAGTCTCACTATATTGCCCAAGCTGGTCTCAAACTCCTGGGCTCAAATATTCCTCCTGCCTCCATCCCCCAATATACTGGGATTACAGGCATAAGCCACCATGCCTGGCTGTGTCTCTTTTTTTCTATCACAACTGTCTAGATCTTGGTACTAATTCCTGAATGAGAATCTGATGGGTCAGTTCTATCATGGACTATCCACCAAACTGTAGGTTGACTGCTAACTGCCCCCCATATCCCCTTGGCATCACCATTTCAGTAATTATCAGTATTGTGCTACTCTACGTATCTGCAACTCTCTGCTTGAGGGCTTTCTCTTGGCCCAAGCTTGTAGGCCGGTCTGGCAGTGCTGGGGATCTGATCTACATCAACGGCAGATGAGATTGGTGGATACGGCAGGTTATTTGCGTTGAAAAGACCAACTCTTAAACCCTCTCTGAATCCATGCCCCTCACCTTAAGACTGCAGTTTCTCTCACTAAAGAGAGGGCGTCTATTTTCCCATCACTTAAATAAGGGCTTCATGTGATTTTCATTGGTCTATAGGATATTATATTAGCAGACTTGCTGTAAGCAGAGGCTTGTGAAAGTCCTGTGCATTTCTGGTTTCTCAGCTATTCCTCTGTGACGGCCCTGAGAACATGGCCAGGCTAGCCTGCGCAGGAATGAGACATATGGAGCAGCCAAGGCCTTTGTAGAACAATTGATAGTCATATGACCCCTGGGCATGTGAGAGAGAGCCAAGCTAAGATCAGCAGACCCAACTAGCCAATCCACAGCTGGACTGCAGATGCATGAGTGAGCTTAGCTGAGATCAAAAGAAACTGCCCAGCTGACCTGCAGACTCATGAGCAGAATAAATGGTTGTTATTTTAAGCTACTAGATTCTCCTTGAACTCTAAGCCTGGAGGCTTTAGTGAT
Source organism: Piliocolobus tephrosceles (assembly GCF_002776525.5). Lineage (NCBI taxonomy): Eukaryota > Metazoa > Chordata > Mammalia > Primates > Cercopithecidae > Piliocolobus > Piliocolobus tephrosceles. Next base: position 136,455,352 of record NC_045435.1, read on the forward strand.
TCAGGGAGGAGAGGTTAGGTTCCTGATTTCTTTAGCAAGAGATAGGTTTGAGCATTAGACATTGTTGAGAAGGGAGATTTTTCTAAATTTCTTTAGTTTTTTTTTTTTTTTTTTTTTTTTTTCCATAGCAAAAGCCAGTTTCCCTAGACTTTCTCTTATCTAGTAAAAAAAAGAAATACTTATCCCCATCTAGGCTTAGCCTCAAAGCTGGAATTGAGAAGGAGAATATGACACAGAGAAAGCCTGTCCCTTCTGGTGAGATGTTTGAGGGGATAAGAGAAGTCAGAGTGAGAGACTGAGGCAGAAAAAGAAGCCCTTTAGACATGTAGGTCCTAGATATTCCCTCTCATGAAGATGAGGAGCAGCATTAGAGGAGACTGTACAGATCTGAGGTAATCACTATGTCATTCACATGAAGACGCTTGGACCCCCTCCTTCGTATACCCAACTGCCATTTTGGAAAGAAATGTCTGTGCGCATGTGCATTAGATATGTATGTATGCGTGACTGGGGAGTGCTGAAAATAATAGAGACTGAGAAGGATAGTGGTTACTCCTGGGGGAAGATATCTTTCGCTCTCAGGCTCTCATGGTTGCAAAATGGCTGTGATATCTCCATGTAGCATGTCTGTGCTCCACACACGGTAAAACTGAATCTTTTAAAGAGCTTTCCTGGAGGTCACAGCCAGCAAATTCCATTTACATCTCATTGATCAGGACTGAGTCACATAACCAAATCCCACTGCAAGATAATCTAAGGAGATCAATATTTTTAAGTGGACACATTGTCAACCTAAACAAAAACAGGAGTCTGTTAGTCAAGAAGGAGTGAACAGATTTTAGGTAGGTATATATGTTAGGGTAATGCCAGCTGCCTTAACAACACAACTCTAAAATTTCAATGACTTAACACAACAGAATTTTATTTCTAGGCCATTAAAAGTTCAGTGTGGGTGTGGTCCGTGGTCAGCCTGGTAACATGTTGTGCTGCCATCCTCTAGGGCAAGGGAGCGTTCTTCATTTATCGGACAGATGGGAAGGGAGGGTAGAGAAAGTACACAGTGCTGTAGCCACCATGACCTAGAAATGGCACATATCACTTCTGCTCACATGTCATGGGTGAGAACTAGTCACAGGGCTCTATCTTGAAGCAAGCAATCCTGGGAAAGTTTCCTACCTAGATATCTGCTTCCAGTCACAACTGTATACCTAGAATGGAGCATAATATATTTTTCTCAGTTTATTCTTTTCATTTGGCTATATTGTATATATTGGATAACTGGTTTAAAAAAATTTTTTAATTAAAGCATAGACTATAATCAGAAAGATGCTTAGATAATAAATGTATAGTCCAATGCATTTTCATAAACTTAGCACACCTATGTGACCAGTATGTAGATCTAGAAACAGAAAATAATTAGTACTGCAGAATCTCTTCTGGGGAGGATAAGTTTCTTGATGCATAGTTAGCTATTGCCACAGAGATAATCAGCAGTGTCTGCCATAGTCACTAACAACAGGAAATTTATATTTCCAATTTATCTATGTTGCTTATTAAGTGCCACATCAATCACTGGTGCAATTTGGTGGCTGAGTTTGATGGGAGTTTAAGCAAACAACTCTGTGCATGACCAGTCATAGGCCAGGGTACTGCTGCATCCTGAGTTGGTTGAATTTCTTGTGGTCTGTTGCATATTCAAAGGGTGCAGGTAATGGAAACCCCCCTTGCTGATAAACACTGCTGAGAATGTTTTCAGTTTTGCCTGGTACATGAGAGTGCTTTTTTGGTTCTAAGTAACTAGTGGTGACGTTCAGTTTAATGGATCCTCCAAATGAAATGCCCAAAGCAAAACATTTCTCCTTAAAATAGAGCTGAAATTGTGAATACATTTGTATTGTGGAGTTTACATAAATGTGAACGAGGCACACAAGTACACAGGAGCTAGTTACGTGTTTCACATGCTTGTGTTTGTCTGGTAGGGCGTTTATTATGGCTTAGTTTGATAAGGCCTCATTTTAATAAGACCTTGAATATGCAAATATGCAAAGGGCTGGGTGGGCACCATTTTTGGGTTTGTTTGTGTGGCCTTCGGGCACTAAGTGCTGTTATAGCTGCTGTGGGGTAGAAACAGAGCATAGTAGTTGTGAGCATTGGCTTTGGCATCAGAAATATCTGCATTGAGTCACTGATTTTGATGCTTTTTGGCCACGTTTACTGGGCAAATGACCTAACCTATCTTAGCTTTCTCTTCTCTTCTAGAATTGTTCTAGACTTTTTTTATTTTTATTATTTTTTTTTGAGATGGAGTTTCACTCTTGTCACCCAGGCTGGAGTGTAGTGATACGATCTCAGCTCACTGCAACCTCCACCTCCTGGGTTCAAGTGATTCTCCTGCCTCAGCCTCCCGAGTAGCTGGGATTACAGGCGCCCGCCACCACGCCTGGCGACTTTGTACTTTTGTATTTTTAGTAGGGAAGGGGTTTTGCCATGTTGGCCAGGCTGGTCTTCAACTCCTGACCTCAGGTGATCCGCCCACCTTGGCCTCCCAAAGTGCTGGGATTACAGGCATGAGCCACTGTACCTGGCCTGAAGCTTGTTATTGTAGTTCAGACATTGGTTGGGGTCACTCTAGACACTGTTCCTTAATAATTGGATGAAATTAGCTTGAACTCTATTTCACAGTTGGTAGAAAGTCCAATGCCCCATCTTATGAACTCTGGTTCTCCCGTGCTTGCCATCTTTACCCCTACTATCCTATGCATGCTATCCCACGCACGTGCCCCAAGTGGATAATCCTATTTGTTTCATCCCAAAGCTTTTGTGTATGCTCTGTGTTAAAGGTTTGGGAGGCAGAGACATTTCCATTTCATTAACCGAAACAATTAAAAATTGAATATTAGACATCCCTGTACTTAAAACTTTGCTCATTTCCGCACCTCAGATTCCAGCTGCTATAAAAGTTGCTTTGTAAGGCCATCTGTATGGTTGTGTAGTTTGTGCAGTGCACAGAAGAATCTGGCCAAGGGAGGTGAGTGAGGGTAAAATCCAGCCTGTGATCTGCTTATCAAGCTGTGAGCCCTAGTGAAGGGCTGTGTTTACTCAGAGGTGGCCCTTTTCGCTAATTAATCCACCCAGATGGGCACTTTCAGCTAAGTCACACAAGGGCTATGTTGATTCATCATTTTTCTCTCTCCTATCCCCTTCTTTTCTCTGGTCTTTATATCCAAGGAGCAATTAAACAAATTCTTTCTATAAATCCATATTCTTTTAGCCTAAACTCGTCAGCCACACATTTGTTTTCTGAATTCAGAATTTTCAGAATATAGAAAGGTACACATACCTTGTGTTATGTAACAACTCCAGCGGGATCTGGAAAAGCACTTTGTAATTAAACACATTAATATTTACCTGGAAAAATGGATGAATATTCACACTGCGTTTGATGAATAAAAACTATAAATAGTCGGGTCTTAACACCAAGTGATTCAAGTCAGGTCAGGGTTTACTGCCTTTGAGGTTTGAAAAAACTTTCAGTTTTCAGAGCCTTTTGGGTTTCAGACTGAGGGATTTGGGCCTGTAGTTTCTTATGCAGAACTCTTGGGGTCCCTTCAGTTCCTACATACAAAGTCATCTTGGGGTCTCCTTTTGCCTATCCAAAACTGTGTTGTAAATGTGAAATGAACTCTTGTCAAAGTCTGATTGGCTGGATTAGATTTTTAGAAAAGTGGGTCCCAAACTGCACCCCTTATTAGAATTTCCCAAGGATCTCTTAAACATTCTGGTACCCAGATCTACCACAGATCAGTTAATCAGAATGCCTGCAGTGTGGGCATTCTGACTTCATTATCTCTAGGTGTTTCCAATGTGAAGCAAAATTTGGGAACTTCGGCTTCGGGGAAAGGGGAAATCATTTGGAAGGATGCTGAGGTCTGTCTCCTAATCATGGAGAGGGCTAAGCTGATGCTGAAACAAGGGACGTAAAAATTATCTTTTGCATCTGCTCTCTAGTGTGGAGGTGAGTGAAGGGATTCGGTAGGGCTACATGAGCTTGCTGTCCTGAGGCAGGATACCTGGACCTTGTGGTAGGGAAGTAGGTTGCTCTACCAAATGGCCTGGAACAGTATAATGTAAGACCTTGATGACCAGATGGAAACTAGCCAGGAAAACATTGACTCTCCCTGCCTGTCTGACCTTCATCCTGTTTCTGGGTCAATTCAGCTTCTTACCATTGAGGTTCATCTCTTACTATTGTCTCTGTTGGGTGCCTTTGGCCTGGAAGATGAAGTTGGGCTTCCTCATATTACTCTTGCCACTCCCTGACATTACGTCTTTTATCCACATTCTTTGGGTAAAAGACATGAGGTTAGGATTCTTTATGGTACTCATCTCACTTGATTAGATGTTGAGTCTTGGGTCTCCACTCCCGCATTGTCCTTCTGGCTGACATCCCAAATGACCCTATGAAAGTTAGAAAGCAGGCAGTGTCCAAGAGATCAAAACCATCCAGGTGCCTGTAAAGCCAGACCAGCAGTTAGGGGTAGGGGACCCCAAAATACATAGTGCAAGGAGAAGCAAGGGAGGAGATGAGTGATGTCGTTTGAATTATTGTTCAGCAAATATTCAGTCCCCTCTCCCTCAATTTCCCACCCTATTGATTTGGGGCTTGGCTGTACGATGTTTCTTGGCTGGTAGAATGTTAGCTGATATGACAGAAACAGCTATCTTACCTTTGCTTGGGTTACAGGGCAAGGTGTCTTATGCTCCAGTGATCCACTAAAAGGAAAGCATGCCTACGGATTTACTGTCTTTTCCGCCTGGGACTCAAAATTAAGAGACACATGGAGCACACATGAACACAACCTACAGCCTGGAGCCCAGCCAGCCAACCAGCAGTTGAAAGTGAACCATTCCAGCAGACCCAGGGGACTGTGAGTGAGAAAAATACACATTTGTTGTTGTAGCCACTGAGTTTTAAGGTACTTTGTTATGTGGCATTATTGTGGCAATAGCTGACTAACACAAATAAATTAAGGGAGGATCAAAGGCCATTCCTGTTTCAGCAGGGAAATCTTTTTGCATTTCAGCCTCGACTTAGGGCTGATCCTAGAGTATAAGTAGCTTAGAGCTGGTGGGTAGGCAAGTGAGCCACACTGAGCTGCTAATAAGAGAGCTGGCTCAAGATGAGGGTAGGAGGTGGAGAGGAGGTACTACAGTCTCTCTTGGTATCTGTGAGGGATTGGTTTCTGGACTCCCTCAGATACCAAACTCCACACATTCAAATCTCGAAGTTGGCCCTTGGGAACTCACATATTAAAAAAAGCCAGCCCTTTATATCCATGGATTTTGTATCTCGCAAATACTGTATTTTCCATCTGTGCTTGGTTTGGGATGCCAAACCCGCAGATACGGAGGACCGACTGTATTTATTGAAAACAAAATTTGTGTATAAGTGGACCCATGAAGTTCAAACTTGCGTTGCTCAAGGGTTAACTCTAATTCTGTTTCACATTGAGAATTTGCTTTTTTTACATTTTATTTTTACAAATTGACATACAATAATTATACATATTTATAGGGTACCCAATGATGTCATATGCATATAATGTAGGGTGATCATAGCACGGTAATTAGCATATCCATCATCTTCAACATTTATCATTTCTTTGTGCAGGGAACATTCAGTATCCTCCTCCTAGCTGTTTGAAACTGTATAATATATTATTGTTAACCAATCTTTCCCCATCACCACTTCTCCAGAATTTGTTTTAAATGGAAATGGATCCAGGTAAGTAACTCAGGAGCTCTACTTTATAAAAGAGTTAGATCTTGTCCTAAACTGTAACAAGCAGATAAGCTAGACCAGCAATCAATCAAAATCAGACACTTCTCAGAAATACTCCTAAGTCCCTGCCCACCTTAGACCCGTCGCATTTCTCCATTGTTGCTTTACAGGGTCAGAGAATGACTTGTAGTGTAGTCATGCCTTTTATGTTTGTTTTCATAGAAAAACAAGTGTGACCTTGGCCTCTGGGTACCAGAACAATAAATTAAAAAAAGATTTAAATCAAGCAGAACCTCATAGGCACTCTGATTCAGTTCTTCTTCTTTTTTTCTTTCTTAAAGGAAATTGTTTTATTGCCACACAGGAAAAGAAATGCACTGTTGTTTAATTCAACATTAAAATATGGAATAAGCAAATACAGCTTTTCCTAATTAAATTCCACTATGTTGGGTAGTGTGAAGGATAATTTGTACTATGTGAGATGTATGTACTGGCGAATAAAAGGATTCTTATGGCCAAAGAAGTCAGAGAGATGGGTCAAACAACATTTAGCAGCTTTCTTTACTATAGGACTTTTCAGAGCCTTTGTCTAGCCAGTGGACTTCCCCTGCCACCTGTGTACCCAGGATCATCTCTTGGGAATAGAGTGGAAAATGCTTTTGGAGACCTTGTATTAGATAAATGTCTGGACTTGTAATAATCTCTTCTATGATTGTCAAAGGGTGTCGTTGAAGCAGTAAAAATGATGGGTACTCTCCGGGAGTGGAGATTTGGTTTACTCTGCCTGATTTCCTAGATCTGTGTCCATCTCTTGATCAAGGGCCATGTCTTCCTCTTTCTTTCCTGGAACCACTCTTTAGAATGCACGGAATGAGTTTGGCAAGCTTGTTAATGCCTGGATATTTATAAATATGTAACTATTTCATTACTGCTGCTTTCCTCTGTGCAACACACGCTCCCTTGCGAAGGTATTTGCACTAACAGAGCTCAAATCCACTGGCACCCCCACATCTATCTGTCACTGTCTTTCTCCTTGAATTTAATTGGCAACAGTGACTCGAGGGACCTTATTTGGTAGCACTCTGGGAGGGACTCTTTCCCTAAGCGTTCACATTCCCAATGACAGATTTTTCCTTGTGGTTGACAAGAGGGGCTTGTAAGCTGAAGCCCCTCCCGCAGAGATTGCCATGCCTCACGTCTTACCCCAGTGGGGTAGCAGGGTTCTGCTTGCTCCTTGAGATAGCACATGAGAGCCTGGGTGCTTTTAATTTAGGTTCCCCACACCAGTGTTTCACCACTAGGACTGTGTTCTTCCTTCTATTCTAAAGATGGGAGAGCTTGCTGGGGCTTATTGGTGGGGGAGATAAAGAGCAAAATTGCAGTAAAAAAACTTTCTTATCAAAATTGGATTATTTTCTAAGGTAAAAGAAACACCATTTTTTTTTGTCTCCACATCTTTCTTCCATAGTCATGTGGAATCAGACTTGATGCTTCCAGGTACTTAGCACTTTTTTTTTTTTCCTTCCCGAGACGGAGTCTTGCTCTCTCACCCAGGTTGGAGTGCAGTGGTGCGATCTTGGTTCACTGCAACCTCTGCCTCCCGGGTTCAAGCAATTCTCCTGCCTCAGCCTCCCAAGTAGCTAGGACTACAGGCACCTGACACTACACCCAGCTAATTTTTGTATTTTTAGTAGAGACGGGGTTTCACCATGTTGGCCAGGCTGGTCTTGAACTCCTGACCTCATGATCCGCCCACCTCGACCTCCCAAAGTGTTGGGATTACAGGCGTGAGCCACCACACCTGGCCTACTTAGTACTTTTTAATACACATCAAGACTCAGGAGCTTAGAAATGAGAATTACTGGTAGCTTTGTGAGAAAATGATCAGGGGGAAAAAAAAATCACTTACCTGGAAAAGAGAGCTCTGAAGAATACACAAATGTTAAACTGTGATTTTTTACTGTAGGCTAGAGTTTTTCATGATTTTGGTTCCATCATCTGAAATAAGTTTGTACTGATGCAAATCCAACTTCCAGACCACATTTTGCATTTAGTTTTCTTTGCTAAAAACTGAAGGTAATTGTGTGGAATTTGACATTTTGAGCTTTGGTTTTATTAAGAACCCTCACTGAATCCCTATGACAATGGATTATTCGAAAAGGAATTGCCTGATGGCTTGGAATCATATGAGATCGCCTCACCTATTCACAAGCAACGGTCTTTTCCATGTTAATATTCTTTGTATTCTTTGAGATGTATGATATATATTAAATGGGTCTCCTGAGAGAAGCTTTGGCTTTTTTTTTTTTTTTTTTTTTAAAGATAGGGTCTCACTCTGTTACCCAGGCTGAAATGCAGTGGCACAATCATAGCTTGCTGCAGCCTTGAACTCCTGGGCTCAAGCAGTCCTCCTGCCTCAGCCTCCCTAGTTGCTGGGACTACAGGTGGCACTGCAGTGCCTGGAATTTTTTTTTTTTTTTGAGTTTTTGTAGAGACAGAGTCTTGTTATGTTGCCCAGGGTGGTCTTGAGCTCTGGGTTCAAATGATCTTCCCTCCTCAACTTCCCAAATTGCTGGGATTGCAGGCACCAGCCACAGTACCCAGCCAGATCTGGCTGTTGAAATCTATGCAAGAGACCCATTTTCTGCCTTTTACCATATTTAATTGTAGTAGGTGGTTTCCCTACCACAATTCTGAAAATGGTTGAACTTAACTTTGATTTGCATTATTCTCATTTTTCCATTTATTAGCAAGCATATTGGCTCTGCCAGAGTCATGTAATTATCTTTGTGTCTGCTAGATTAGGGCATATGGTGTATTATTTTGGGAAGGCAGATAATGCTGCCATTTAGAGTAGTATCCAGGCAGTCTGAACATGCCTTAGAAAAGGTTTCTCTATAGATTAATTTTCCCTCTCAACTGTGTAACGGCAGTATATTAATTTTTTGCTCTTTGAGGCATGCAGATTTAACTAGGAGAGGATTTTATAATGGTCTCCCATGATACTATTGGTCTGGCAATTTGAATATCTTAGCCTGGAGTTTTTTTATTTTTATTTTATTTTTTTTTAGTTTAAGAAAGCAAGCTGACGATCTGGTGTGCCTCTTAGAAAAAGGCCACTGAATGAACAGCATTGGGTCTGAAGAGAAATAAGAGGGCTGTCAGATGCTTTCCACCACTGTCAGAATATCAGATGCTGTATCTGAGAAGGGGAGACTGTCCACCAGAGGTAAGGACTTCAAAGCACCCGTCAGTGGCTCCAGCTCTCTCCTGTGGAGTCTAATTGGAGTCATGCAGCTAAATCCCTGCCTAGTGCTTTGGAAACTCAGGGATACATCCTGAAGACACTTCAACCTGAAAAAAAAGGTCATGGGTAACAGTTTTAAAGGAAAAAACAGTTTTCTTTTTTCCTTATTCTTTGTTCACTGAAGCGCTATGGTTAAAAGAAAAAAAAAAATGCTATATCTAAGGGTAACTGAAGCCAGGCATGATGGTGTGCACCAGTAGTCCCAGCTACTTGGGAGGCTGAGGTGGGAGGATCACTTGAGCCCAAGAGTTTGAGACTAGCCTGAGCAACCTAACGAGACCCCCATCTCTTAAAAAGAAAAGGGCCAGCTTGCAAAGTTGACCTACTTCTGCATGTTTCCTTTTTATGGCTTTTGTCTCTCTGCTGAAGGAATGCTTAGTTCTTTGGAGTAGATGAACTTTGAGGATGCCCTGACCATTGCACTATGCTTCCTGACTTTCATCACCACATCTTCTAAGGGTCACTAAACAGGAACTTGTGGAACAGTGGTTCTCAAACTCTGGCCTGCATCAGAATCACCTAGAGGGCTTGCAAACAGATGGCTAAGCTGCAGCTCCAGAGTTTCTGATTCTGTTGGTCTGGACTGGGGTCTGAAAGGCTGCATTTCTACCAAGTTCATGGATGATGATGTTTCTGTTCTGAGGACTACCCTTTGAGAACTATTGGTGTAGATAGAAGCTAAGCATGGAGACCCTGAATCTGAACTGCTTGAGTTCATGTACAGTGATTAGCTTTCAAGATATTGTACAAACAAAAATGTGTGCATATCAGATCAGTGCCCTTGCTTTGCATGATTTCAATATATGCAAGTTTCCGTCAACATGATATCATGTACAATGAAGACTGCCTGTGATCTTTAACCTCTCTGTGCTTCAGTTTTCTCATCTGAAAATAGGAATAATAGTACCTACTTTATACAATTGTTGTGAGGATTATATAAGACAATACTTGGAAACCATGTAAAACAAACAGTGTAATATGCGAATAGCTATTATAATTATTAGAGTAATAGCCTTAGAATTATAAGATTTTGGACCCTAATGGGATTTAGAGAGATAATGGAGTCTAATTCTTCACTGTACCCTTTTCTTTAGAAAAAGAAACAGAGTCACAAAGAAGTAGAATAACCTGTCTAAAGTTCTATGAGAATGAAGACACACTTGGCACCGGAATGCTCTTCTCTTAATTTCTAACTCAATACTTTCCCCAAAGCATCATGTTGATTATTCTGCTTTCAAAGATTTGTTCACAAATAATCATTCAGTTTATATTAAGCATGTATTGATCTTACTCAGCTAATTTTAAGATTAAAGAGACCTGGGAAATAAAGGAGCAATGTTGTAATAAGGAACTTAACAAGCTCCTTGCACTTATTCCATCGCCTTGACTCACAGGGACTCCAGGATGAGTGTGTTTGGTAAAGAGGCTCTGCAGTTCACTACTGGGTGTTGTCATTCCAAAGGCTCTTACTGCAGAATAGTTTCTTAATTTGCCATCAGACCCAGGCTCCTATCTAGTTATTCAGACAGGTATTTATGGGGAAGCCTTGATGTGTTTACTCATTCATTCAACAAATATTTAATTAAGCACCTACTGTATGCCATGTACCATTGGATTAAGAACTGTGGAAATTGGCATCCAGGTAGTTCCTGGCTTGATTTATTTCATTTCTGGTTCCATTTGCTTTTCTTCTGTTCTAGGTGTTCAAAAACCACCTTGTAATAGGTCACAGCTTTCAGGTTCATTGTAGGCACTCAACAAATAATTAATGAAAGAACAAATGAAAGATGGAGGGAAAGTAACTGCAAAAGAGTCTTAATTCTCATCCTCAGCCCCAGCCTCAGGGTCCAACTTCCTGATTTTAGACTCTTTGTGAGGGGAGGTGGGTGCGGTGGCTCCAGCCTGTAATCCCAGCGCTTTGGGAGGCTGGATCAGGAGTTTGAGACCAGCCTGGTCAACATAGTGATACCCTGTCTCTACTAAAAATACAAAAAATTAGTCAGCCGTGGTGGTATGCGCCAGTCCCAGCTACTTGAGAAGTTGCAGTGAGCTGAGATTGCACTGCTGCACTCCAGCCTGGGCGACAAAACAAGACTCTGTCTCAAAAAAAAAAGGAAAAAAAAAAAAAAAAAAAAAAAGAAAGAATTTAGTGAGGGGTTTCATATTATTAATAATCTTTACTTCCACCTCATCATCCCCACACCAAAAGGAAATTAGTTTCAGTTTATTTTGAATGATCCCAAGAACTGCTCTGACCATTTAGGAATGACTGGGTTATTTGCCAGTGGACCTTGTTCACAAATGATTTATAACATGGATTCATCTATTTTGAAGGGTGAGCAAATCACCAGGACTTGTCAAGAGGCTGAATTCACAAATATCAGCCTTCCTGAAAATGAGTCTGTGTTGGATATTTGAACTATTAAAATCTTAGTCAACCACTATACGTAATTTTTATTATATTTATATGTATTTATAAATATAAATACATATTTATTGTACATGGATTGTTGTCACATGCATTTGAGAGACCTGGGGGACAGTTACATGGAAACAATATTAGGCTTTTGGTACTTGAGTAGTGGCTTGGGAGAGGTGGCTGGATAATCATTATGCAGCTCAAGGCTTTTGGGTCTGGATGACATCAGACTTGCAGTGAGTAACTCTTAAAAAAAAAAAAAATAAGGAAAAAGTCCCTGTTTCTACAAGCATTGATTGCCCATAGTTAGGCTGATTTATTGCATATTTCTCTGTAGAGAGATTTTATGAAGTAACTCTTTGGTTGTAACTTGATGTTTGCTTGGTTTTTTTTTTTTTTTTTTTCAAATAATCTTTTTGTTTTAGAATAGCATAGATTCACAGAAAAGTTACAAAGATAGTCAAGAGAGATCCTGTATATTGCACAGCTTCCCCTAATGTTAACATCTTACATTACTATGGTGCTTTTGTCACAATTAAGAAATCAACATTGGCACATTACTATTAATTAAACTCTATGCTTTATTCAGATTTCATCAGTTTTTCTCCAAAAATCATCCTTTTTCTGTTCCAGGATTCTATCCAGGATACCATATTATATTTATTTATCATGTCTCCTTGGCCGCCTTTGGTCTGTGACAGTTTCTGTGATGTTCCTTGGTTTTGATAACCTTGACAGTTTCAAGGAGTACTGGTCAAGTATGTTGTAGAATGTCCCTCAGTTAGGGTTTATATGATGTTTTTCTAATGATTAGACTGTGGTTATGGGTTTTTGGAAGAAAACCATGAAAGTAAAATGCCATTCTCTCAACACATTAGTTGAGGGGTATCTGTTATCAACATAACTTATCACTGATGATGTTAACCTTGATTGCTTGGCCAATGCAATTTGCCAGATTTCTCCTTTGTGAAGCTTTGTTGTCCCTTTACATACTACTCTTCAGCAGTAAGTCACTAAATACAGCCACGCTCAAGAACTGGGGAGTTAAGTTCTACCTCCTTGAGGAAGGAATATCTACACAAATAACTTGGAATTCTTCTGTATTGGATATTACTTTCTCTTCCTACTTGTTTATTTATTCAATAATTTATTTATATCAGTAGGGACTCATGGATATTTATTTTACACTTTGGATTTTAATCCAGTACTGCATTATTTATGTTGCTTCTAAAAGTTTTTCTGATTTTGGCTGTTGGGAGATCTTTCAGGTTGGCTCCTGTGTCCCTTGACATACCCTCATCATCTTATTTTAAGTACTTCCTTACTTACTGGTACTGAAAAATGCTCCAGCCTCATCCTGTATATTTCCTGCCCCAGTCCTAGAATCAACTATTTTTCCAAGGAGCCTTGGTTTCTTTTATTGGAAAATGGCATTAGAAACCAAGATCTTTGTGTTGGTGGTGAGTTGATGGTGCTTTTAATAGAACTTCAGCTAGGGAGCAAGTTGATCATTTGTGGAATTAATTAACAGCCCCATGGGGTTGTTCCAAGTTTTGACAAAGTCAACAAAAAGAGCTTTAGAACATGCAAAAAAGGGCTTATCTTTAAGAGTAAGCTTTTGGGATATTAAGGGAGAGGTAGCTACTTGTTCTGTGTAACAAAAATAATCCTTTATTAAAACAATAGTTTTTGAAGAGATGCTCACTTTTTTCAATGTTCTAGTCCTCAAAATCTTGACTGCAATTGTCATGATGGTTCGCCTCATTCTCCTATCTCTTTATACCTGTACCTGGTGGGCATCTTTATCTTGGAACTTAGAAGCCAATTACAGAAATATTAGTTTGGGAATGACTAAAGACTTTGAAATGAGAACTCTAAATATATGGAATAGAGGGTCATGAAACTCCATTGCCTGCTTCTCAGGAAGTCTACCATGGGCAGTTCTTAGCGCCTAGTGTTGCCTTTCCTGGTCCCATGCGACTCTGCTGGCTCAGCCACACTGCTTGGACCTGTGATTGGTGACTTAGACAAAGGCTTGAAATCCACCTACCCTGCCTTCTTTTCTTATCTGCCGACTTCCCTGTAATTAAATTCCATTACCCAAGGCTCTATCTCTCACACCAATGAAGTCTAAAATGAGCTGAAGTAACAGTTAAATTCTTAACAATTTGAAGAAAACCATGTCATTTAAAACATCTGTATATTAAGGCCAACACAGACACATACAACACTTGAATAAATTTTAAAGGTAAACATTGAGGCTTCAATATTTTTTCAGATTTGCTAAACAATGAAAAAGGCTATGGTTCCATACAGTGAAAACAAGCTAGCAGTAAAAAAAATTGAGTACTGATATCTGCTACAGTATGGATAAACTTCAGAAAGATTACACTTAAGGAAAAAAGCCACATGAAAAAAGATCACATATTGTATGATTCCAATTATATAACATGTTCAAACTAGGCAAATCTACAGAGACAGAAACAGATTCGTGGTTGCTTGAGGCAGGTGGTGAAAATGGAGATAACTGTAAACAGGCATGAGGGATCATATTGGGATGACGGAAATGTTCTAAAACGGGATTATGGTGATGGTTGTACAGCTCAGTAAATTTATTAAAAATCATTGAGCTGTAAATTTAACAGGTGAATATGACAGTCTGAAAACTACACCTCAGCGAAGTCGTTTATGAAAAACAGATAAGGAAGAGAGAGAAAAAAAATGGCTACGGCTCCCAGAGGCACTGAAGGTGTGTGGGTGCAGCTGGTAGGGGTATTTGGTGGGAAAGTTTTAAAAGCATAATTGTAAAGTAACTTGGAGGTGCCTAGTCCCTGCAACCTGAAAGAACCTAACTAAACACTATTGTTACCAGCGGCAAATCCGCATCTGTACGGGTCTGCAGCAACCTCACTTTTTGCTTCTTCAGAGGAAAGAATTCAAGTGAGGGGCATGAGGCAGAAGGAGAGACTGAGGCAAGTTTTAGAACAGGAGTGAAAGCTTACTAGAAAGCTTTAGAGCAGAAACGAAAGGAAGATAATTATACTTGGAAGAGGGCTAAGCAGGTGACTTGAAAGACAAGTGTGCGGTGTGACCTTTTGACCCAGGGTTTTATACTTGGCATATTTCCAGGGTCTTGTGGGCCTTGTCCCCTGATTCTTCCCTTGCGGTGGGCTGATACTAAGGATGATATGCAGATAAAGTGCTTAGGAATAGTCCTTGCACACAGTGGGTGCCCAAGACAATTGTCACTATTACTATTATTGTTCTAATGCTGGACATCAACCTCTTTCCTTTGTTTTTGATATTCCGCTTGCTGGGTACCCTTTGCTCTGTCTTGGTTTAATGTTAGATTACCTTCTTTTTTTCTCTCTTTTTAGTAGTAAAGCATTTGTTTATTAAAGTTACAGAAAGTTGTTAAGAGTTTGTGTACGTGCTTTCAAAAGGGTCACTCTAAGTACCCACTTTTTGCTTAAGAGGTTTGCTTCCCTCCCCTTTGTCATCTGCAAAATGCCTGGCCCTAAATAATTCCTTACCCAAAAACGGCTTTTCTCTGGGTGGAGTCCAGACTCTTCCGGTCCCTCTATCTGAGCTAAGTCTTCTGTCCTGTTTGTGTTTTCTGGGCTGTGGAATAAGGAGGAGTTCTTTTTTTTTTTTTAAGCTGTTCCCTGTTTTTAGGAAGAATCATTTCCTGATTGGGGTTTGGCTGAAAATGGAATTTTCCCTGGGTTGGATAGAAAATTCCAGAACCCAGGACTATTTCTGCAAAACAAATCCCCAGCTCCACCTCTGCCACAGCACCTATAACAGTTGGAGGAAACTCTTAATGGTAAGAAGTTGATGGAGTCAAACACCCCCAACTCCACCTCCCCCAACCCACGTATAACAGTTCAGAGGATATTCTTGCTTAATATAATTCCATTTTTAATATTGTCTCATATGCAAGTACATTTTTATAAAGAGGCCCATAATTTTGCCTTGACCGAATTGTTCTACCAAGCTATATCTTGCACATGTCTCCAAGCTACATAAAGAGTTTATTACTAAATAATTTTGCTTTCAATAAGATATTCAGATAAACTACATTGTATACTCTTCGAAGGGTGTGTGTGTGTGTTATTCAAAAGTACCCACAGGAGGGCAGAAACAAATGAAGACATATTTCCACTTCACGGTGGTGGCCAGAATTGGAGGAAATCCAAACTTGGAAAAGAAAATCCTGGGCCGTGCTGCTGAAATCTCTGTGGCATTATTTTAGATTCCAAAAATACTAACTCGTGATTTAGTAAAAGTACTGCTAGGGGACATTTTAAAAAGTTGATTTCATTGAGGTACTTGTTATTAATATATTACTAAATGCACTCATTCTATGTGTACAATTCATGAAACTTGACAAATATGTGCACTCATGCAATCACCACGACAATCAAGATATAGAACATTATTCCCTTTGCTGGGGGATTCTT
Organism: Piliocolobus tephrosceles; assembly: GCF_002776525.5. Classification (NCBI taxonomy): domain Eukaryota; kingdom Metazoa; phylum Chordata; class Mammalia; order Primates; family Cercopithecidae; genus Piliocolobus; species Piliocolobus tephrosceles. The sequence goes on from NC_045435.1 coordinate 136,471,323, forward strand.
AATCCTAATAAAGTTCTCTAATAGAAGAAGGGCAAGACCGTGAGTAGGAAGTAAGTTCTCTTAAAGTGGAGAAAGAGCTCATATTCTGAAAGACTAATGGTGGTGGGTTTTATTGCCCAGAAGAGGATGTGGCACTATTTGACCATGAGAGTAAAAAGTAAGCCAGGAACTGGAGTTTTCCATGAGAGGACCCCAAGTGAAAGCTTTTCTTTTTTTTAAAAAACGTTACTCGAAGTCATGTTTATTATTCCGTGTTAAGTGTCACCAATCTTTTACAATGTCACAGACTGTAGGCCAGTGGCAGGTGCCTAAGCACAGGGCAGCCGAGGAAATACCACCGTCTCTGCATCACCCCTTGGCTGAGGCTAGCAAGGCAGAGGCTGCACCCTTTCCAGGATGAACAAGAACCTTGCAGTTCTAGTGACCAGGTTTAAAGAAATGATGGCTCAAGATGGACCTGGGAATGTTAGAGAGGGAACATGTGATGGAAAAAGGCAGTTGCAGTTTGGACTAACACAGAAGCAAATGTGCAGCGCATATCGACAGAGGTAATCCTTAAAATAGGGTTGTCAGATTTAGAAAATAAAAATACAGAATCCCATTAAATTTGAATTTCAGATAAGCAATAAATAAGTTTTAGTATAAGTATGTCTCATGTATTATTTGGGATGTACTAAAAAATTTTGTTGTTTATCTGAAACTGAAATTTAATTAACATCTTTTATTTTATTTGGCAATCTTACATTAAGAAAGACCAACAACTGGATTACAATGTTGATATTGAATCAAAGGAATCAAAAGTAAAACAAGAAACATAAGAATACACATCTTAGGGAGGTTTGAATAAAGAGTGGTGTGTGTGTGTGTGTGTGTGCACAAAAATGATCAAAGAGAATCAAAACTGAAAGGACAATATATATACTTTTTGACTTGAGCCTAAAGTAAGTTTGATATTTTATTTATTTGATTTGAATTTTTGCTTTCCGGTGAACTGAGTATGTTTTTGATGTTTAGTTTTGAACTGGCTTGTAATCTTTTAAAAAATTGGTACTAAAACATTTATTACATCAAAAGTGACCTTCTCTTTCACCCTTCTTCATCCCTTACTTTCAGTCTCCAGAAATAACCCATTTCAATTCTTTTTAGAAATTACATCTAATATTTACCTCCACATTTCAAATAACAATCTTATGATATTTCTTTATGTTATTTTTATGTTTCCTGCAAGATAGTTGAGAAATTCACTGCTTTATACACTTCTCTGATCCTTCTCTCTCCACCTCCTCTCTCCACCCTCTACCCAATCTATCACAATTTTGGATTCAAGCGAGTTGGTGTTTACATTGTTTCAATCTACAAATGCCATTCACTGCTGAGATAAGTAGTATATTATGATCACATCTTAATACGCTTTTGGTTGGTCTTGGGGTCAATAGTTACCTCTGTTTCATGAAGGAGATATTTTTCTTGGGGAATGCTACATGTCTCAAAAGGTCTTATATTTGTGCTGGTCAGCGTTTGCAGAGAAGAATCCAGCCTCCATAATGGGGTGGGATGAAGGGGAAGTAAGTTGTCTTGCTACTGTCATTTTGGGGCAGGTGGAAGAAGGAGGCTCAAGTTCCCACAGTTGAGAACGTGGATTTTTACTTAATTGCTGTGTTTTCAGTCCCACCTGTAACTCTATCCCTTTGCCGTCTCGTCTTCTGCTCTGTTTGTCCTTTTGGGTTAACACATTTAAAAAATTTCTTTACTGGAATTTCACTGGGGTTTGGCAAGGAAAGGGAGAAAACCATGGAGGATAATACATCTCAGCCAACCACTTTTCACAAACAATCTTTATCAGTCAAGGGCCCTGAAATTCCAGCTCAATAGACTGTACTGACTTTAAGGAGTGCAGTGTTATTACTCTCCTTTCCAACTAGACTCTGAGCTGAGTACTGTCTTGCTCTGTATAGGACTTGCACTTGCTGAGGTTAGTTTCTAATTCTTGTACTTAGGTCATCCCTTGCTTGTTGTGGGCTCATTTTAATGGATGGAAAGAAATAGGCCAACCTGGAAACAGCTCAAAATGTAGGTGCTGGGAAGTGGGATGATGAAAGGCAGGAACATGATTAAATGTTCAAATTCCTGTTGGGTGCTAAATAGAGATTCTCTGACATTGGGCCCTTTAATCAAGATTTTAAAAACATTTTGCTGAAGTGAACATGTACCTTAGCTGTTACGAGGTAGGATAGCATTTGAAATGCAATTGTGGAAGCTGTGAAATATCTCCAAGAATCCACGAAGCAGCCACATGTCTATTATCACTCATAATGAACTCCAATCTAAAGAATTTGGTTGAAAGTTTTTGGATATCTGTGATTTCTACATCTATTTATGGCAGCCAAGGACATTCCTTGGTTATTGTTAAGAATATTCCTAGTTCTCCACAGTGGGAAGAGAGATTCTTAAGGATGTCTTGATGTATAATTAGGTGGGAATGCAGTTATATTTCTCTTTGAAGGTTTTGAGGATAATCCTGTAGCTTGTTAACTGATCTTATTTTAAAGCTATTATGCTCATGGAAATCAGTGCAGCTTTATGATCTCATGTGAGTATGGAAAAAGCAGTAAGTGGGAAAATATTCCATTAGATTGTGTTTTTGGAATGCCTGATTAGGTGAAAAAAATAATAACATTTATTGAGTGGCTACCATATGCTAAGCATAGTGTTAAGAGTTTTAAAGGCATTATCATTATTTAAATCATTGAAATAATGCCATAAGATAGACACTATGATTATGTACATTTTATAGATAAGAAAACTGGGATCATGAAGATGGTAAATGGTGACACCATATTTTGAAGCTAAGCATTTCAGTTAGGACGTATAGTGGATAACAGCAGTGGTCTACCGGACCCTCTAGATCTGATTTTACTTGTGTGTGTGCATGTGTGCCTGTGTGCATGCACTTCAGTGTGCTTTTGCTTCCAACAGTTACCACCTCCAGTATTTTTTTTTTTTTTTTGAGAATTGTACCCAGGACATTGGAACTCACTTTTCCTGGGATAGCCTTTAGTCGATGACTCTCAAGTGTGAGGCCGTGAAAGCCCAGCTTTCTTATCTCAGATTGGGACAACCTGGAGATGTTGAGTTAAATATCTTTGCTTTGGAGTGTTTCCTCTATGGTTGCAGCTCTACCTGTGGGACTCTGCCTGATATTTCTCCCTTCCCTAGTTTCTACACCTTTTCTAACTTACTTCCCCACCCTCCCTTACTGTTTTTTTTGAGGGGCACACTTCCTTAATAAATTACTTATACAGGAATCCTTATTTTGGGGTATGCTCCTAGGAAATTTGATGTAGAACAGAATACTTTTCTTTTTTTTTTTTAACAAAACAAGATGTGAGATTTCCCCCATTCACCAGCTGCTACACAATGAGGCTGGGATAGAATGGACATACAGGAAGACAGACTCAATGCCCACTATCCTAACTCTGACTTGGGACAACCACGCTACACATGCCCTTAGACATTCAAGCATATTGGCGTTGGTCTTTAAGATTGTACATGACCTAGATTCAGCTGGTTGCTCCAACTCCATTTCCTATCATTCCCCTCCTCACTTCCCTAGGCACATGACCTTCCTTTAGTTCCTTGAACACACCAAACTCATTACTGCCTCAGGGGCTTTGTACTTATTGTTCCCTTTCTTATCATTTAGGTCTCAGTTCAAATGACACTGTCTTAGAAAATCTCACTTGACCTCTATCTAAAGTTACATCTAACTCTCATATCATTTAAAAATCACAATATTCTATGTTCTTCCTAGCATTTATTGTCACATGAAATGATCTTATTCATTTGTTTATTTGCTTATTGTCTGTTCTCCTGCATTAAAATGTTACTTGCCTGAGGTCAGGGACTGGGTCTGTGTTGGTCACAGCTATATTCCCAGTGCTTTTTAGTTGAGTGCCTCTCTCATATTGTCACCGATACACATGTGCATGATGATGAATATATTGCCTACATGGAAAGGGCAAAGAAAGATCCTTTTCCTACTATGCTATCTGCACTTTCTCTTCTCCATTATGTTGTTTGCCAAGAATATCAGATGAATCGAAATGGAAATAGAAATCTATGATCTCTCTGGAGCACATAGCAAGGAGTGACATGTTATAGGATACAGACAACCAAGATGGCCATCTGCTGTGTTAATGATGTTTGATTTGTGTTCAAAGCAAGTTTATGTTGCCCTTTCCAAGGCTTGGTTCTACAATTGCTGACTCAAAATTTTTCTGCTGACCTGGGAATCTCTTTTTCCTCTTCCTTTCCCCTAAAGGTATTAAAAAAAAAAAAAATGACTCCATTGCTCTGTAGAACATAAAGACTAACTCCCACTCCCTATATCCTCACTAGCCCTGGCCCTGTCTCAGGAGAGGTTTTAATATTTTAATATTCAAGTAGATATTTTGGTTTGAAAGTGACAAATCTCCACTTGGACACTTGAACTGCCTAAAATGGACAAATGACTGATTCTTGATCATAGTTCATTAATGCCACTTGCATCAAGAGTGCTTGGGCATCTAACCGTGTGGAGAAAGGAAAAATACTGTCTGCTATCACCCTGCTTCTTAACGCATTTTAAAATGAACTGGGCACGGTGGTTCACACTTGTAAATCCAGCAATTTGGGAGGCCAAGGCAGATGGATCACTTGAGGTCAGAAGTTTGAAACCAGACTGGGCAACATGGTGAAACCCTATCTCTACAAAAAATAGAAAAAATTAGCCAGGTGTGGTTGCATGTGCCTGTAGTCCCAGCTACTCAGGAGGCTGAGGTGGGAGGACTAACTGAACATGAGGAGGCTGAGGCTTTAGTGAGCTGTGATTGAACCATTGCACTCCCCCCACCTGGGTGACAGAGTGAGACCCTGTCTTAAAGAAAAGGAAAAAAAGAGAGAGAGAGAGAGAGAGAGAGAAACAACAAACTTAAAACAATTCTTGGCTTGGACCTGCAGGACTCTGTGCACATGTATCTGGCATTTCACAATAACCAGTTACTTTCTTTCTACTTATCAATGTCATTGTTTCATTGTTGGTGTGTTTATGTCACGAGATCCTTTCTTCTGGGGACTCTGGAAAGGGCTAACTTGAAGCTTAGATAGTCATAGGTCAATAGGGTACAGAACAATCTAAAGAAGGGGCCAATTTACAAGATCTTGACTGCAAATAGACAGGAAGGAAAGAGGAAGTGGAGTAATAAACACTGGTAATCCAAATCAAGTTGTCAAGCCAACGATGGGATCACCAGGAAACAGAGCTTGCTGTTTAGCTAAGACTGGAACATGGCAAGAAAGGAAGGAGAGCCCTGCTTGTCTAAATCAAGATAAATAAAATAGCAATAAAAGGAAAATGTATATTTGAGGACTTTGAAAAATGGGTGGCTCCTCCTATTCAGTATAGTGTTGGAAATCCTAGCCAGAGCAATCAGGCAAGAGAAACAAATAACAAATAAAGGGCATCCAAATAGGAAGAGAAGTCAAACTATCCCTGATCCGATACCTAGAAAATCCCATAGTGTCAGCTCAACACCTCCTTCAGCTGATAAACAATTTCAGCAAAATTTCAGGATACAAAATCAATGTAAAAAAAGTAGCATTCCTATACACCAACAACTGCCAAGCTGACAGCCAAATCAGGAAGGCAATCCTATTCAAAATTGCCACAATAAGAATAAAATACCTAGGAATACAGCTAGCCAGGAAAGTGAAAGAGCTGTACAATGAGAATTACAAAACATTGCTCAAAGAAATCAGAGACGACACAAACAAATGGAAAAACATCCCATGCTCACGGAGAGAAAGAATCGATATCATTAAGATGGCCATACTGCCCAAAACAATTTACGGATTCAACGCAATTGCTATCAAACTACCAACAACATTCTTCACAGAACTAGAAAAAACTATTTTAAAGTTCATATGGAACTGAAAAAGAGCCTGAATAGCCAAGGCAATCCTAAGCAAAAAGAACAAAACTAGAAGCATCACAATACCTTACTTCAAACTATATGACAGGGCTACAGTATCCAAAACAGCACGGTACTGGTACAAAAACAGGCACATAGACCAATGAAACAGAATAGAGAGCCCAGAAATAAGGTCACACACCTATGTCCATTTGATCTTCAACAAAGCTGTCAGAAACAAGCACTGGGGAAAGGATTCTCTATTCAATAAATGGTGCTGTGATAACTGCTAGCCATATGCAGAAGATTGAAACTGGACCCCTTTCTTACACAATATACAAAAATCAACTCAAGGTAGATTAAAGACTTAGGTGTAAAACCCAAAACTACCAAAACCCTGGAAGACAATCTAGGCAATACCATTCTGAACATAGGAACAGGCAAAGATTTCATGACAAAGACATCAAAAGCAATTGCATCAAAAGCAAAAATTAACAAATAGTATCTAATTAAACCTAAGAACTTCTGCACAGCAAAAGAAACTATCAACAGAGTAAACAAACAATCTACAGAATGTGAGAATGTTTGCAAACTATGCATATGACAAAGGTCTAATATTCAGCATCTATAAGGAACTTAAACCAATTTATAAGAGAAAAACAAACATCCCCATTAAAAAGTGGGCAAAGGGCTGGGCATGGTGGCCCATGCCTGTAAGCCCAGCACTTTGGGAGGCTGAGGCGTGTGGAGCACCTGAGGTCAGGAGTTTGAGACCAGCCTGATCAACATGGTGAAACCCTATTTCTACTAAAAATACAGAAAAAAACAAAAAGGTGGTTGTAGTGGTGGGCACCTGTAATCCCATCTACTTGGGAGGCTGAGGTAGGAGAGTCATTTGAACCTGGGAGGCAGAGGTTGCGGTGAGCTGAGACTGGCCATTGCACTTCAGCCTGGGCAACAAGAATTAAACTCTGTCTTAAAAAAATAGTGTGAGCAAAGGACATGAACAGACACTTTTCAAAAGAAGACATGCATGTGGCTAACAAGCATATGAAAAAAAGTTCAACATCACTGATCATTAGGGATATGCAAATCAAAGCTACAATGAGATACCATCTCTTGCCAGTCAGAATGGGTATTATTAAAATGTCAAAAAAAAATAACAGATGCTGGCAAGGTTGTGGAGAAAAGAGAACACTTATACATTGTTGATGGGAACGTAAATTAGTTCAATCATTGTGGAAAGCAGGAAGGCAATTCCTCAAAGAGTTAAAAGCACAACTACCATTCAACCCAGCAATCCCATTACTGGGTATATACCCAGAGGAGTATAAATCTTTCTACCATAAAGACACATGCATGTGAATATTCACTGCAGCACTAGTCACAATAGCAAAGACATGGTATCAACCTAAAGGCCCATCATTGACAGACTTACTAAAGAAAATGTGGTACATATACACCATGGAATACTACGCAGCCATAAAAAAGAATGAGCTCATGACTTTTGCTGGAACATGGATGGAGCTGGAGGCTATTATCCTTAGCAAACAAACACAGGAACAGAAAACCAAATGCTGCATGTTCTCACTTATAAGTGGGAGCTAAATTATAAGAACTCACGAACACGAAGATAAGAAGGGAACAACAGACACTGGGGTCTGCTTGAGGGTGGAGGTTGGGAGGAAGGAGAGGAGCAGGAAAGGTAACTATTAAGCACTGGGCTTAATACCTGGGTGATGAAATAATCTGTACAAGAAACCCTCATGACACGAGTTCACCTTTGTGACAAACCTGCACATATATCCCTGAACCTAAAAGTTAAAAAAAAAAAAAGAAAAGAAAAATGGATGGCACATCGTGCTTTTCATTCATTGATTTATCTAATCATACATTCATTTATCAATTTTTTGAGCCTCTACCTTATTTCACTTTGTCTAATGACCCTTGCTTCTGTGTTAAACAATTTGTATTTAGTTCATCTGCTTTCTTTAAAAGGTACCATTTCGCAATCTACAGAGTTTCTGTAACAGACAGTCTTCTTAGCCTTCTAACTTCCTTTTGCTGGTTTTTGATCTTTTCAACACTGGGCGAGTAGAAGTAGAAGTGATAGTGAGGAAACAGAGGATGTGGAGGGTTTGTGGCTACAATGTAGTTGGGGTATGAATGGACTGATCATTGGACAGGATGGTGGGGGAAGGGGAAGTGTCTCTGTTGATTAATTTTGGCAAGAACTCAGGTGAGCCTTGGACAAGGTAAGTTTCTGTCCTGTGGTCCTGAGAGCCTCTCTGTATATAGTACGAGCATATTGTCTTTGATTGGGAGGTCTGGCCAAAGGCAAGGTTGCTTTGAATCTTTGGTGCCTTTTGCTTAGTATTTCCTCCTGTTCTCCACCTGCTAGGTATACAATAGAATTGTATTTCTTGGACCTTATGTGGTTGCAAGGGCCATATGACTAATTTGGTCCAATGAGCTGAGAGGAAAAGTGACTTATGTCTCTTCTAGGCTGAAGCATTTAATTGCAGGTTTGAGAAATTCCAGAACACTCCTTTTCTCTCCTCCACTGGCAACTGGCAACACTGGAACTGGTAGTTGCCCTGTTAGCCTGAATCCTGTGGTGAGAAGATGTGGAAAGCAGCACCTACCCCATCTGATCTGTGATAAACAGAGGATGTGAATAAATAGTTTTGTTGTAACTAGCTACTAAAATTTCAGGATTGTACCGTTCAGGACATAAGCATAGGCAAAGACTTTATGACTGAAACACCAAAAGCAATTGCAACAAAAGCCAAAATTGACAAATGGGATCTAATTAAACTAAAGAGCTTCTGCACAGCAAAAGAAACTATCATCAGAATGAACATACAACCTACAGAATGGGAGAAAATTTTTGCCATCTATCCAGGTCTAATATCCAGAATCTACAAGTAAGTTAAACAAATTTACAAGAAAAAACAATCCCATCAAAAAGTGGGTGAAGGATATGAACAGACACTTCTCAAAAGAAGACATTTATGCAGCCAACAAACATATGAATAAAAGCTCATCATCACTCATCATTAGAGAAATGCAAATCAAAACCACAATGAGATATCATCTCACACCAGTTAGAATGGCGATCATTAAAAAGTTAGGAAACAACAAATGCTGGAGAGGATGTGGAGAAATAGAAAAGCCTTTATACTGTTGGTGGGAGTGTAAATTAGTTCAATCATTATGGAAGAAGTGTGGCGATTCCTCGAAAATCTAGAACCAGAAATACCATTTGACCCAGCAATCCCATTATTGGGTATATACCCAAAGAATTATAAATCATTCTGCTATAAAGACACATGCTCACGTATGTCTATTGCAGCACTGTTCACAATAGCAAAGACTTGGAACCAAACCAAATGCCCACCAATGATAGACTGGATAAAGAAAATGTGGCACATATACACCATGGAATACTATGCAGCCATAAAAAAGGATGAGTTCAGGTCTTTTGCAGGGACATGGATGAAGCTGGAAACCATCATTCTCAGCAAACTAACACAGGAACAGAAAACCAAACATCACATGTTCTCCCTCATAAGTGGGAGTTGAACAATGAGAACCCATGGACACAGGGAGGGGAACATCACACACTGGGGCCTGTCAGGGTTTGGGGGCCAAGGGGTGAGAGAACTTTAGGACAAATACTTAATGCATGCAGGGCTTAAAACCTAGATGACGGGTTGATGGGTGCCACAAACCACCATGGCACATGTATACCTATATAACAAACGTGCACATTCTGACACATGTATTCTAGAACTTAAAGTAATTTAAAAAATTGGAATTGTGTGTTACCAAGCAGTATCTAATCTTTGCATTCCGAACATGGATAATATGACTTCCAAGAGCATGAAAATCGGCTCTTGGGATAGGAGAAAAAAATATGGTGTGTAGATACTGTACATAAGCAGATACTTAGCATATTTGTGGTATTCAAATTTCATGGGGAAGTGAGTAGGAATGGAAAGATACTGGTCAGAGTATAAATTTTCATTTAGACAGGAGAAGTAAGTTCTATAAATTCACTGAAAAGCATGGAGATGAGACTATAGTTAATAATAATGTATATTTTAAAATTGCTAAGAGAGTAGATTTTAAATGCTCTCACCATAAAAAATGATAAAAATATGAGGTGATGGATACATTAATTAGCTTGACTTAATTTTCCCATGATATATGTGTGTTTGTGTGTGTGTGCACGTGTGTGTATCCAAACAGTACATTAATTTTTATTTAGCAACTAAAAATAAATAAATTTTACAAACTAAATATCTTGGGTTGGGGAATCAAGAAAAAATGTCTTTAAGGGTAGTGATAATGAAAAATCAGTTCAGAGACACCGGACTAGCTTACCCTGAATGATAGAATTATAAAGCACACAGTCTTTGTGTTTTCTCCGTGTTGATTTCTATATCCTTTTTTCCTCTTCTCTGTCTCCTTTAGAACACTTTTAGCTACCCAGTGCCAAGATGAATATATGCCTGAAACTTTTAGGATACACCTATTTTAAAATTTTCTGTTCCTTTATTCCAATTAGTACTTTCTAATTTTCCAAGCATATTCTTGAATTTTGGCTTAGAAAAAATTTGTTTAATTTGTCCACGGTGTACGGTAAATCAGACACAGCTTCTCGGTCATTGAGACCTGACTAAAAGAATAATTTTGAGTTGAGGGAAGAAACGCTGTACACTAGCTCTGTAAATACATAGAGGAGACGGTGTCCATGGGGGTACTCCTGGATGATCTATCTTCCCCAACTGGAAAACATTGTCTTTTGCAAGATAAAGAAATTGAGTCAGATACAAATGGGCCTCAAAGCTATTAAACAACCCAAAGAAAAGTGAGCCCCTACTTCCAAGGTAATAGTCTGGAGATGAGCCAGTGCTCAGACGGACAGAAGGAGTGATGGGGGCACTTCAAGGGGCTAAAGCCCAGTTAGGGCAAGGGACTTTGATGATGCCCTTCTGCTCATTCAGTTAATGCATTGAGACTTGAGTTGACCCCTTTGTCATGTAGTCATTGCTTAATAAATGTTTTTAAAATAAATGCATGCATGAGGGAAGGCCTGTCATCAACCATAATGATTCCCAGGGAAAACACCCAGACTGTGAAGATGTCTGGTCCTGAAAGCAAGGGTGGGACAATAGTCAGGGGAATGGGCAGCTTGTGCCCCACTTCCTTTTTATCCTCTTTGTCCACTACTCCCAGTAAATAGGTGTCTTTTTTTTCCTTTTTAAACATGCCTGGTGTTGAAAGCTTAAACAGTCACCGTGGGTGGTGACTTCATCAGCTAAATATGGGAGGCCTTCTGAAACAGCTCTTCTATTCTCTATCCTTTAATACTACAAATCCTTCTTATAGAGATTATGGTCTGTGGGCCAGCAGCATCAGCCTCACCTGAGAGCTTGTCAGAAATGCAGAATCTCAGGCCTGGTCCCAGACTCACCGAATCTGAATCTACAGTTTATCAAGATCCCCAGGTGATTCACAGACACATGAAAGTTTGAGAGACCCTGAGGTAATGATTATAAAGACAGTGTATTACCTCATATAAGTAATGAAACCTGAAGAGAAAGGCAAGAGTGTAGAAATAAGTAATTGTTCAGATTTATGAGCCAGAGAACAAAAGCATCGTGTAGAGGGATTCCTCAGAGACCCCTGCCTCCACCTATTGAGCTAGCGATTGGCATCCCTTCCCCTGGGGAAGGATGACCCCGCGTGACATGTTATTCATAATGCTGACTATATCCGAAAGAGAGCTAGCTGGTCCATGTCTTTACGATGACAACACAGTAAGAGAAGGACTTGCCTTTTGCTTGATTTTAAATCCACTTCTGTATAATTGTTTTTTTCACTACTCTGTTTTGCAGATGAAAAACTGTTGTTTTTCAAAAGGTTAAAGGCAAACCTAATAGAATCTTTCCTAAGAGGAATTAAAGACTCCTTGATATAAAAATATATATTTTTATTTGGAATTCATTTTATGACCAGAACATTTTCCTAACTGAACATTTCATTGCTTACCTGAGCCCAAGAGTTACTCGGGTAATCTGGTGTCTTATTGTAGGAATTAATAAGTGCTCATTATAAACCCATGAAGTGTGATACTTTACAGCGTGGTGGTTCTCATACTTGAACATGCATCAATATCACCTGGGTACCATCTCTGGAGTTTCTGATTCTGTAAGTCCAGGTGGGGCCCAATAATTTGCAATTCTAATATCCAGGTGACACTGATAGCTGATGTTCCTGGTGCCAAGTGTACTTTGAGAACCACTATGATAGACAATCTTCTTAGAAAATATTGGGCTTTGCTTATCAAAGTGGGTGACCTCTGTCCAACCCAGGAGCCAGCTTTGGCCTTTGGCTTGATTTCATTTAGATTGTGACCTTACAGTTTGTTACTGCAACTTCAGCCCAGAAGATAAGATTTCTCTGGGGAAGGGGTTCTGATAGAGAGAGTAAGTTGTTCCTCAATTTTTTTTTCTCACTTTATTCTATTGTAGTGAAAGCCCTGATCTTTATGTGCACGTGGCTTCCCATAATATTGACTACATTTTTTAGCCTTCCTTACACCTGGATGTGGCCATGTGACTAAGTTCTAGTCAATTAAACGTGGGCAGAAGGGATGAGGGCAATTCCTGTGTCATCCCTTAAAAGGAAAAGAACATCTTCCATTCTCCTGTCCCCATTTTTATGCCATGGTTGTGGATGTGGGCCAAGAGGAAAAGCCAACAAGATATGCTAGAGGAAGAAGAGAGGGGGAGACTGCCTGAAATTATGGCTACCATATCACTCTGACTGCCAATGCCTGGGCTGTTAGGTTAGAAATAATCACATTTCTATTGAGGCCACTGTTATTTTGGGTCTATGATACAGAAGTCCAGCTGATAGTCTAACTAAAACCAGGGGATGCTGTGACTATTCTATTTATTGGAGAGAGCCTCTGAAGAACTTGTCAGGATAAAGAACTATTACAGGGCTTGAATGAGCAGCAGGGAGAACTTATTCTCTTGTTTTGTTGCTTTTTTCATTTTTATGTGTTCAGAAGACTACCTATCCACTTCAAAAAATAATTATGAAAAAGAGGAGGATGAAGCTGATAGAAAGTAAGGTCTTAAGAAGCTTAATGTTAATTCAGACCAAATCTCACAGAAATAGGACCTGAGCACACTATGTCTTTTAATTACACTCTTTTCAGGCCAAGAGCAATGCTTATAGGGTAAACCTACAGAATTTTCAAAGGAGAGAAATCTCACAGTCTCAATGTACCTTGACTTGAATGAGGAATTTAAAATAAAGTCTCTCAAGATAGCTCTGTGAATAAGATAGAGAAATGATGACTGCTGTTCAATACAGGTAGACAGAGTTGTGTATGTATGATGAACTATACTTGGAATGTTGATCAATGGTCCCATTCTAACTAATTGTATTATTTAAGATATCTTTGCATGTAAATCCCAGGAAACCTATCTATTAGTGGCTTAAGCAATGAAGATACAGTCATTTCTCATAACAAGAACTCTGTGGATAGGCATAACAGGCTGGTTCAGAATCTCTTTCATTTTCATCATATTGACTCTTCCTTCATGCTTGTTACCTCATGATCATCAGATGGCTGCCATGGTTCCAGGCAGTACAACCACATCCAAGGGTAGAAGCAATTGAGCAATTGTGTTAAAGAAGTGTCTCTTGGGTTGATATTGCTTTTTTTTTTTTTATTTAAATGACAGCAAAATATGTTCCCACATTTCTTCTATAGATGTACCTTATTTCTCACTAGACAACACTAGCTGCAAGGAAAACTGGCAAAGTGGGTCTCTGGCATGTTTTAGACTTTATAACTAAAAAAGAAAGACTAAGAGGGTTGGGGAAAGGCTAGTGAATTAATTGACCAATTATTCCTGCCACATGGGGAAAGAGGCAGGTATGTCGTGGGGTTTTTGTGGTGCTAGCATAAGAGACAATTTATTAACAATTTGAAAAAGGCATGAAAGTCATGATTATAGTATTTTCAAATGACATCTGGTGAGGACAGTTAATATCTTGACTTGCAGAATTCCATTTCAAAAATACCTTTTTCTCAAATATAAAACTTTACATTTAAATGAAACAGAAATTGCTGAAGCATAGAGACATACCTGGCTTGACATCAGTTAATGTAAAAAAATCCAATGGGGTTTAAGTTGGTTGCTAATACAAAAAAAAGTAACTGAGAGAGATAGCATTTCACCAAATTCAAAGAAATAAAAACACACAAATTATGAGTAAGTTGGCTAGAAATGATCTTTCTCCTTTTTGGGGTGATTTTATCTCTTTATATTATTCATTCATTCATTCATTCATTCAAGATAGTCTTATTGAATATATCTTATGTGCAGGGCACAGTACTAGGCACTGGGAAAAGTAGCAGTGCAAAAGATAGAAAACAACTAAATATGTAGAGTCGCCATTTAATTAAAAATGTAATAAGTCCTACAAAAATGGAAAGCCAAAGACATTGGGACATTAGATAAGTAGAGGTTTTAACCTGGCTTTGTGGATGCAGGAAGCTTTCTGTGAGTAACTGAGATCTAAAAGATGAGAAGAAACTAGACAAGGAGGTTCATGAGGAGGAAGCATGAATAGCCAGAAAAGAACCAGCACTTTCTGGAGGTGCTGAGGTGGAGAGAAGTGGGGTGAGCTTGAGAAAATGAAAAACCTGTGTGGTTTTTAGAGTGGAACTGGGAGAGCACATGGGAGGCAGGGAAGGTATCTCGAGATGAGGTTGCAGAATTGTGCAGGTAAGTCTTTCACAGCTTTCTGGGCTGTGATAAGGATGTTGATCTTTATCCTAAAAGCATTACAATGCATTGAACAATTCTCAGCAGGAGCAAGGCACAATCAGCTTTGTCCTGTAGAATAATCCCCCTGGCTGGTGTGCACAGAATGGACTGAAGGGAGCCAAAGTAGATGCAGAGAAACTGGTTAATAAGCTGTTGCCATTTTGGATGTAGAGATGCTGGCAGCTTGGACTTTAGGAGTAGAGAGAAGGGGAGATATTTAGGATTTGGAGATGGATTAGATGCGGGGTGAGGGAAAGGGAGTTTCAAGACTGACTCTTAGTTTTCTAACTTTTGAAACTGAGCAGATGGATTTGCTTTCACCGAGAAAGAGACACTGGAGGAAGACTGGGATTGGAGGAAGGGGTGGATGTCAGTCTGCATCATGCTGAGTTGTGTGTGAGACATACAAGGGGCACAGTCAGCAGGCTGCTGGATGTGTGGGCCTGGAGCTGTGGCTGAAGATCAAACACATGATCATCTGCTTAGAGAAGGTGTGGAGCTATGGTGTGGGTGAGGTCCTGTAGGTGGGCAGTACATTGACAGAATAAAAGCAGGTCTAGGACCAAGCCTTAAAGAACCAACCTTGAAGGAGGCAGGTATATCACAGGGTTTCATAGTCAAGTTTGAGGAGTTCATGGTCAAGGGTATATCATAGGCAAGTTTGAGAAGAGGAGTAAGACCTGGCAAGTGACACTGAGGAGTGGGAAGTTGGGAGGAGGAGGAAAACCAGAAGTTTGGCATCACAGAAGCCAGAGGAAGAGAGTGTAGCTGGGGGGAATGGGCAATGCTGTATAATGCATTAGTTTTACCTGCATAAAGTTTGGTGGAGTGGAAGGAACGAAAGTCTTCCTTACTTGCTTCTCATCTGAAATCAAGATACATTCCCCTAAATGGAGTATATTTAATGAATAATGTTGAAAATTCCCTATTCTCAACATTTAAATGGTGTGAGTTTAACCTTTGATCTTTCTCACTTTGCAAATCACCCAACCTAAATTACTTTTCGGTGATTAATTTTTCCCCTTCTGTGAGCCAGTGGCTCAGAATGGAAAACAAGCTTCCCCCTCAGCTCTAGAGGTTTGCATTTCAAAAGACCCTCAGCCACCAGCTAAAAAACTCTGCAGTGGATTTGCAGTAGGTTCTGTCTTTTCACTTCCTCTACCAGAAGAGCGCAGCCAGCCAGCTCACTAAAAGAGGACAGGTGTTGACCTTGTGTTGGCCCCAATCCACTGTGCATTTCAAAGCAGATTAGGAGACACTTTGAACAAGCCTTTGCTACACGTCAGGTGTCCTTCCAAATGCCTTGGGTAGAACTAGAGATGAGTTCCATGAATTGTTAATGCTGATCTGAAACAGGGCTTTCAAGAATTCCTGCCCTCATTTCTCCCTGGGTGAAAATCACATTCCAAAGAAGCGCAAAAGGCAGTCCTCCAAAAGAACTCCCAGAATTGACCACTGACAAATTAGAGAGATGAGAAATTCAGGTGTAAAATAGAAGTTCGTTTGGTTACTTTTCATTCTGGCCGCTAATTTCAGGTCACTAATTTTTCATTCCGAATGGGTGCATATAAATCTTGCCTAAAACTTTTTGCCCTTTCTGACAGCTTGGGATGAATTCTTATGAAGGATTTAGAATGGCATCATTAATGTTTTTCATTGCTATGGTCAAATAACTTTGATTTGAATGGTATAGAATTTGGTGTCCTAAGACACTTGAAATACACATATGTGCACACACACAAACTATGCCTTAGTTGACTTCATTTTTAATCTCAAATACTAGTTTTGTGTCTCTGACTTTTAGCAAATTTTCCCCAGCCTCCTCCACTCTGTCTCAGGCCCACCCGCCAGTTTCTTTGGCATGCTGTTTCTTCCCGCTACAGCTCACTGCCTCCCCCTTCCTTGCTAAGTGAATTCTTTCCAGGTACAGTGACATCTGGTAGTGAAAGAAGAAATAATCAGCTGCAGCTGAGAAATATTCCCCAGTGATATTTGCAATACTAAAATTTCAGCCTTGTGTCAGGGAGAGATGCGAATGGACTATTTGCAGGAAGAAGGGTCCCTTTCCAGTCGAAAAAATACAAGTAGAGAGTAAATAAAAGAGGATTAGAGAAAAGTTAGGTATTAATGCTTTCTTAATATTATTAGCACAGGAATCACAAAGTCATAGGGTTTAAAAGGACCTTGAGGGGCCATTTAGTTCAATCCCCTGCCTCTAGGCATGATGGGACCTGAGTTATTTGGACAGGTGGTTGTTCATAACTGATTTTAAATGGCCTCCAGGGAAAAAATGCCAGAGCTTCCCTTAGTAACCAGTTCCAGTCCGTAATAACAGTGATAGAAATGAAGTTGGTTTACTCTGAGATGTCTGACAACATTATCATCAACTAATGTAGAACCTATGGGCAGGACTGAACTACCCAGCACCTGGGTTTTTCTAAGTCTATTCCTCTTATCTTACTCTGTCATGTTAGCCATCATTTTACAGCCCTGACGGTCCAAAAGCTCTTTCTTCTTTTCTCCTAATTCAGTCTTCCTGCTATATTTTAAACTAGTTTCCTTTTGTGTGGGCCTTAAGGGAGAAGAGGACAGCTGGCCTGTTTCTGCTCTGGATTATCTTTCATAGACTAGGATACTTTATTGTTATTTCTGACTTGTCTAAGATTTGCCCCAAATGGCTTAGGTTATCTTTTTAAGTACTTCATAGCATATATAATAAAACTGGCCATATCAATGGAAATCAAAATAAAAATTAAAGCAAAGCAGCTCATGATCCTGTGACATGAATGACTCAAACATTTTATTTTGAGGGGCTTCTTTTCAATACTCTTCTTTCTCTCTTTATGTATATACATATTTTTTGCCTAGTTTTTATTTGATATAGCTTAATGTTCTGTTCTTTAAATTCAACATTACATGTTAACGATTTTGCTTTTTCCTCAGAAGTATTTTATAAACCAGTGCATACATTTTCAGTACTAGTTTTTCTACAACTTACATAAGCATTCTCTTCTTGTACGGCATTTAAATAATTTCTAAGTTTAAAAAAAAAAAACAAAATAAATTGGTATCAGAGCAAATGGAACTCACCAGTAACCCAAAAAGTTGATAGCTGGACACAGACGTCCAAAGCACCCAGCAGTCTCCAGACTGTCACTGACGCTCAGATCCAAAGCCCTGCTGAAGAGGTCTGATCCTACCATCAGAATATTTGAATCAAATCTCACTAAATAAGATGCCAACAACGTCCAAATTCAGCTCAACTGCGGCTTAGACTGATTCACCACTGTCCCCTCCTCTTGCCACCCATCCATGTACTAGCAGCCTGAGAAAGGAAGGGGCATACTCTTTTTTCTGGGAGTGAATATTATTTACTTCAGTTCCTGTTGTACCTTCGTACAAAATTTCTGGCATATAATTTTTAAAAACAAACAAGTCAGGAGACAAAGGAAGAAAATGTGGCCTATAATCCAGAGGGGAAAATAAGAGTTAAAAGAATTAGACTCATGTGTGGCACAACAAATGTAGACCTTCAGAAAATAATTGGAAAATATTAAAAGGAGCCAAATGGAAATGATAGAATTGAAAAATATCTATCAGAATTAATTTTAATAATTGAATTGATAGGCTTAATAACGGGAAAAGATCAGTGAACATGGAGACAGGCTAAAAGAGATTATATAAACCGAATAAAAAAGGAAAATAAGAATGTAAAACTGAAAAACATCTGAGACCTTAGGGACAATATCAAATGATCAAATATAATAGGAGTTTTAAAAGAAGGGAAAGAGATAATGGGGCAGAAAAAAATATTTGAAGAGGCAATGGCCATGAATGTGTCCAAACTGATGAAACAGATCCATAAATCTCAGTGAACCTCAAGCAATATAAATTCAAAATAAACTACAAGCAAATTGTAGTCAACTTCCAAAAGAAAGATGAAAAAAAAAATAAAATTAGCTTGAAGAAAAAGGCATATTATTATACTTAAAGAATAATGGCAGATTCTTACTACAAATGATGTATAAATACATTATTTAGTTTAATATGTATATCTTATTTTAAATGGTCAATAACAAAGACTATATGCGTGTGTGTGTACATGGAGATATACATTATACACACATTATATACATCATAATTATAATGTATAATCATATAATTGCATATAATTATACATTATATATGTATAATATACATTGTATACAATTATACATTCTATACATAATTATATACATTATAATGTATGTATAATGTATATCTCTATGCACACATATGTATATTCTTTATTATTAACCATTTAAAACAAAGTACAGTAATAAAAATATATTATGGGATTGTAACATATATAGAAATATGACAAACAAGAGCAAAAAGGGTATGAAAGGGGTTAAATACAATTAGAATGTTGTGAGTTTCCTGAATTATTAATAAAATAGTTTAATATCATTTTACTTGATATCTAAAGATTTATATTTTAATCTCTAGACCAATCACTAAAAGATAACACAAAAGCCGGGCACAGTGGCTCACACCTGTAATCCCAGCACTTTGGGAGGCCAAGGTTGGGGGATCACGAGGTCCGGAGATTGAGACCATCCTGGCTAACATGGTGAAACCCCATCTCTACTAAAAATACAAAAAATTAGCCAGGCGTGGTAGTGGGTGCCTGTAGTCCCAGCTACTCAGGGGGCTGAGGTAGAAGAATGGCGTGAACCCAGGAAGTGGAGGTTGCAGTGGGCCGAGATTGCACCACTACACTCCAGCCTGGGTGACAGAGCGAGACTCTGTCTCAAAAAAGAAAAAAAAAGAAAAGATAACACAAAAAATAAAGTACTTAACAACAACAAAACATAATGAAACAAAACCTAATTAATCCAAAAGAAGGTAGGAAATTAGAAAAAGAGAAAAAAAATTCAGTAATAACATTGAATGTAAATAGACTAAACCTTCCATGTAAAAGCCAAGGAATCAGAGGTTAGATGAAAAACCAGATCCAATATTTGCTGTTTACATGAGACAAATTTTAAGGAAAAAAAATTTGATAGAGGGTGGGCAAAGATACACCATGCAAACATTAAGCATAAGAAAGCTGCTCTGGTTTTATTAACGTAAAAAATAATACCTCAAGAGGAAGTATTACCAGAGATAAAGATGGTTACTTCATAATAATGATGAAAGGGTCAGGTATCAGGAAGACATAATGATTCTAAGTGTGTATGCATCTAATGACAGGACACTAAAATACTTGAAGCAAAACTGACATAACTAAAGAGAGAAATAGACGAATCTGCCATTGTATTATTAATCATACATTTTCACACTGCTATAAAGAATTGCCTGAGACTGGATAATTTACGAAGAAAATAGGTTTAATTGACTCACAGTTCTGCATGGCTGAGAAGGCCTCAGGAAACTTACAATTAAAGCAGAAGGTGAAGAGGAAGCAAGGCATGTCTTACATGGCAGCAGGAGAGAGAGTGTACAGGGGAAACTGCCACTTTTAAACAAGCAGATCTTGTGAGAACTCCCTATCATGAGAACAGCATAGGGGAAACCACCCCTATGGTCCAACCACCTCTACCAGGTCCCTCCCCAGACATGTGGGGATTACAATTTGAGATGAGATGTGGGTGGGGACACAGAGCCAGACCATATCACCGTCATACACATTACTGAAATGTATTGTTGGCCCTTTGTATTCCTGACTCAGCCATGCACATGGATGCTCCCATACTGACAAAATAAACTTGAGTGGGGGTGTGTGGGGAGGGAGATCTCTGGGACCTTTGCAGATAGAATCACAACTCGAGGACTGTAGGACAAAAAGGAGGTAGCTGGGCCCATGAGATGAACATACAAGCCCTTTCCTGTGGAGAACATCTTGTTGGCCAGCAATCCTGGAAGGGCCCATAGGTGTGGAATGATGTGGACACTTCATCTCTCCCAGCTTCCAGATGGGGCCTGTACCCTAGGCCACAAAGAACCTCCCATTTATTTTGGTGACAATGATTTACTGGTGTGGCCATGATACAGAAAATGTTGCAAAGCTCCGTTTTGTCATTTTTGTTCCTTCCTGCTCCTCCCTGACTGCTCCCACTGCTGGTCTGTTCTGCTTGCCAGGTCCTTGTATGTTGAGCAGAACACTCTAACAGAGTACTTTTTTGGGCTTCACAAAACTCTGACAACCTGGGCTTTCTGTGGCACTAGGGCCTGGTGATGTCTACAAAGCTTTCCACCAGGCTGTTCTGAAAACACCCTTTAGGGGTGAGTACCATCTCTGAAGGTGTGAGCCTAGTTGCAGCCCTCAGGGGCATTGCCCAGGAGATGGTATAAGGTTTCTTGTAGATAAACATCAACTTTTAAAGGTGGGGAGAAGAAGCTTGGCATAACTTTTTATGCCTTAGATAAAGAAAAAGTAAAATTTTTGAGCTTGGGAATATTAAGGCATTATGAAGCACTGGAATCCTTTTTGATGGAGGCCAGCCTTCTGAAGAACAAGCTGTGTCTGGAGGCAAATAATTTTTAAAAACTCCAAAAACTGAAAAGGTCCTTCTTAAGGTTAAATAGACTTTTCAGTAAAAGAATCAAGAGAACAGAAAACTAGATGTCCAGAATAAGAGTTGGCGAGGACTCACATCACAAGAATACAGTTGCTAGAAGATAAATCAGAAGTCATTCAATTCCAAATGACTGAAGCCAAAACAACCTTAAAGTTATGTTAGAAGAGTGAAGAATAACTAATGACAGCATTAAAGAAAGGTGTGGATGAATATGTCCATGTTTAGGAAAGCATAAAACTACTTTCCTAAGAGGCTAGTGGATAGAAAGTGGGAGAAAGTCAATAAACAGGAAAAAAATGGTTGAGGTCTCTAAACTAGCAGTTCTACACGTTTTAGTATCAGGACCCCTTTACAGTCTTAAAAATGTACTTGGAAAAGGGAGGAGTATGTTAATAGGTTTTTTAGATAATTGTGGGTATTCTTTGTTACTACTAAAACCTGATAATTACTTATTAAAGGGTAGTTGCAATGAGGAATCTGACATCAGATTAATGAAAATTTCAAATTCTGTTACATTAAAACTAATTGGTCAATACAGCACTTTGAATGGATTTATTTTACCTATGCATAGTTTTGTAACATCATATATTGGCCACTTGAGAAATATTGGCTGAGTTATTAAAATTTTCCAAATATGGACATATTTTATTGTAAAATATCAAAATATTATATTTGTTAATAACTCCACTGATTTAATCAATTTTTTTAAGTATTGGGAAGGTGTAAAGCTCATGGTGACAGACATAATTTTTTCCTAAATTCCAGTATTCACTTGAAAAGTTGAATTTTATTTATCATTGGCAAAAAATACTGTCAGTTTTCTGTCAAGTGACAGGCTTACTTTGACTATTTTTATGAAAATGTCTGCCAATACTTATAGTTTGTCAGTTTTTCTTTCAGGTGAAAATAGTTTTTTATAAAAAAAAGTAGTCATTTAGCTTGCAACTCAATCAACTGCACATGCTTTCCATACACTTTGCCTCTAGACAGTCATCATAGCTCGGTATGAAGCAGAAATATTTCATGTGTACTTATAATTTTGTTGTTCAAGACACTAGAAAAATTTGTATCAAGGTGTCAGGCTTAGATATGTAAAACTTTATTTTATAAAATAAAATTAATAGTTGTTTTCTCCTGCTTCATCAAGGACACACTTAAGTGAAGCTGCTTTTTTTTTTTTTAACTAAGATTGCAAGGCAAAGAAGAATGCAATGACTGCTAGTACCATTTGGTGCTTCTGCCTTGATTCATACTACAGTGTCACCAGTTTTACCCAGCATTGTTTTGCATTATCAGTACAAAATGTCAATGGTGACAAAAATATGTAACTGCCTTAGCATTATTATGAAAATAGTTTCAGAGGATCTCACAATCTTCTGAAAGAGTCTTGGCACCCCCAACTCCTGTACTTTGAGAACCACTGCTCTAAAGCATGGGTAGAAAAATTCTACATGAGAAAGAACATCAGATCAAACTCTTACTAATCTGTCTGCTAAAGATAGTGGGTTTGGCTGCTGTCCTGGGAAAAGATGATATAGATGAAGATCACCAGGAAATGGAAATAATTAGATAAGGAATTGGATACCACTTAGATGACCAGTCAATATGAGCTTTGAGGAAACTGATAACAAGCTAAATGCTTCCTTATAAACTCTTGAAGCAGAAAGTAATTAAATATATAGTCAACTCGCTAGAGAAGATAAAAGAGTCACTAGCAAATTACATCAAAACTCTCAAAACAAAATAAGTGCGTTGTTGGAATCAGAAAATGAAAATATTAAAATGAGATTCAAAAGCTTTAGCATGAACTTGAAGACTGAGCTTTCTTATCAAGACAATGATAAGAAACCTCACAGAAAATTATTCTGTAGAGGGAGAGAATGATTTGTGATTGAGAAGAAAAGCTCCATAGCAAATAAAAATGTGAGCCATGCCCTGAAGATCTGGATTCCAAAACAACAAAAATTAAAAATAAGCCAAAGCTTTAGGATACGAAATGAAAGGACTTATGTGCTCTTTGGAAAACCAGGCCATTGGTCTTGATAACAGCTCTTGAATTGCAGATGATAATTAAGGCTAGCAAAAAACCCTGTACAATTTAGGAGGAAAGAATGCACATGGAAGACCAAGAACAGCTGAAGATGTTAAACTTGAGATTTTTAGAAAAGGGTCCTGAAGGCCTTGCCGATCCACATGCAGTGTTTGGCAGAGGCCCACAGGAGCCAGGCAATTTGCTGGAACATTAGATCCTCAACACAGGAGGTATGTCCAGCTGGGATGGTTTGGGGATTCGAGCTTCGATATTGCCTTACATCATCAGATGCTGTCTCATGGGATCTAGACCCTAGCATGATATGGTTCCCACCAGGCCAACAATATCCTCCTCTTTGTCCACATGTGCAAGACAAAGTTTGCCTTTCTGCTTCAGACACTGGTGATCTTTCTACATGGACAAGATTTGCAAGTTTGAATGGGACTGCTTTTGAAGAGCAATTGGTCCACATTTTTAAAAAATGGAGTCTGGTGGGATGCATTGTGAGGATGCTTTTGGTTGTTTAGGTCCTCCTGATCCATCTCTATTACCTCAATCACATCATCCAGTTGAGTTTCCATGTTATAAAATATTAGCCCAGTTGAGGATCCATTGGGATACAAGAGGAGGAACCTCTTGTATCTCCCTTTCCTCCAAGAAATCCCTATGAAGTCCTGAGATTACTTTCCACAGGGGATTTTCCTGGTCCTTTCAGCCTGCATTGGCATTGAGGGACATCTGTCCATCAAGGGAGTTTCCCTGTGACTCTTGCACAAGAGCTGGATTTTACCCCCATTATCAAGAAGTGAATTCCCTAGGGCTGAGCCAGCCTTTAAGAGAGTCTCCTTCTGAAGGTCTGAACCAGAGCCATAATGTCTCTGTCATTCTTCTAAATTCATTTTGCATTTTTTTTAGTTTAATAACTGTTGCTTAAGTGATTGTACATTTGTTCAAATTGAAGCTTGATAGAATTATAATTCTTGGGGTAATATTTTATAAGTGAAGTTGATTTACAAACTAGATTCTTATAAATGAACCATTTCCATATTATTGTACTCTCTAGGTAGTAGAAAATTTGTATTTTGATTTGATTAACCCATTCCCCATAAGTTATAATAGACATTTTGCATAAGTAACTACATACATTTAAAACTTTAAAAGTCATTTGTCTCTGTTATGAACTGTTTTCTACTGTAATATTGAGGAAATTGTGAAAGTTGTTCAAAGTTTAGTGAAATTTTTACTGGTTTTTAAAAATAGTAAATGAGTAAAGTGTTGTCACAGAGTGCCTTTCTACGTCAGAGCTGCAGCTGGGACAAAAGAGTAAGTACCATGCATCTGACGAGAGGGGCCAGATTATTCATGTGGTATGGTCCTTGCTAAATGGAACTTTGAACCAGCCAGTTCCACCTCCCGTCCCAAAGCCCATCACTCTATTCTGTATGCCTGTATTCTATGTATACGGGGAGACAGGAGGGATGGGGTATCTGAATCTCTTTGGGGAGAGATGAAGGAGTGCTGCGTCCCCCTCTCCTCACTTAAGCTAGGTGAAAGAGTTCTCAATAGAACTTCTGGAAGATGTGCCCTATGTTGGAGGACACAGAGGCTAGTTTCTGGTACACATCTAGAAATATTAAATGTGAGGGGCTGGTTATACTTCCCCAGGTCAGGGTGTTGGGAGTGCAGCAGCAGCAGGAATAAGAAGTACTTTTAGCTGTGGTGGGATAAGTGTGGTCCTTGGAAGACAGTTGGGGATATGTTGAATTTAAAGCACTGTGCCCCAAAGTTCTGCCTGTGCCAATGAGGTAAATCATGAGCAAGAGCCTGTCTTTCACTGGAACAATGTAGAGGGAGGCCCCTAAGTGGGGAGTTCCCCAAATGGACTAAAGAGAAAGGGCTAGTATTTAGGTATCTGCCTCTTACAGGGAGCTCTGACCCCAGATTAATATCAGTGAAATGACTTTTTATCTATCTCTCTTCTCTTCTGTTGGCCCCACTTCTCAGCAGGGAAGTGAGAAAGGAAGTAAAACAAAAACAGAAAAAGTTGCCTTTTGGCTCCCTTCTTCTACTGCCTCCCAATCAGGTTTCTAAGCTCAGATCAGATTAAGCATTTTAAATTAAATTAGATTGAAATTTTGACTTAGATTTAATTAAACATTTTAATACCCCAGAATGAGAGTGTTATTTATGTTTAATACTTTAAAGTTACTGAAAAGGCTACAAGATCTGCTTCAAATATCATCCAGCTGAGAGACAGAAATATTAAGAAAAAAAGATATTTCAATATTTTACCCCCACTTGGTTTGGATTGGTAAATATATTCATTATGGTAGCAATAAATATCTTTGTATACAGACCTTTATTATTCATTGGGGTAATTTTCTTACGATAAATGCCCAGATGTGAAAAAATTGATCAAAGTTTATGAACATCATTATGGCTTCAGATAAGAAGTGCTAAACTGACAACCGATGTTTACCAATATAACCTGCCCCTGGCAACACAAAAAAATTCATTTCATACCAAATGTCATTGTACCATTTGTCACCCTTATCATAAGACATCCCAAGTCAAGGTCACAACAATATAGTGTAGAAAGTAGAACAGGAATCAGAACTGCTAGTTTTCTCTTTGTACCAATGACTATATGATTACATATTTAGAAAAAACATACAAAAATTCATATGGATTTTGTTTTGCAAAAATAAAAATGTGATTATACAGTACATATTTGTATTCACTTTGTTGTGAGTGTCTTCCCATGCCAGTACACAAAGATCTCACTTCTTTTGCTAACAGACGTCACTTTTCTTAAAAAATAAATACATTAAGTTAAAAATTTAGGCTGGACGTGGTGGCTCATGCCTGTAATCCCAACACATTGGGAGGCCCAGGTGGGCAAATTGCTCAGAAGTTCATGACCAGCCTGAGCAGCATGGCAAAACTCCATCTCTACCAAAATATATAAAATATTAGCCAGTGTGGTGGCATGTACTTGTAGTCCCAGCTACTTGGGAGGTTGAGGCGGGAGGATCACTTGAGCCTGGGAGGTGGAGGCTGCATGGAGCTGAGATCATGCCACTGAACTCCAACCTAGGTGACAGAGTGAGACTCTGACACACACACACACAAACACACACACACACGCACACACACAAATTAGGGGAAAAGTCACATTAAATGTCTCATATTAATTAATTGCTTGGCCTTACAAGCACTGCAGTCTTTCTTCTTTCCGCTCTTTCCCTTCTCTCTTTATGGTTGTATCCTGTATTGTACATCACTTTCAGAATATGCACTGTGTTGTTTAGCACCCACACATTTAATATATAGGTGCTGCACATACAGGCATGAAGGAAACAAACATGGCACCTGCTCTTTGGAGTTTCCACCCTCATGGATCTCTCTGACTTTTTGCTCTGCCTTCTAAGCTTAATATTTAAATTCCAAACGCTTATCATATCCTATTTATTTGCTAAAAGTTGGCCAATAATTAATAATGATCTTTCTAGTAGTAACGCTGTCAGGCCTCTGAGCCCAAGCCAAGCCATCACATCCCCTGTGACTTGCACGTGTATGTATATGCCCAGATGGCCTGAAGTAACTGAAGAATCACAAAAGAAGTGCAAATGCCCTGCCCTGCTTTAACTGATGACATTCCACCACAAAAGAAGTGAAAATGACTGGTCCTTGCCTTAAGCCATGATATTATCTTGTGAAATTCCTCTTCCTGGCTCATCCTGGCTCATCCTGGCTCAAAAAGCTCCCCCACTGAGCACCTTGTGACCCCCCCACTCCTGCCCGCCAGACCACAACCCCCTTTGACAGTAATTTTCCTTTACCTACCAAAATCCTATAAAACGGCCCCACACTTATCTCCCTTTGCTGACTCTCTCTTCGGACTCAGCCCGCCTGCACCCAGGTGAAATAAACAGCCATGTTGCTCACACAAGGCCTGTTTGGTGGTCTCTTCACACGGACATGTATGACATTTTGGTGCTGTGAATCGGATCAGGAGACCTCCCTTGGGAGATCAATCCCTTGTCCTCCTGGCTGTTCCCTGAAAAAGATCCACCTATGACCTCGGGTCCTCAGACCAACCAGCCCTAGGAACATCTCACCAATTTTAAATCAGGTAAGCGGCCCCTTTTTTACTCTCTTCTCCAACCTCTCTCACTATCCCTCGACCTCTTTCTCCTTTCAATCTTGGCACCACCCTTCAATCTCTCCTTTCTCTTAATTTCAATTCCTTTCATTTTCTCGTAGAGACAAATGAGACACGTTTTATCCATGGACCCAAAATGCTGGCGTAGGTCACGGACTGGGGAAGGCAGCCTTCCCTTGGTGTTTAATCATTGCAGGGATGCCTCTCTGATTACTCACCCACATTTCAGGGGTGTCTGACCATGCTGCAGGGATGCCTGTCTTGGTCCTTCACCCTAAGCAGCAAGTCCCGCTTTTCTGGGTGAGGGGCAAGCACCCTGACTGCTTCTCTCCGTTTCTACCCCTTCCCTGCTTTTCTGGGGGAGGGGCAAGTACCCCGACCTCATTTTTTGCACCCCCTCTTTTTTGTGCCCCCTCTCATTTTTGCTCCCTGACCTCTTACTTTTGTTCCTCAATCCCTTAGTTCCACGCCCCGATCCCTTTCCTGCTTTTCTGGAGGACAAGAACCTCCAAACTCCTTCTCTCGGTGTCTCTACTCTTTCTTTTCTCTGGGCTTGCCTCCTTCACTATGGGCAACCTTCCACCCTCCATTCCTCCTTCTTCCCCCTTAGTCTGTGTTCTTAAGAACTTAAAACCTTTTCAACTCACACCTGACCTAAAACCTAAATGCCTTATTTTCTTTTTTTTTTTTTTTTTTTTTTTTTTTTTTTTTGAGACAGAGTCTCGCTCTGTCGCCCAGGCTGGAGTGCAGTGGCGGGACCTCAGCTCACTGCAAGCTCCGCCTCCCGGGTTTACGCCATTCTCCTGCCTCAGCCTCCCAAGTAGCTGGGACTACAGGCGCCCGCCATCTCGCCCGGCTAGATTTTTGTATTTTTTTTTTTTAGTAGAGATGGGGTTTCACCGCGTTAGCCAGGATGGTCTCGATCTCCTGACCTCGTGATCCGCCCGTCTCGGCCTCCCAAAGTGCTGGGATTACAGGCTTGAGCCACCGCGCCCGGCCCTAAATGCCTTATTTTCTTCTACAATGCCGCTTAATGCCAATACAAACTCTACAGTAGTTCCAAATAGCCAGAAAACGGCACTTTCGATTTTTCCATCCTACAAGATCTAAATAATTCTTGTTGTAAAATGGGCAAACGGTCTGAGATGCCTGACATCCAGGCATTCTTTTACACATCGGTCCCTCCCTAGTCTCTGTTCCCAATGCAACTCGTCCCAAATCTTCCTTCTTTCCCTCCCGCCTGTCCCCTCAGTCCCAACCCCAAGCGTCGCTGAATCTTTCTAAAAATCATCCTTTTCTACAGACCCATCTAATCTCTGTCCTCCTCGCCAGGCCAAGCTAAGTCCCAATTTTTCCTCAGCCTCCGCTCCCCCACCCTGTAATCCTTTTATCACCTCCCCTCCTCATACCCGGTCTGGCTTACAGTTTCGTTCGTGACTAGCCCTCCCCCACCTGTCCAGCAATTTCCTCTTAAAAAAGTGGCTAAAGCTAAAGGCACAGTCAAGGTTAATGTTCCTTTTTCTTTATCCGACCTCTCCTAAATCAGTTAGCATTTAGGCTCTTTTTCATTAAAAAAAAAAACCTTAGCCCAGTTCATGGCCTGTTTAGCAGCAACCCTGAGACGCTTTTCAGCCCTAGACCCTGAAAGGTCAGAAGGCTGTCTTATTCTTAATATGCATCGTATTTTATTACCCAATCTGCTCCCCACATTAAATAAAGCTCCAAAAATTAAATTCCGGCCCTCAAACCCCACAACAGGACTTAATGAGCCTCGCCTTCAAGGTGTACAATAATAGAGTAAAGGCAGCCAAGTAGCAACTTATTTCTCAGTTGGAGTTCCTTGCCTCCACTGTGAGACAAACCCCAGCCACATCTCCAGCACACAACTCTGAACACTTGAACCGCAGCTGCCAGGGGTTCCTCCAGAACCTCCTCCCCCAGGAGCTTGCTACAAGTGCCGGAAATCTGGCCACTGGGCCAGAGAATGCCCGCAGCCCGGGATTCCTCCTAAGCTGTGTCCCATCTGTGCAGGACCCAACTGGAAATTGAACTGTTTAACTCGCCCGGCAGCCACTCCCAGAGCCCCTGGAGCTCTGGCCCAAGGCTCTCTGACTCCTTCCCAGATCTTCTTGGCTTAGCGGCTGAAGACTGACGCTGTCCCATTGGCTCGGAAGCCTCCTGGACCATCACAGACGCTTTGGGTAACTCTTACAGCGGAGGGTAAGTCCGTCCCCTTCTTAATCAATACAGAGGCTGCCCACTCCACATTGCCTTCTTTTCAAGGGCCTGTTTCCTTTGCCTCCATAACTGTTGTGGATATTGACGGCCAGGCTTTTAAAACTCCCCAACTCTGGTGCCAACTTGGACAACATTCTTTTATACACTCCTTTTTAGTTATCCCTACCTGTCCAGTTCCCTTATTAGGTCAAGAAATTTTAACTAAATTATCTGCTTCCCTGACTATTCCTAGGCTACAGCCACACCTCATTGCCGCCGTTTCCCCCAGTTCAAAGCCTCCTTCGCATCCTCCCCTCGTATCCCCTCACCTTAGCCCCCAAGTATAAGATACTTCTACTCCCTCCTTGGCGACTGATCATGCACCCCTTACCATCTCATTAAAACCTAATCATCCCTACCCCGCTCAATGCCAATATCCCATCCCGCAGCACGCTTTAAAAGGATTAAAGCCTGTTATCACTTGCCTGCTACAGCATGGGCTTTTAAAGCCCGCAAACTCCCCCTTACAATTCCCCCATTTTACCTGTCCAAAAACCAAATAAGGCTTACAGGTTAGTTCAAGATCTGCACCTTACCAACCAAATTGTCTTCCTTATCCACCTGTAGTGCCAAACCTAAATACTCTCCTATCCTCAGTACCTCCCTCCACAACCCATTATTTTGTTCTGGATCTCAAACATACTTTGTTTTACTATTATTAATATAAGAAGGCAGGAATGTCAGGCCTCTGAGCCCAAGCCAAGCCATCGCATCCCCTGTGACTTGCACGTATATGCCCAGCTGGCCTGAAGTAACAGAAGAATCACAAAAGAAGTGCAAATGCCCTGCCCTGCCTTAACTGATGACATTCCACCACAAAAGAAGTGAAAATGGCCGGTCCTTGCCTTAAGCGATGATATTATCTTGTGAAATTCTTTTTCCTGGCTCATCTTGGCTCAAAAAGCTCCCCCACTGAGCACCTTGTGACCCCCACTCCTGCCAGAGAACCCCCCTTTGACTGTAATTTCCTTTACCTACTGAAATCCTATAAAACGGCCCCACACTTATCTCCCTTTGCTGACTCTCTTTTTCGGACTCAGTCCGCCTGCACCCAGGTGAAATAAACAGACATTTTGGTGCCGTGACTCGGATCAGGGGGACCTCCCTTGGGAGATCAATCCCCTGTCCTCCTGCTCTTTGTTCCATGAAAAAGATCCACCTATGACCTCGGGTCCTCAGACCCAACAGCCCAAGGAACATCTCACCAATTTTAAATCGGGTAAGCGGCCCCCTTTTTACTCTCTTCTCCAACCTCTCTCTCTGTCTCTCAACCGCTTTCTCCTTTGAATCTTGGCACCACCCTTCAATCTCTCCCTTCTCTTAATTTCAATTCCTTTGACTTTCTGGTAGAGACAAAGGAGACACGTTTTATCCATGGACCCAAAACTCAGCACCGGTCACAGACTGGGGAAGGCAGCCTTACCTTGGTGTTGAATCATTGCAGGGACGCCTCTCTGATTACTCACCCACGTTTCAGGGGTGTCTGACCATGCTGCAGGGACGCCTGCCTTGGTCCTTCACCCTTAGTGGCAAGTCCCGCTTTTCTGGGGGAGGGGCAAGCACCCCAACCCCTTCTCTGTCTCTACCCCTTCTCTGCTTTTCTGGGGGAGGGGCAAGAACCCTGACCTCTTATTATTGCGCCCTGACCTTATTTGTGCCCCCTCTTATTTTTGTGCCCCAATACCTTAGTTCCACGCCCCGACCCCTTTCCCGTTTTTCTGGAGGACAAGAACCCCCCGAACCCCTTCTCTCCATATCTCTACTCTCTCTTTTCTCTGGGCTTGCCTCCTTCACTATGGGCAACCTTCCACCCTCCATTCCTCCTTCTTCTCCCTTAGCCTGTGTTCTCAAGAACTTAAAACCTCTTCAACTCACACCTGACCTAAAACCTAAATGCCTTATTTTCTTCTACAATACTGCTTAACCCCAATACATACTCGACAGTAATTCCAAATAACCAGAAAACGGCACTTTCGATTTTTTCCATCCTACAAGAGCTAAATAGTTCTTGTCATAAAGTGGGCAAACGGTCTGAGGTGCCTGACGTCCAGGCATTCTTTTACACATCAGTCCCTCCCCAGTCTCTGTTCCCAATGAAACTCGTCCCAAATCTTCTTTCCCTCTTTCCTTCTTTCCCTCCCGCCTGTCCCCTCAGTCCCAACCCCAAGCGTCGCTGAGTCTTTCTAATCTTCCTTTTCTATAGACCCATCTGACCTCTTCCCTCCTCGCCAGGCTGAACTAAGTCCCAATTTTTCCTCAGCCTCTGCTCCCCTACCCTGTAATCCTTTTATTACCTCCACTTCTCACACCTGGTCTGGCTTACGGTTTCCTTTCACGACTAGCCCTCCCCC
Source organism: Piliocolobus tephrosceles (assembly GCF_002776525.5). Classification (NCBI taxonomy): domain Eukaryota; kingdom Metazoa; phylum Chordata; class Mammalia; order Primates; family Cercopithecidae; genus Piliocolobus; species Piliocolobus tephrosceles. Next base: position 136,503,520 of record NC_045435.1, read on the forward strand.
ACCTGCCCAGCAATTTCCTCTTAAAAAAGTGGCTAGAGCTAAAGGCATAGTTAAGGTTAATGTTCCTTTTTCTTTATCCTACCTCTCCCACATCAGTTAGTGTTTAGGCTCTTTTTCATCAAATATGAAAAACTTAGCCCAGTTCATGGCCTATTTAGCAGCAACCCTGAGACGCTTTTCAGCCCTAGACCCTGAAAGGTCAGAAGGCTGTCTTATTCTTAATATGCATTTTATTTTATTACCCAATCTACTCCCCACATTAAATAAAGCTCCAAAAATTAAATTCCGGCCCTCAAACCCCACAACAGGACTTAATGAGCCTCGCCTTCAAGATGTACAATAATAGAGTAAAGGCAGCCAAGTAGCAACTTATTTCTCAGTTGGAGTTCCTTGCCTCCACTGTGAGACAAGCCGCAGCCACATCTCCAGCACACAACTCTGAACACCTGAACCACAGCTGCCAGGGGTTCCTCCAGAACCTCCTCCCCCAGGAGCTTGCTACAAGTGCTGGAAATCTGGCCACTGGGCCAGGGAATGCCCGCAGCCCGGGATTCCTGCTAAGCCGTGTCCCATCTGTGCGGGACCCCACTGGAAATCGGACGGTCCAACTCGCCTGGCAGCCACTCCCAGAGCCCCTGGAGCTCTGGCCCAAGGCTCTCTGACTGACTCCTTCCCAGATCTTCTTGGCTTAGCGGCTGAAGACTGAGGCTGTCCCATTGGCTCGGAAGCCTCCTGAACCATCACAGACGCTGTGGGTAACTCTTACAGCGGAGGGTAAGTCCGTCCCCTTAATCAATACGGAGGCTGCCCACTCCACATTACCTTCTTTTCAAGGGCCTGTTTCCTTTGCCTCCATAACTGTTGTGGATATTGACGGCCAGGCTGCTAAACCTCTTAACACTCCCCAACTCTGGTGCCAACTTGGGAAACATTCTTTTATGCATTCTTTTTTAGTTATCCCCACCTGCCCAGTTCCCTTATTAGGCCAAGACATTTTAACTAAATTATCTGCTTTCCTGTCTATTCCTAGGCTACAGCCACACCTCATTGCTGCCTTTTCCCCCAGTTCAAAGCTTCCTTCGCATCCTCCCCTCGAACCCCCCAACCTTAACCCACAAGTATAAGATACCTCTACTCCCTCCTTGGCGACTGATCACACGCCCCTCACCATCTCATTAAAACCTAATCACCCTTACCCCGCTCAATGCCAATATCCCATCCTGCAGCATGCTTTAAAAAGATTAAAGCCTGTTATCACTCGCCTGCTACAGCTTGGGCTTTTAAAACCTATAAACTCTCCTTTCAATTCCTCCATGTTACCTGTCCTAAAACCAGACAAGGCTTACAGGTTAGTTCAAGATCTGCACCTTACCAACCAAATTGTTTTGCCTATCCACCCTGTGGTGCCAAACCCATATACTCTCCTATCCTCAATACCTCCCTCCACAACCCATTATTCTATTCTAGATCTCAAACATACTTTCTTTACTATTCCTTTACACCCTTCATCCCAGCCTATCTTTTGCTTTCACTTAGACTGACCCTGACACCCACCAGGCTCAGCAAATTACCTGGGCTGTACTGCCACAAGGGTTCACAGACAGCCCCATTACTTCAGTCAAGCCCAAACTTCTTCCTCATTTGTTACCTATCTCGGCATAATTCTCATAAATACACACGTGCTCTCCCTGCTGATCGTGTCCGACTAATCTCCCAAACCCCAATCCCTTCTACAAAACAACTCCTTTCCTTCCCAGGCATGGTTAGTGTGGTCAGAATTCTTACACAAGAGCTGGGACCGCATCCTATAGCCTTTCTGTCCAAACGACGTGACTGTTTTAGCCTAGCCTTCATGTCTGCGCGCAGTGGCTGCCACTGCTTTAATACTGTTGGAGGCCCTAAAAATCACCAACTATGCTCAACTCTCTACAGTTCTCATAACTTCCAAAATCTATTTTTCTTCCCCCAACCTTTGCTCAAGGCAACGCTTATGCTGATAAGGTAGCTAAAAAAGCATCCATCAAAAGGCATCAGATCCCATCGCTCAGGACAATGCTTATGCTGATAAGGTAGCTAGAAAAGCAGCTAGCTTCCAACTTCTATCCCTCAGGGCAGTTTTCCTCCTTCACATCGGCCACTCCCACCTACTCCCCCACTGAAAGCTCCACCTATCAATCTCTTCCCACACAAGGCAAATAGTTCTTAGACCAAGGAAATTATCTCTTTTCAGCCTCACAGGCCCATTCTATTCTGTCATCATTTCATAACCTCTTCCATGTAGGTTACAAGCTGCTAACCCATCTCTTAGAACCTCTCATTTCCTTTCCATCATGGAAATCTATCCTAAAGGAGATCACTTCTCAGTGTTCCATCTGCAATTCTACTGCCCCTCAGGGATTGTTCAGGCCCCCTCCCTTTCCTACACATCAAGCTTGAGGATTTGCCCCTGCCCAGGACTGGCAAATTGACTTTACTCACATGCCCCAAGTCAGAAAACTAAAATATCTCTTAGTCTGGGTAGATACTTTCACTGGATGGGTAGAGGCCTTTCCCACAGGGTCTGAGAAGTTCACCGCGGTCATTCCTTCCCTTCTGTCAGACATAATTCCTCAGTTTGGCCTTCCTACCTCTATATAGTCTGATAACAGCCTTTAATAGTCAAATCACCCAAGCAGTTTCTCAGGCTCTTGGTATTCAGTAAAACCTTTATATCTTTTACCATCCTCAGTCTTCAGGAAAGGTAGAATGGACTAATGGTCCTTTAAAAACACACCTCACCAAGCTCAGTCACCAACTTAAAAAGGACTAGGCAACACTTTAATCACTTTCCTTTCTCAGAATTCAGGCCTGTCCTCAGAATGCTACAGGTTCCAGCCCATTTGAGCTACCGTGTGACCAACTTAGACTGCACCCCAAAAAACTTTCATCCCTACTGTCTTCTGTCTAGTCACACTCCTATTCACCGTTCTCAACTACTCATATATGCCCTGCTCATGTTTACACTGCTAGTTTACACTCTTTCTCCAAGCCATCACAGCTGATATCTCCTAGTTCTATCCCAAACCGCCACTCTAAATTCCCTCTCAAAGTAAATAAATAATCTTTGCTAGCAAGGCTATGCTGAGCCTCCTTAAGCACTCTCTAATTAGATGTCTTAGGTCCTCCCAATTCTTAGTCTTTTGATACCTGTTTTCTCTCCTTCTCTTATTCAGACCTTGTGTCTTCTGTTTAGTTTTTTAATTCATACAAAACCGCATCCAGGCCATCACCAATCATTCAATACGACAAATGTTTCTTCTAATGACCCCACAATATCACCCCTTACCACAAAATCTTCCTTCAGCTTAATCTCTCCCACTCTAGGTTCCCACGCTGCCCCTAATCCCACTTGAAGCAGCCCTGAGAAACATCGCCCATTCTTTCTCCATATCACCCCCCAAAAAGTTTTCGCCGCCCCAACACTCAACACTATTTTGTTTTATTTTTCATATTAATATAAGAAGACAGGAATGTCAGTCCTCTGAGCCCAAGCCAAGCCATCGCATGCCCTGTGACTTGCATGGATACACCCAGATGGCCTGAAATAACTGAAGAATCACAAAAGAAGTGCAAATGCCCTGCCTCGCCTTAACCAATGACATTCCACCACAAAAGAAGTGAAAATAGCCGGTCCTTGCCTTAAGCGATGATATTATCTTGTGGAATTCCTCTTTCTGGCTCATCCTGGCTCAGAAAGCTCCCCCACTGAGCACCTTGTGACCCCCCACTCCTGCCCGCCAGACCACAACCCCCCTTTGACTGTAATTTTCCTTTACCTACCCAAATCCTATAAAACGGCCCCACACTTGTCTCCCTTTGCTGACTCTCTTTTCGGACTCAGCCCGCCTGCACCCAGGTGAAATAAACAGCCATGTTGCTCACACAAAGCCTGTTGGGTGGTCTCTTCACACAGACACGCATGACAAACACAAAGTGGGAAATTTGACCAGATATGTAAGTTACAGTTGCTAAGGAAATGAACAGTTATTCACAGTTCTGGGGATGGAGAGAACTTTCCCCATGGGTTTTCATTAAGAAGATACTTTGGCTGGGCACAATGGCTCATGCCTATAATCCCAGCACTTTGGGAGGCTGAGCCAGGCGGATCACCTGAAGTCAGGAGTTTGAGACCAGCCTGGCCAATATGGTGAAACCCCATCTCTAATAAAAATACAAAAAGAAAATTAGCCAGGCATGGTTGCATGTGCCTGTAATCCCAGCTACTCGGGAGGCTGAGGCAGGAGAATGGCTTGAACCCAGGAGGCGACGGTTGCAGTGAGCCAAGGTCATGCTATTGCACTCCAGCCTGGGTGACAGAGTGAGACTCCATCTCAAAAAAAAAAAAAAAAAAAAAAAAGATATGATGTAGTGCACTATATTCTCAACATTATCTCAACAGTCAGCACAAACTGAATTTCACAACACTGTTTTCTAGGGTGTGCTTCAATACAGGCCAGTGACCTAATGCCAAACACAATTCAGAAAAATGAATTGTCCCAGGATGACAAAGCTTAATGACTAGGTATACAACTTTCTGATTAACCCAATGACATAATTTAGAGGGTCTGGAGTCTAGACTCCAGACACTAGAGAATATGTGGAATACATATGTTTTATGAAATAATTCATTAATAATACCTCATGCAACATAAGTCTCTATGAAGATAAGTTAGCAAGGAGTTTGAGAATATACTTCACGAGTCCAGGTATTTCATGCCACCTAGTTATAGCATCTTATAGCTTTAATGGGTTCTACAACATATCAAAGCTGATGCTAGGAATTTGATGTAGATAGCTGATTCCAAAATATCCCTACCCTACAATGCTCACCATTGCAAAGGAAACCAAGACTTGTACACAAATAGCTGTAAGAAAAAGTATTACATGTTAAGGGTCATAAAAGGAGTTTAGATAAAGTGCAATTCATTCATTCAACAAACATTTATTAAGTACCTAGGATTTGCCAAGTACTGTGCTAAATTTTAATGATACATCATGCCTAATAAAAAGTTCATTGCCAACAAAATTTTAAAAAATAAAAAGATGTCATTTCACATGCCTGTAATCCCAGCTAATTGGGAGGCTGAAGCAGGAGAATTGCTTGAACTTGGGAGGCAGAGGTTCAGTAAGCCGAGATGGAGCCATTGCACTCCAGCCTGGGAAACAAGAGTGAGACTCTGTCAAAAAAAAAAAAAAGAAAGAAAGAAAGAAAAGAAAAAGATTACATTTCCAAGGTACCAAGAAGTATTAAATATCCGTCAGCAAATAAAAAAAAAAAATGTGAAATATCTTTATAAGCATTTCAGAGATAAATTTTAAAAGACCTAAATAAGTGGAAGGATATACTACATTCATGGATCGGAAGACTCAATATTGTTAAGGTGTCAATTCTTACCAAATTAATCTGTAGGTTTAATGCAATTACAATCAAAATTACATTAGAAACTTTTTTGTGGCAATAGATAAGCTGATTATAAAATGTGTATGGAAATACAAGAGACCTAGAAGAGCTGCAGTAGGGAGAAATGATCCCTCCAAAATGTTCACATCTTAATTTATGGGACCTGTGAATAGTTATAATACATAGCAAAAGGACTTTGCAAGTGTAATTAAGGTTATGGACTTTAAAATAAGGAGATTATCCTGAATTATCTGGATAGTCCCAATCCAATCATGTGAGCCCTAAAAAGCAGGGCACTTTCTTTGACTGAATGCAGAAGAGATGCAGCAAGGGAGCCAGAGAAGTTTGAAGTATGTGAAGGACTCATCTTCAAACCATTGCTGGTGGTTTGAAGATAGAGAGGGCAGCATGACAAAGAGTGCAGGTGGGTTTATAGCTGTTAGAGGCTCCCAGATAACAGCCAGTAAGTAAGGGGAGAACTGAGTCTTACAGTTGCAAAGAACTGAATTCATTCAAAAACCTGAATGAGCTTGAAAGGAGAGTATCCCTAAGGGACTTCAAATAAATACCCAGACTGTCTGATATTTTAGTTTTGGCCTTGTGAGACCCTAAGTAGAGCAACTAGTTGAGCCCATCTAGACCTCTGATTTACAGAACTGTGAGACAATAAATTTGTGTTGTTTTAAGCTGTTAAGCTTTGTGGTACACTGCTACAGGATCAGTAGAAAACTAATACTACATCGAAGGCAATCTTGAGAACAAAACCGCAGGACTTAACGTTCTTTGTTTCTAAGAATTGTTCTCTCCACCACATACCTCCAGATGCAAGAATGGCTTTTGAGGCCATGTTTGTCTTATATGACTCTTTTCGTGTCTGGCTACAACTGATTGGACTGGGATGAACCTGATTGTCCAGGGAATTCGAACTAAGCCCCGCAGAGACAGGGTCTGTTACTCCAATGCATCTCACTCCCTAAATAAGTGGAGTAAATATTCATGTGCTTCCTTCGAACCTGGGTTTTAACCAAAAGAATGAAGCAGAAGTGAAGTGTCACTGTGTCAGTTTTACTCATGTGATCATGTGTTTACGTTTACAGTTAGGAAAGACATGAAAATGCAAAATGAAGCTCATGGCATGATAGGGTTGATATGATAATTAAATATGCTTGTGCTCATGCAATGCCATGTCTGATTCTTGCTATGTGCCTGATACTTAACAGGAGCCTAAGTAAATGTGAGTTGCATTTGCCAGGTAAATAATTGGAGACTGAGAGCGTTCTGAATTTCTCTTCTAGTAGTGATGGTTATTGACTCAATTTCCTTAGATTAAATATAGCTATGTGCACAGTAGCTTATAGGGAATTGGATACAGTCTGTATCTGTCTGACTCCAGAGAAGTGGCGGGGGAAAAAACTCATGAGAAGATCAGATCAGAGCCCAGGCTATATAAGTACAGCAAACCAACTGAGCTAACCAGTTTATAGCTCATGAGTGAGTCCATGGTAAACTTCAAAGGCTGCTCACAGAAGCCTCATTGCCTTCCCTGCCACCACTTGAGAGAGCAAGGTCTTGCCTTTCTTAACTGCCAACCCTAGAACCAAAGCACAGTTCTTTGATCCTGTTGTGTACTCTGCTACCTGGTGGAGTTATGTCACATGTGATGCTAATGTCTAATATGTAACTGAGCACTTCCCATGAGGCAGATGCCATTCTAAATACTTGATGTGTATTAATTCATTTTAACCTGCCAATATGCCTCATGAGATGGGTATTAATAATATTCTCATTTATAGATGATGAAACTGAATTAGCAGAGTTTAAATCACTTCACTTCAAACAACAAATTAGTAGCAGAACTCGAATTTATCTCAGGCAGTCTAATCCAGAATTTGTGTTTTTAACCACAATGTTATAGTGATTAGCTACAGGATGAGAAATGTCAGAGTTAAAATTATTTTGAAAATAAAATTGGTTTGGCTTCACAAATTGCAGGTACACAGAAAAATTGCAGGTACACAGAGTTCCGTTTTTTTGACCTCAAAGACGAGGTGTATTTCCCTTCTTGCTCCTTTCAGGACACTGAAAAGAACATGTCTACAAGCTTCTCCCCTGCTTCACTTTGTGGTGAGTCTCTGCTTTCTAGAACAGGAACATTTTCTTTTGGGTTCCTGCACTTGAATATCTCCTTCCCCTAATTTATCTTCCTGAATGGATGGTCATGGTGACATCTACAACCTGCTTTCAGTAATTTCTATTCTGATTAGCTAAAATATAGGTATTGTTTTGTATCTTGTTTAATTTATTTTTACACAAGTTTACCTATATAACGAGCCTGCATATGTACCCCTGAACTCAAAATAAAAGTTAAAAAAATTTCTTTCATTCACATTCTTTCCTCTGCAACCTTACTTCCTTATTTTTCTGTTTTCTATTAGTCATTTTCTGACATTTTGAAAATTAATATTTATACTACCCACATCTATGTTTGATTTTTATAAAATGGCCCTTGTCATGTGCAGTTGAAGAAGTGGGCTATTTGTTACACACCATTTACCAAGGCTTTATTTTTCTTACGATTGCTTGCTCTTGATGGGACATTTATTCATAACAGAATGTGGACCTCTTTTAAAACTTTAATATCTAAAGACTTGCACTGAATTTTCTCCACATTTACACTTTCTGGAGTCCTCTGAAATTTTCCATATCCTTTGGTACTTGAATTCCACACAGGTGAAATTTGGGGACCAAAAGAGATACCTTTTCCCATACATGAGGCAAATATCTATTTTCCTATCATGTTTGCCACAGAATGAAACCTAATCTCAAGATCCCTAAGCTCTGTTCTGAGATCGCTTATAAACTTTGATGGTGTTGGAAATCTATCAATTTTGGATCCAAGTTTTCTACTAATGCTTCTAGACCATGGGACCTCGTAGAAACTTCCAACTGATATGCAGCAACAACATGCAGGAAGACAAAGGCACCTCCAAAGGGACTGAGAGTAATCTTAAGGCAGTGAACAGCTAGAGATTCCAGATCTTGGTGTTGGCATTGGCATCCCTGTTCTTCCCTTCAGAAGAGGATATTCTTAAAATGGGCGATTTGTAGGTAAGTATCTAATTTGGCATCTCTAGATGCAGAACTTGAGGCAGAGATTTGGGTACATGTGACTTTCTACAACATGGACATTTCCTTTTGGGTTCCTGCACTTGAATATCTCCTTCCCCTAATTTATCTTCCTGAGCGAACAGCCATGTGATGTCTATAAACTACTTTCTCTACTTTCTTTTCTCTTCTGCTTCCCTATTTGAGGGAATACTCTTCAGGAATTACCTGTTTGGGAGTGAAGAAAGCAGGACTGGAAGGCAAAGAATCAAGCAAGGCAGTCATCCAAGTTGGCTTTTATCCATTCAGGCTCTGGAGCATGCATGGTGCCTTGGAGAAGGGGTTGGGCTCTTAATATATATATATATATATATATATATATATATATATATATATATTTTGAGACAGTCTTGCTTGTTGCCCAGGTTGGAGTGCAGTGGTGTAATCATAGCTCACTGCAGCCTTGATCTGCCCACCTCAAGCTATCCTTCCAGCTTAGCCTCTTGAGTAGGTGGTACTACAGGTGCCTACTACCATGCCTGGCTATTTTTTTATTTTTTTATTTTTAGTAGAAACAAGATCTTGCTATGTTGCTTAAGCTGGTCTTGAACTTCTAAACTCAAATAATTCTCCCACCTCAGCCTCCCAAAGTGCTGGGATTCCAAGCATGAGCCATTGTGCCCTGCTGGGCTTTTAAATTTATTTATTCTTGTATCACTTATTAGTTGTTTGCCACTATCTGCCTCCTCCCTTGGTCACGTAAACTTCTAGGCATCCCCTGGCCAGCTATTCTCTTTAGTCAAGTACAATTCTCTGGCAAAGTTTACTCAGGTAAACTGTTAATGGCACCATTTGCAGCACCTGGGAGAGGGGCACACCAGTTGTTAAAGAGTGTCCAGTGGATCTCATACAGAGTCTATTACAACAGGTAAGAGCAGAGTGATTATTTATAGCTCAAAAAAGACACATTTTTTTTTTTTTTCCAGTATGCAGGAAATGTTCTGTGTCGTGTGTTGATTGGAGTTTCATCCTACAAGTGTTCCTATTAGAGTTAGGAATGTGTTTGGCTGCAATAATAGGCAACCTAATTAATACTGGCTTAAACAAATAATGATTTATTTTCCCCATGCAGTTCCAGATTGAACAAATGCCATGAGGGACACAGGCTTCTCGAAATTTCTCTGCCATTCTTAGCATGTTGGTGTCATCCCATTCATGGTCACCTAATGCTGCAGTACCCCAGGCCTCCTCCATGTTGCAGGCAGAAAGAAGTAAGAAAGGGAAGTGCTGGCACTGACAGGCTTCCACTTCTGCTTCACACAATGTAACTGTGGTATATGGCTACTCCTGGCTGCAGGAGAGGCTGAGAAAACCAGCTTTTGGTTTTTATAGCCTCAACAGAATGGAGATAGGCATGGGATAGTGAGATTGGAAATGAAAATCGGTCTAGTTTTTCTGCAGTATCTGCTACAGAACCTTTATTTTTTAGTATTATTTTCTGGGGAGTTACTTATTGACTACTAAGGGCGTGATAGTTTCCTTTAGGCAGAACAAGACAAGCTAGGAGGCATTGGGGAGCTTGCCCTCTAGGGAGAAGAGTGTACCAATAAGTCAGCACCCATTAAATGTGACAAAGACTCTGAGAAAGGCATGGCTTTCCCATCTAAGTGAGAACACAGAGGATGGACTTGGCCAGTTAGGCTGAGAGAAAGCAGTTGATTGAGACATATTGGAACAATATGTCTGTGTGTCTAACATGATTGTGGATGAAGAATAGCCAGTAATTGAAGATAATTCTTACTTTGTAGTTTTAAAGAATGGATGAATGGTCAGCTGGTGAATATAATTGGATTCTGAAGTGCCTCTGTGGGGTATAGAAGAGAAGCTATCTAGTATGCAGTCAGAAGAATAATGGTTAAAACGGACTCAGCCCTCACTATGCACCAAGCTCTTCATATGGGTGAACTCTCTTAACTCTCACATCACAGCTTGTAATTATTACTATCATCCGCATTTTACGGAAGAGCACACTGAAGCTTACAAAGGTTAACTAACTTATCTAAGGTCACACAACTGGAAAGTGGTGGCACCCAGATTTGAGTCCAAATATTCTGACACCAGTCTCTGCTCTTAACCACTTATTCATTCAACAAATATTTAATGAGCATCTATGATGGGCCAGGCACTGTTCTGCATGCAGGGGATACAGTGGTACAAGAAAGACATACTTTCTATCCTCGTGGAGCTTTCATTTTATTGTAAATAAAACCCCACAATGTTATATAATAAGTAAATTTTATTTTAACATATATAATAACTGATTTTTAAAAATGTGTAACTATTTTATAAATAACATGTAATAACATAATTACATATAATAATGATAGTTTGATGTTAGTAGTGATACCACTATCACTGTACCACACTGTGTCATGACAGAAATGGAACTCAAAGTAGTAGAATCAGAGTGGCAAAGAGCTTGACCTGGAGTCCGTGCAGGGATAGGTAGATGACACTGCTGCAAATGGGACTACAGAGAGGAGACTTGCTAGAGCCAAGTTTCCAAAAGGGAAACCTGGCCCAACAGTGCTGGTTTATTTTTTTTTTTTTTTTTTTGAGGCAGAGTCTTGCTCTGTCGCCCGGACTGGAGTGCAGTGGCCGGATCTCGGCTCACTGCAAGCTCCGCCTCCCGGGTTTACGCCATTCTCCTGCTTCAGCCTCCCGAGTAGCTGGGACTACAGGCGCCCGCCACCTCGCCCGGCTAGTTTTTTTTGTATTTTTAGTAGAGACGGGGTTTCACCGTGTTAGCCAGGATGGTCTCGATCTCCTGACCTCGTGATCCACCCGTCTCGGCCTCCCAAAGTGCTGGGATTACAGGCTTGAGCCACCGCGCCCGGCCCAGTGCTGGTTTTGACCAGTGCTTTATCAAGAGCAGATCAGAGGTAAGTGTACGTGATACTGCCAAGGTGTGGTGGCTCCAGGACAGTGGCCTGGCCCAGACCCAATTCCAAGGTTCTATAGTACTGAGACAACTGGGACTAAGCTCTTTTTTTTGAAAATCTGACATGTAGTTGAAGATATGCAGTGAGGTTCTGAGTTGGCTTGAGCTATCTTTTTCTGTTTCCTTTCTACTCTCAGGGGTGTGGTCAGAGACAGGAATTTATATGGTGCTGTCTTTTGAGAGGCTTTTTGTTAATTACATGAGGTTAGATCTCAATATAGATTTTAGAGACCCAAGCCTTACAGTCTCACAGAGAAGGATCATGGGTTTTACCAAACATCACAAACTTGAATTGGGAGCTTTTGTTAAATAGGGATGGGACATTTTCTTGAGATGAAGAAAATAAATAATTATTGCCCATCAGAATAAAAGAAGAGAATACAAAGTCCTGTGTTCATAACACTTTGTGTTTAATAATCAGGTTTGCTCAGGGAATTAAGGAGGAACTGAATTTATTTAAATTATGTGTTGATCTTACTGTTAAAATAGGAGCAAGTGGAAGAATGAAAGAAAAATAAAGGAAGACATCTGATTAATGGGGAGAAGGGAGACGTTTCTTTAGGAGAGTGATTAAAGTCTTAGCACATAGTCTAGACAAATATGAAAGAGAAGAAGTTCTTGGAGGCTAAATTTGACATATCTGAAACTGGACAGGAGAAGTACATCTACCCAGCTGCTCCTGTCTAATGAAGGGATTGCTATACAACTGCTCTAAGATCAGAAAAGATAATTGATCTCAGGGAGGAGATGAGTGTGATTCTCTAGAGGGTTCCTGAAATTAGGAAAGTATTGAGGAATATCTCTATAAAATTGCAGATAGATATTCTCTCATAAGAACACATGGGTAGGCACCCCTTGAGGACCGAGACAGCTATGCACAATATTTGGACAAATGTGAATGAGGAAGCCTGAGAAACCAGGATAAAATACTGAAGGCACTGAGTCATAAATTGGAAAATTGTACAGTTATCATAGATGGGGAAGCAGGAACTGCCTGTGCCTGAGGAAACCTGCCAGGAAAATTTTATGGAATTATGATCCCCCCCAAGGGAACTCACAGGGCAAACAAGACGTACTACTAGAGAGCCAGGCAAGATAAAAATAAATTGAGGTCAGTCCTGAGTTGGATATTGATCTTATGAGATGATGCCTCCTGAGTAGATTATACAACTCAAGGAGGTGAAGATAAACAAGCTTTGTTTGGAAATTGCATGCTTTGAAAACTGTTTATTCCTTGACTTGGTATCAGACACTCTGGAGAAACCCAAAAGAAAAAAAATCTAGAGGAATAAGTTAGAAAGACACATGTCTGGGCCAGAAAAGCAATGTGAAAGCAAACAGAAGGAAAGCATCATTCCAGCAATCAGTTTTCAGACTATTCTCAATAGGGAATGATAAGGTCAATTAAGAAACAGGCCAGACTACTGAAATCTCAGCTAAGATTCAGATGGGAAAAGAAGGACACTGAATAGTGGAGGCCTATCACACCTGCTATGGTTGGAATGTTTCTCCCTTCCGAAACTCATATCGAAACTTAATCCCCAACGTAGCAGTAAAGGCAGGGCCTTTGAGAGCTAATTGGGTCATGAGGGTTCTGCCCTCATGAATGGATTAATCCATTCATGGACTAATGAATTAATTGGTTAATAGGTGAATGGGTTGTCATGGGAGTGGAACTGGTGGCTTTATGAGGAGAGGAAGAGAGATCTCAGTTAGCACACTCAGCCACCTTGTCGTGGGATACGCTGCACTGCCTTGGGACTCTGCAGTAAGTACCCACCAGCAAGTAGGCCCTCACCGGATTCAGCCCCTTGATGTTGAACTTTCCATTCTCCCGAACCATAATAATTTTTTTCTTTATAAATTATTTAGTTTTAGGCATTATGTCGCAAGCAACAGAAAATGAACTAAGACAACACCCATGCAGAAAATAGATGGAACTGAAGGAAATGTTAAAGGTCTGGTACTTTCAAAAGCAGAAGAAAAACAGGTTTTCCACGAGCATAAAACTTAGGTATGCTCTTGCTAGGGCCCTGGACACAGGCTTCAGAGCCATTCCTGAGTGTCATCATAAAATACTTGAAGATGAAACTGGCAGAAGCCATTGTGGTGATGAGGTTGTGGAAATAAACAGATCACCCAGTGAGAGCAAGCAGAGGCTACTTATTAAGTGTTTGCTATAGCAAGAAGTCAGCTACCATTACTTGCATTTTACAAAAACGCAAAGGCAAGCAGGGAACGGGAGAGCTTTATAGTGAGAAACGGAGGACTTCAGATGTGCTCTGATCGGAGGCTGCTGTCATAGGGAGTCTGGAGGCAGGCTAACCAGAGTGGAGCATCATCTGTGCTTGCTTTGGGGAACAAATTCGGCTTTCTATGGTTGGTTTTGAGTTGGAACCCAGGGCAAAAATACTGGAACATTAGCAGTCATTGACCAAGTCTTGATCATTCTAAACTGATTGCTGCAGAACTTGTGGGTTAGAATTCTGCTGTTTATTGTCTGGCCATTCTTCAATTGTATGCTCATTTTCTCAAGGGTCAAACTGCCCCACAGAGCAGATTTTATGGACCTGCACATTCCCATAGTAGGAAATCTGTGGCATGAATTGTAAATGGATGACCACACATGCAAAACGTAGAGGTGATATCCTTATTAGGAACCCATTCTCAATGCATCACTGGGGTGCCAGGGACAAAAGGTTCAGATGAAATGGAAAAGATGAAGTTTTGAATATGCAAGAAGAAAATATAAGTCACCTCTGATAAGACCTGGTGTTTGGGAGTGTCCCCATGACCGCTCTTCAAAAAGACAGTAAGCTTATCTGGATTCTTTCTCGTCCAGACAAAAATAGTGTGAATTAATCACTTGATGTGTACTTTTGCCCATTTGACTGTAGGTTCACATGTCATGGATTTTGGACAGCTATTATAGACTGGCATCCAAGCAACACTACAACCAAGAGAAATTCTTTTCCAAGTTACCTTATGTTTAGATGACACTGAGGCTCCCACTATGCATTTTTATTACAAGAGTAAAATTTAGAGGAAATAGCGACTTCTGGTAATGTAACTATGGGTAGCATTATTTCTCTTGGGTGGAGGGTTTTTTGTGGTTCCAGCATTCTGAGATATGTGACTGATGCTGAGATACTCTGGTACTAAATTAGTCCTTCCTTGAGATTCTTTAAAGTAAAGGTGCATAAAAAATTCAGGTGCTGAAGCCAGGTGCAGTAGTATATACTTGTGTACTTGTAGTTCCAGCTACTTGGGAGGCTGAGGCAGAGGATTGCTTGAGGCCAGGAGTTTGAGGCCAGCCTGGGCGACATAGTGAGGCCTTGTTAAAAAAAACAAAACAAAACAAAAAAAACTTGGTTTCTGTAATAGAGCTACTCCCATTCCAGTGGGTGACAGCCCAGAATGAAGCTGTTGATGAAACCCTGTCTTGAACTGAGTGAGACCCTCTGGTTAAGACTAAGCAGAAAAATAACCTTGGGCAAGTTGGTTTGGGGATTTTAATTTCAACTTTTACCAAATAATTTTGTATTTAACTTCTTTTGGGCTTTAGTTTCATTTTGAGAGTTTAGTAATGGGAAGATCTTCCAAATTTGGAACATTATTATATGATTGATTATATATAACATATTATTTCATTGTCATTTGATCTTATAACTTCTGGTGATCTATTTTGGAGAACATGGCTAGATGTAAAATAGGAAAATTAACAGGGAGAAAACTTTTAATCTAGAAAACTGTAGGGATTTGAAAAATTAATTTACTGTCCTCCCCCATGTCAAAGCCTTTTCAGATAAAAACTAAACTGTCCCCCAGTGGTCCTACAGGCATTGTTTGATGTTGAAGGAGTATTTCTGTGCAGGTGAGAGTGGAATGAATGTTAGATCACTTTAAGCATTGTTGTGGGAAAGATGGGAGAAGGGGTCAGCCTAACAGTACTTAGTCCGTAAATGTTTATCTTGGATCTAACAGGAAATGAGAAAACTATTTCCTAAAAGTCTTGGGGAATATTCTATATTGTAAATACACAATTTGTCCCCAAATCAGTCAATCAATCATCGTAGGTGGGGATCCTCGAAAAGCAGACCCCAAAACAAAGACCTGGGTGTAAGTAGTTTATTTGTGTGATGGCTCTAGGAATCAGGTGAGGAAGTAGGGAAGTGAGACAGGACAAGCAGAAAAGCTAATAAAAGAAATATTCATATAAGGGGATTGTATTGGGCAACTGGGGCTCAGGCCTGCTGGGGAACCTCTGAAAGGAGGTGTGGGACATGCCTCAGAACTGTCTAGAGTGGTAAAGATGCTGGGATCCAACCAGCCACCCACCCACTCACGTTCCTTCATTGTTGGGAGTTATACTTGGGGTCATTAGTTTCTCAGCAAACTGGCTAATCATGCTGCTGTGACCAGAGAATGCAGGGATTTGAGGTAGGAAGCCATCACTGTGTATGAGAACTCTCTTCAGAAGCTGATGGTGGCCTCCAGAGTGGGCCGAAGAAGTAGGACAAAACTGTATTAGAGCAGTGGGATTTTGGTGCAGAAATAGAAAAGTGTTTGATAGCATACAATAAAAACCCCAGAAACAAACTAGCACGTGTAACAAAACTTAGCATATGATAAAAAATATTTCAAATGTATAAGGGAAAATAGTCTATTCAATAAATGGTATTGGCACAATTTGCTATTCATTTGGGAAGAAAAATAAGCTATATTCCCATCTTACACTATAGCCAAAATAATTATGAATGAATCAATAAGCCAAATGTAAGTAAACATAAAACCCAATAAAAATCTAGAAGTACCAAAGGAAAATATGGGTAAATGTGACTATATTAAACATAGAAACTTCTCTATTTGAAAAGGAATGATAAAGTTTAAAAAGTGAGGTATAGATAGGGAGGAAATACTTAAAACATATAATAGAAAAGAGGATTAATATTCAGGATAGATAAAGAACTTTTCATCAATAAGAAGAAGATAACCCAAAGAAAAATGGGCAAGTTAATGAACAGGTAATTTATAAGATTAACAAATACAATTGTCAGATAAACATGCTTTGCTTCATGGGGAATCAGGAAAATGGGGGGAAAAAAAGAGAAAGAGAGAGAGAATGTCCTTTCTTCCTTCTCTCCTTACTCCCTCCCTTATTTCCTCTTTCTCCCCTCCCTCCTCCCTCCTTTCCTCCCTTCCTTCCTTTGAAGTTTTTAACTTTAGAATTTCTATTTGGTTATTTTTTATACTTTTTGTCTTTTTAGTGATATTCTCTGTTTGATGAGACATCGTTCTCATACTTTCCTTTAGTTCTTTACTCATGGTTTTCTCTAGTTCTTTGAATATATTTTAAAAAGTGGATTTAAAGTCTTTTTCTAGTAATTTCAATGTCCAGGCTTCCTCAGCAACAGTTTTTAGTGACTTTTAAAATTTCTTTCCATCATAGGATCACACTTTCTTGTTTCCTTGCTTGTCTTGTAATTTTTGTTGTTGTTGAAACTGGACATTTTAAATATTGTGTGTCAACTCTGGAAATCAGATCCCCCTCTTCCCCAGTGTTTGTAGCCATTGCTGTGGTTATGGAAGCAATTTGTTTGTTTAGTGACTTTCCTGAACTAATTTGGTAAAGTCTACATTCTTTGTTGTGTGTGGCTGCTGAAGTCTTTGCTCAGTGAGCTTAGAGATAAGTTAATGATTGCATAGAGACTTCCTTCAGTGCTTTGAACCAATAAATTTCCCAGCCTTTGCAGATGAACTCTGTGTGCATATCAGGACATGCTTTCAATGCTCAAGCAGTAGCCTTTACTTCAAACTTCATGGTAAGCCAGAGATGTGAGTTTGGAGTGTTCTCAAGGTTTTTTTTCTGGCTGTGTGTGCAGTCCTGGGCATGTGGACAGTCCTGAACCTATGAATGGGCTTCTAGATTTCCAGGATGTTGTCAGCACTTTTCAAAGCTCCTTATGGACTTTGCTTTTCCTTTTAAGTTTCTTGGTCAGTTTGTTGATTGCCTATTATTGCCACCTCAGGCAGCTGTGATAGGAAACAATTGCTGCTGATTGTTTTTGCTAAATGTCCTAAGAAAAAGGTTGTTCATGCTGAGTGAGCTCCAGTCAGGTCATATAAAGACCGGCTAGTGAGAGTTTCCAGGAAACTGCCAGAGAGGTCAAATAATGACAATTCTCTGAATTGGTGGTTTTGGAGAGCTTTGTGCCTGTCTGTTTCCTCCAGTGGCTGCTAGGCTTCTAGTTTTTGCTGTGATTACGGACTGTTTATTTTCAAGGCTTCTGGGTAGCTAGGAGAGGGGAATGGGAATAGGGCAAGTTAAAATATCACATAGCTTGCTGTTCTTACTGAGTCAGCTCTTTCTCCTGAATAAACACTCCTTGGATTGTTATGAGCCTTTGGTTAATTTCCAGAGTTCTGAAAAAGTTGATTTTTATGATTTGCTAGTGTTGTCATTGCTTTTATGGAGAAACAGATTTTCAGAGGTCCTTATTCCACCATTGCCACTGACATTCCTCTTACAGAGCTGTTTTTCCAGTTCCTGAACCATGTGGCTAAATCATTAGCCATTGCTCAAGAATCAAGGTGGATCCATTTCTTTTACCATATTTCTGTCTGGCAAAGTGGATAATCAAATGTGCTTCTTAAAGTTTTGCCCAGGAAAGGATTCTTCAATATTTTTCACACTTCAGAGTGAGTCAGCAACATTTCCTTCTGGCTCAGGCTAGAATACCGTATAGACCATCTATAAACCTGACCTAAGTTTTATTTTCTTTAGTCAAATAGTCACAGGAAACTTCCATGAGGTTGTAGTTATGAACTGAGGATAGCAGCAAGAGTGGTGACCATGGGAGTCTAAGCCAATCTATTTGCTACAGCACCTTGGATACCATTGTAACTGCTGGACCATGTGGCCCAAATGGCAAAACACTTTGCATTGCATCCTGTACTTATTGTATAGCTTTCTCTTGATCTAGGACCCAATAAATATTGGCATCCTTATGTGTTATTTTATAAATGCATCATGCTGTATGTTACCTCTAAAATTTAAAGAGGTCCAACAATTATTGTGGCTCCTTAGTGGTGGGTTGCACAAAGTATAGAAATTTGTCTTTCACTTTAAAGGGACTATGCCACCATGTCCCAGACCCCTGCATCCCTGAGAACATCACTTAAGAGATACCTGGCTCGATGGGATTTATCTTTCATCTCCGACATGCCTGTGTCTTACTTAGATTATTCCAGAGTAGAAAGTACTTTTTATTTTCCAGGTTCAGGCAAGACATCATCAATATGGGGACCAACGTGACACTCTAGAATGTCTGGATGGTCAAGTTCCCTCAGACTAGATAATGAGCAGGAGAGTTAATACAAACCCGAGAGTATATACTGTTGTACAGACTGCACATGTGTACCAATGCATGATCTTTTCTTAACCATTAAAAAAATTCAAACGAATGAATGATTTTAAAAAGGTAACACAGGTGTACGATGCAAAATTTAAAACATACAAAAGCGTTTGCAGATGAAAGTGGGTTTCTCTGCTACTCTACCCCTTTCTAGGGGTAAAACCAGTATTTTTAATTTTTTGTCTGTCTATCCATAAACAATGCCTTAAAGAAAAGAAAAAATATACACACAAATACATAGTTATATATGTGTACATAAACACAACTGTGTATATATACAAACAGACACATACACACATACATACATATCTTTATAATACAATGCCTTGGAGGTCATTCCACACAAGTTCTGGTAGAGTTCTTTATAATGGTTGAAAAGTATCCACTTGGTGGATATGCTTTAATTTATTTAATCATTTCCCAATTGAATTAGATAATTTTCAATTTTTTTTTGCCATTAAAAGCAGTGATGAAATGGATATCTTTTATATATATGTCTTTGTGCACATACATGCTTTTATCTGCAGGGTAAGTTACTATAAGTTCATCCATTTTTTTTTTTTTTTTTTTGAGACAGAGTCTCGGTCTGTCACCCAGGCTGGAGTGCAGTGGCGCAATCTCAGCTCACTGCAAGCTCCGCCTCGCAGGTTCATGCCATTCTCCTGCCTCAGCCTCCCAAGTAGCTGAGACTACAGGCGTCCGCCACCACGTCCGGCTAATTTTTTGTATTTTTAGTAGAGATGGGGTTTCACCATGTTAGTCAGGATGGTCTCGATCTCCTGACCTCATGATCCTCCTGCCTCGGCCTCCCAAAGTGCTGGGATTACGGGTGTGAGTCACCACGTCCTGCCCATCCATTTATTTTTAATTTAATTTGAACTCTTTTTGAATATGTAAAGTTCTATACACACAAATGATTATATCTACAGGGCAAATTCCTAAAAGTTCATTTATTTCATATTTAATTTCAACTTATAGTGTATATTTCAGCCTCCTTAAAATCTTTTTGTAACATTATGTGGTATAAACAAGCAAAATACAAAGAATAGGATCAGTAAAGTAAGTTCCTTATATATGTTTGATATATATGTATATGACACTACAGCTACTAGTTCTGTAATATTTGCTGAACTGTTTGCCCCTCTTTCCAATGAAGTTACTTTATCACAAGGTTAATAAAAATTTCAACAGTAAATATTTGTTAGACCAATAAAACACATTGCTGGGTATCTTTCATTAAGCTTTCTGGATCTATTCTCCATGTTTTCTACCTTGCTCTGTGTGAGGCTGAGAGGCTGACCCATATGGTCTATACCAGAGGTTGACAGACTTTAGTCTGTAGGTCAGATCTGATCCATGGTGTTAAATCCAGTTACATCCATTTAAGTATCATCTATAGCTGTTTTCATGCAGAGTTTAGTATTTGTGACAGAGACCATATGGCCTATAAGCCTAAACTATTTGTAATCTGGCCATTTACAGAAAAGGTTTGCCAGCCCCTGGTCTATGTCATTGGCTCCCTTGCCCTCTAGGTTCTGGTTAGGTTTATCACTTTGGAGCATGGCAGGGGTCTGGAGGGAGAGAGAAAGGTGAGTTGGGGACTTTATTCCAGTTGCCTTCCTGTGTGGTTGCCACAGGATGGCTCCATTTCTGGATTGTAAATCTCAGCTTCTCTCAGAAGCCTCTCTCCAATCAGCCCTCTCTGCCTTGGGATTCTGGTAATCTCACCCAACCTACCCCTTCAGGCCCAGGGATATGCCGTTTTGCTGTCATTAGTCTGTGCAGTCTGTGCAGAGCTTGTTTGACTCTTGTTTGAGCTTGGATCACCGGCTCAGAGTCTCAGACTCCCCGACTGTCCCTCCACTCCTGTCAAGTTGCCCTTTGGGGTACTGGTGGCAATCTGTACTTGCTGATCTTGGTCAAAACCACTCCGACCTATCCTGACAGGCTTCTTTAACTTTAAATTCCCAGGAGCAGTGGTTGGGATCTGTTTTTCTTTCTCTCCAGAAGATCAAGAGTTCATGCAAATTGGTTGTGGTGACCAGCTATGAATAAAAAGAGACCTGCATTTGTTAGGCCACAGAAAGTTCTATTGTGATCTTTTCCCAGGTCAATGATATTCATCAAGCATTGAGCTAGAAAGAACTCAGCTGACAGGTGTTGAGGTGGTCAATGAAAACAACAAGTCAAAACCAAAGCACCAGTAAAGGCTTTAGCCACTTACTGCAAAACTGTAGAGAGGACCTGAACATGAAAGAGCTCCAGAACCCATGCCCACGCCTTGTTCCATTTTTGAATAGTGTAGGTGGGAGGGTCAGGTTGGTTGGCATAGATGTGGGGATCATCTCACTGTCATGGGGAGCTGTGAAAAAAAAGCTCCTTTGGTTATGTGCATGTGAAGGCTAGGTGAAGAAGGAATGAGAGAAGGGCTATGAGTGGGATAAGTATGGAATATTGAGTCAAATGTCTTTGAGGCTCACCAGATAACGTGGTCTTAGCAGAGGTGCCTGAGAAAGGCATCAGTGGAGGTATCCCCTGATAAGGAGGCCTCAGAATGGAGATGCCTGGGCTAAGAATGTGGATTTTTTTGCATAGCCAGGCCTCTGAGTTCTTGACTATAAATCTCTCCAACTATGCCCAAAGTCTAGGGAGGGTAGATTTCCCCCATGAGGCCTATCAGGTAAAACCTTTGTAATTGTCTGTGGGCAATTGGGCTTAAAAAAATCACACATAGGATTTTGACCTGGATCCAACTCCTCAATATCTACTTGCCCTACACTGAAAAAACTAACAAAGAACATGCAAGTGACTGCTGTCTGAGCAAAGCTCTGCTTCAAGGTGTCTTGATAATGTCTGCCTCTCTTTACTCCAGAAACAGATTTAGAGACAAGAATTCAAGGACATATAGTTTCTTTTAGAAGTGAAGGAAAACAGTGTTAGGGGAGGAGGGACGTTGGAAATAGCAAGGCTCCAGGCTAAGTGCTTTTTCTTTGTTACCTCTTTTTTATTCCCATTCACAGAAGTGGAACCTAAAGCCTGAGAAGGTGAAATGGCTCCCTCAAGGTCCACAGAAAGGAAGTGGTGAAATTTTCTCTGATGACAAAGACCATTCTATAACTATTATACTCACTAATTTCTGCCCCAAATAGAAAATAAAAAAGAATATGCAAATGTAAGGTTAAAATAAGTACAATAGAGTTTTTTTCCTAATGTAATGCCTTGGTTAAAAATTGATTTTCATTTCATTTTATTTTTTAAACCGTATGCATTTATCCTTGTTACAGTAACTCTGGAAAGTTCATAAGCAATGACTGAGTCTGTTGAGTATGTAACCCCCTCCAGGAGAATGCATTTTGCTAAACACATGAAGATCATAGAGAAAGAATGGTAAAAAGGACCACGTTGAGGTGAAAAAATGCTGATGATGGAGGACCAGAGGCAGAAGGAAATTAAAAGAAAGTAAGAGAGAGAAATGAGGGAGAAATTAGGGCACTAAGAATGTTTATGTATATCCCTACAAAAAGCAAAATGTCATGGATTTCTAGGGTATAATATAGTCTCAAAAAAGTGCTGAGTCATAGCCATCTCTAGGAATAAGGATTAGTTAGCATAAACAGAAAGCATGGATGCCCCTGGAAACCAAGTGAGGTGCCATCATGGAGATTGCAATACATGGTTTGCTTACTCTATGAGCTTTTGTTGCACGTGGATAAAAGCTCAAATTTGGGTGAATGGGTGGGTTAGCTAAAATATCAACTAAGATTCATTTCAACTTTAATTCCAACAATGATTTCTTATAATTTAATATTTTCAAGAATTTGCTTAGAAGTTTCGTTATTCACCCCTTCCCTCTCCCAGTTATGTTTCAATTACTCCTTCCCATGACTCTCATTGTTGAATCCCCCTCTCCCCATGTAGTTTTTGAGGGTATGCACTGCTTCCTCCATTTAAAAATATTTTCCATTGTTTCAAGTTCTGTATTATATGTATATTTTGCTTTTAGTAATTTCCTGTTGAGTGATGAAGGTATGGCTGCCCAGAGCCAGCTATGTTTTTTAATTATTTGTGGAACTTCCTGATTGCATAGAAGACACATTTCTGTGAAGTGTCAAGAGGAAGAATTTAATTTAGCAAATATTTATTGAGCACTGGCTATGTGCAAGCTGAGACGGAGGCTTCAAGTAATCTCCAACCTAGTAAATGAGATAAAATGCAGCACTAGAAAATTATTACACATAGGAAACTAGTGAAACCAAGATTCAAAACAAGCTGGAAAGGCAAAGAAAAAGCAGAACTTGAGTTTTCAAAATGATAAAGCATTGAAATAGTCATCTTCCAACATTTTTCATGCTTATAACTTATGCTTAACTATTATTTTTATTTTTATAGTTTTGTCTTTTTACATTAGGGGAGCATCATAATCTTTTCAGAGATTTTAGGACATTTAAAAGTCCTTATCTGGCCATGATTATAGGACACAAGGGTACCTATAACAGCTCTCATCTTAATTGCAAAGCACCGTATAGGTTGTGCAGCTTCCACACGTATCACTCATCTTAGCAGCATTCTGAGAGAAGCAATGCAGATGGCATCCCTATTTCACAAATAATGAAGCTGAGTCTTCGAAAGATTAGTTGGCTTGCTCGTAGCTAAAATACACTAAGATTTTTAAGATCAGACCTTAAGGAAAGGGCCAACTGTGGTCCAAGGGAAGGACCAACTGCTCCTGAAAGGCCTCATGGTGGTAGAGGGTATGTTGGAGGCCGACTTTAAGAAACAGCCAAGGCTTCCAAAGAAAAAGAGGGTAAGAAGGGCTTGTCAGGGAGGGGTGATCACACTGGCAAAGAAAATTAGGTGGGAAGTTACAGGGCTTGTTAGAAAAAACAAATAAAGAGCAGGAACTATCAACAGACTGTCATCAGGTCTTTTAAAATTACACTCTAATTAGAGCCATCTTTGACCAGTTGACTTCCCTCTTGCCCTTGTTCACAAGTGTGGGTTAAGAAGGAGGAGGCGGCAGGAGTGATTGGTGGAAAGCAACCAGCTTTGTTTTGTCATGGAGTGAAGAGCTATCCCCCAAAGCAGACTCTGTGACTTTTCTCCATTCTATTTTCATTCTAGTATCCACCCCCTACTCCCTGGCCCTGTTAGTTCAGCATCTTCCCCATGGTTTTATAATTTTCTCTGCTTCTGTACGTCTCCATTAGTGACTTTAAAAACATTAAGAGAAAATCATACCACAGTTGAATAAAAGTGAAAGAAGTCCCTGAATCCACTGAAAGATTGTTTTCGTTTGATGGAATCTTATTGAATAAGGCAATAAGAACAGACCCTGAATCATATCAACTCCTTTGGCCTTTCCTAGTAAGTTAAAATCAGGTACAGCGATGATTCCTGTATATAGGTTTAGAGATAAACCAACTAAGGAAATACGCAATAGCTTCTGCTCTTCCATCTGGTTGCTTAAAATTAAGTCATCTGCCTAGATTTATCCAATGAGCTACTCATGTGAACAATCTTTGATTCAATGGAAAGTCACGGAGAAACTACAGCATATCAGAAACATTCCTCATTCAAGAACCATGCAGTCTAGTGTCCCATAAAGTCACAGCTGCCTTATAGATGCATTGGTGACAACCGGAGCTAGGGTCTGAGTCTCCCAGGGATGAGGCTTGAATGACATATGTTCTCTTAAGAGCTAGCTTTTCCATCCACTTTCCACGTCGACTAGTATATAAGGCATCTACCTTGGAGCCTATTGCCTCCCAACTCCCCACTTGTATTCACCATCTCCATCCAAGTCTGGGGCTTGTCCTGAACTCAGGCCACTTCCCTCAGTACCTGCCTTGCCCTCATGTGTAATTCAAGAGTCAGATCTTTCCCTCATCTGCTCTGTGCTTTTGTGGATATTCTCAGTGTGCCTTGTTCCTAAGTTGTGACAACCACTTGTCTGTCCATAAAACTTCACACCAAACAGTCCTAACCAACTACAGCCCTTATTAAATCATAACCACTAAGTCAAAATTTGAAATGTAGTAAAAGAATGAACTTAGTCTTCATTTTTCAAAGTCAGCTGATAAGCCAAAGGAATTCCTTTTTTAAGTCCCTGAAAGGAATCGTTAAGGAATGTGATGCTTAGCGTAGTCAGGGGTCCCTGTCTTCTCTGAATCAGAATTGATGAAGCCTTTTGTGGTTTGTCTTCTCTCCTTAACTCACAAACCTCAAACTTTTGAGTCACATGACAGTGTCTTTCTAGAGGAGAATATAATTCCTTTCTTCTGTGTGACCTATAAGGATCAGACATTAATGAACAAAGCCTGATGCTGTTGAAAAGGATTCATGAAAAAGAAACCAATGATAGGGGCTGGGAGCACTTCCAAGGTTTTGCTTCTTTAAAAGGCCTCACATATAGATTGCTCCGGTCAGCAAGGCTAACAAATCATTCCCAAGAATGGTTAGGGAAGACTAGAATCTGACAGCAGCTCTGGCTGTGAGATTTAACTTTCCTTAAAGTCACAGAGTCAAGTAACTTAATCCTCCCTCGTGCAAAAGAAACTACTGGATGGCTTACTGAAGCCAAGATGAAACAAACAGGAAATTTACCAACTTAATTTTTTGAAAGGCTTTTTATTAATATTTGCTTGCCAAGAGAATGAAAAGCAGTGTTATTTCCTTACTCACCTATCTACAGCACGTAAGAATCAGCTGGACAAAAATGGAGGGGGGAAGGAGCTAGAATTTTCCTGCTAGCATTGAAAGACTGTCTTCCTCTGTTGTTTCTGCATTTGCTTTTCATTCCTAAACAGTATGTTTTCCACACCACTGCCAGAGTTCTCCTTTAAAAATTTGAGTCTGATTGTATTACACCTTTTTCTCAAAACTCTCTGGGGGTATTTCATCTCTCTCAGAGTAAAATCTAACATCCTTATAATAGCCTATAGATCCCTACCTGGCCTTGTCTCTGGTTTCTCTGTTACCTGCTTCCATTTTTTTACCTCCAAAAGTCTATTTCCCACTCATTAGACATACAGTGTCTTTTGAAAACATGTATTAGAACATGCCACTGCTCTGCTCAAAATCTTCTAATGGCTGTCTGAACTCCCCCAGAGCAAAAGCCAAATAGGATAAATACAAAATCTTTATAGGACAAACAAGAGCTTGTTCTTCCGCCCCTCTAAGAATTCTCTTTCCTCTGTGCCCTGCTTAATTTTTTTCCATAGCACTTATCACCAGCTAATACACTGCATACTTACTTATTTATCAGACTTTTTGTCTATCTTCTCATACAAACATACAAGCTGCACCAGCTAAGAGATGTTTCTGATACACTGTTGTGTCTCTAGTGCTAAGAAATATACCAGGGAACTAGTAGGTGCTCAATAAATATTTCAATCAATAAATATATAAATACATGTGAATGATAAGTCAAGTTTACCTGGCTGGTAGGTAGTTCTTTATTGGGAAACAGAAATGGCAAGGTAATATTCTCTACTCATGCTATTTGTTTTCAGTTGAGTCTTTTAGTTTTAAATGTGTAATGATGTGTTCTGAAATGATAATTTTGTCTTCTTCTTGCCACTAATTCAATATCTTATTTATATTTTGTCCTTATTACTTGATTAGAACTCCCAAGAGAATGAAGTTCATTCCAAGAGAGCGAATCCTGTCTGGATTCTGATTTTAAAGGGGATGCCTCCAGTGCAGTTTCCCAACCTCAACACTGTTGACATTTTGTCATGGATAATTCTCTGCTGTGGGGGCCATCCTGTGCATTTCAGGATGTTTAGCAGCATCCTTGGCTTCTACCTACTAGACAGCAGTGGCATCTTACCAGTTACGACCACCAAAATTGTCTCCAGTTGTTGCCATGTGTCTCCTGGGGATAAAATCGTCCAGCATGAGAAGTACTGCCCGAGATGTCTCAGTGGTAAGTTTGTTGTTTTTAGGCCAGATTTTCTGTGGGAGAATAATATATCTTACACTTTGTTGGAGGAAAAAATAGTACAAAGTTTTTGGAAAGCATTTTGGCACTGAGAACCAAAGGCTTAAAAAATGTTTCTCCCCTTTCACCCAATTATTTATGCTCTAACAATTTATCCTAAAAAAATAATCAAAGGTGTGGACAGGGATTTATGTACAGGGATGTCTATTGCTGTTTTATTTATGACTGTGAGAGAATTGAAAACAATCTAACTGTCAAATGTTAGGAGTGGCTTAAGAAATTATAATATATCATAGAATGAGATATCTTTCCCCATCAAAAATTATGCTTTTAAAAATATTTCATGGCATAGAATAAGTCATATATCAACGACTATCTATTATATATGTGTACATATATAATATGTTCATACCATTTTTTCCTTCAATAAGGAGTAAGAGTATATTATGCTCTCACAGAAAATCTGGGCTGAAAACAATAAACTTAATACTGAAACATATATAAGGATATATATATAGCTGTCTTAGGATCAACAGATATATAATATTATATAGGTTATGATCTTAATCATAACATACATGCACATGTATATGTGCACACACACATACACGCACATGGTATGATCCCAAGTTGGTGAGAAGCAAACAGACAAAAATGCCAATGATGACTTTGCTAGGATTATATTCTTGTTTTCACTTCACTTGACCTGGGGAGATGAGGATTTGGGCCATCTATAGTGAAAACTATATGGCTTTCATGATGAATAAAAGTCATGAAGGAGCATG
This sequence comes from Piliocolobus tephrosceles, assembly GCF_002776525.5. Lineage (NCBI taxonomy): Eukaryota > Metazoa > Chordata > Mammalia > Primates > Cercopithecidae > Piliocolobus > Piliocolobus tephrosceles. The sequence continues at coordinate 136,531,208 of NC_045435.1, forward strand.
GCCCCATGGACTCTATGGCCTTTTACCAAGCTGAATCTGTTTAAACATCAATCCTTATCTGTTTGCGTAAACCTCCTTGAACTTGGAATGGGAAGAAGCAATTAGGAATTATTGGCCTTGTTGTTATATTGGTACTTTCCTGAAAACCGACTTGTTGGAGTTGAGGCATCATAAAAACAACAAGATAAAATCATCCTCTCTGGGAAATACATATACACAGATGTTCACATTTTTTGTCCTAACAACTTTTGCAATAACAAGATGAAGTAAAAAGTTAATTACAAATATATGCCACAAGATGTATGTTTGCACATATATGGCCTTTTTCTAAGAGATTTGTAATAGTAGCACTAGTATTCAGCTAGTGAATGCTTTTTTCTTGATATTTAATTACAGAAAAGGCACTTCAGATTGGACAGAGGTTAACAATGCAGTATCTTTTTCCAGGATAACTTTGTTTTGTAATGAGAGCCTTTGCCCATGATGTCTTTTTGACTTTTATCATGTGGGGTATAGCAAGATGCTGTTGGTTTTATTTCGTCCCCATTTATCTGTTATCTCAGTCATGCTATATAGTTGCACCCATTTGGAGTTAGGCATATACCAGATAACAGGAAGAGGCCTTTCACAGTGTAACTCAAGGATGAGAAGAGAGAAAGTTCCTCATAGCATAATAATGCACAAACGTTGATTGTCTTAAAGAGTACTTTCCAAAGCACTGTTTGTGTACACCAGAACCACTGGACAACTTGTGAAATCAGATTGCTATGCTTTATGTCCAGATTTTCTGAGCATTCAGTAGGTCTGCGTTGGTGGTCAAGATTTTGCAATTCTCATTTCTCAGGTGATGCTGATGCTCCTGCCCTTGAGCAGGATGATTCAAGACCAGTGGTTCTGAATGAAATAAAATATATATATATATATTTTTGAGACAGTGCCTCACTCTGCCGCCCAGACTGGAGTACAGTGGCATGATCTCAGCTCACTGCAGCCTCTGCCCCTACTGGGCTCAAGCAATTCTCCTGCCTCAGTCTCCCAAGTAGCTGGGACTACAGGTGTGTGCCACCATGCCCAGCTAATTTTTGTATTTTTAGTAGAGTGGGTGTTTTGCCATGTTGGCCAGGCTGGTCTCAAACTCCTAATCTCAAGTGATCCACTCTCCTCTGCCTCCCAAAGTGCTGGAATTACAGGCATGAACCACTGTGTCTGGCCTGAAGTAAAATCTTAATTACAAATATATGCCATAAGGTGCACGTTTGGGCATATATGGCTTTTTTCTAAGACATTTGTCATAGTTCTCATTTTGAGAACCACTGGTCTTGAATCAATGAATCAATCATTGATGGCCGCTATCCTTCATCCACTGCCCTCCCCTTTAGATCACTTGAGTGGATCAAAAATTTTCTCTGAGTCCTCAGGTGATGGAAATAAATGACTGACGACCTAAGCTGAAGACAGAGAAAAAGAGGAGGTGGGATACAAGTGAGATGGTGATGGAGAAAAGGGTTTAAGAGACAGGAAGCCATGGGAAGAACAAAGAGAGAGTGAGTTTATGGGGCTAGATTTCTTCTTCAGCCCCAAAGAGGTACGAGTACATGAGCTACACGAGAGTACGGAAGATTGGATGCCAAGCTCACTCTGCCTGTGTCTGTGGGTAGGATGAGCTGAATACAAAGCACTTGGAATTGACTATTACAGATTGACTCAATTTAGGCCACAACAGGTGTTTTGAACTTGAAGGAAAATCTGAATACTGTGGGTGTCACTGTTCTCAGTAGTAGAATTCATTATGATCATTCTAATGTTGTTTATGCTAAAAGAGCTTCAGGTGAACCTTGTTTCCTAGAAGGACAGGAACATTATAGCCAAGTTTATAATGAGTATAGGGTGAGTGTAACAGAATTTTCAAAATCAAATGATATCACTTCCTGTTTAAACTCTTCCCTTACAGTGGTTCTCAACCCTAGCTGCCCATAAAAATTCTCTCCTGGGGCATAAAAAAAAAAGAAAAAAAAAAAAAATTCCTAATGCTCTAGCCACATGCCATATCATTTCAGAATTTCTATGCTTGAGACACAAGTACCTTTTTCAAAAGTTCCAGGTGATTCCAGTGCAGCCAAGGAAGACAACCACTGCCCCAGTGGTTTCCTATTGTACCAGAAGAAAATCCAGATTATATTCCAGGGCTTACCAGCTTTCATCATCCTCTTGTATCTTCATCATCATTTTATGCTTCTTCCTCACTTGCTGGTTATACTCCCTGTAAGGGAGACCGCTGCACTTTAGTCTGGAGTAGGCCAAGGCGGCCTTCCAGCACAGCATGACTCAGCAGGTTTGGAGCACAGGCTTACAATCCCACCCATTATGTAACCACGCCCTGTGAGGCACATTAGGTGATCACTCACGTGAGCTCGTGCTTGGCTTGGCTGGAGCCACTATTGTCTGTAAAAGGTATAACTACCCCACTAATGCTAAACATATGTCTCACCCAGACTCGTGGTTGGGCTCATGCCCAGAGAGAGAACAAAGCCATGTCAAAACTGCCTGTGATTCCTTGAGTGTTTTTCTAGTTACCCTTTACCAGCACCGACTCCCCTTGGACCTCAGTTTGGCCTAGAACCCAACACTTCCCCAACACTGAACGCCTTTTAAAAATGTGTAATGTATTGTAATTATTTTGGGTACATAGTGATTGTATATATTTTTGGGGTATATGTGATATTTTGCTCCAGGTATACAATGTGTAATGATTAAATCAGGATAATTAGGGTATTATTACCCCATTTATCATTTATTTGTGTTAAGAACATTCTAATTCCACTTTTTTAGTAAATTTAAAATATCCAATATATTAACTATAGTCACCCTGTTGTGTTACTGAATACAAGGTCTTGTTAATTTTATCTAACTATATTTTTGTACACATTAACCATCCCCATTTTATCCTCCACTTTCTGCTACCCTTCCCAGCATCTGGTAACCATCATTCTATTTTGTATATCTATGAATTCAATATTTTTGGTTTTAGCTCCTACATATGGATGAAAAAAATGTAAAAAGCAGGCATATTTGTCTTTCTGTGTCAGGCTTATTTCCCTTAACATTATGATTTCTAGTTTCATCCATGTTGCAACTGACAGGATTTCATTCTTTTTTATGGCTTAATAGTATTCCATTGTGTATATGTACCATATTTTCTTTATTCATTTGTCCATTGATGGACACTTAGGTTGATTCCATATCTTGGCAATTTTGAATAGTGCTGCAATAAACATGGGAAGATATCCCTTTGAAATACTGATTTTCTTTCTTTCAGATAAATACCCGGGAGTGGGATTGCTGGACTGTATGGTAGTTGTATTTTTAGATTTTTGAGGAATCTTCATACTGTTCTTTGTACTGGTTGTACTAATTTATATTCCTACCAACATTGTACAAGTGTTCCTCTTTTTTCACATGCTTGCCAGCACTGGTCATTGGCTTACTTGTATAAAAGCCATTTTAAGTGGAATAACACCTTATCTCACAGTAGTTTTGATTTGCATTTCCCTGATGATTAGTAATGTTGAGAATTTTTTATATACCTGTTGGCCATTTGTTAATTTTATTTTGAGAAATGTCTATTCAGATCTTTTGCCCATTTTTAATTGGATTATTATTATTATTTTTATTTTCCCCATTGAGTTGTTTAAGTTCCCTATATATTCTGGTTATTAGTCCCTTGTCAGATGGGTAGTTTGCAAATATTTTATCCCTTTCTGTGGATTGTCTCTTCACTTTGTTGATTATTTTCTTTGTTGTGCAGAAGCTTTTTAGCTTGATGTGATCTCATTTGTCCATGTTAGTTAGCTCTTGTTGCCTGTGCTTTTGAGGTCTTACTCAAGACCTCTTGACCCAGACTAATATCCTAGAGTGTTTCTGCAAAGTTTTCTTCTAGCAGTCTCATAGTTTCAGGTCTTAGATTTAAGTCTTTAATCCATTTTGATTTGATTTTTATATATGGCAAGAGACATACTTCCATTTTTCTGCATAGGAATATCCAGTTTTCCCAGCACAATTTATTGAAAGGATTGTCCTTTCCCCAGTATATGATCTTGGCTCCTTTGTTGAAAATGAGTTGACTGTAGATGTATAGACTTATTTCTGGGCTCTTGATTCTGTTCCATTTGTCTGTGTCTCTGTTTCTATGCCAGTAGCTTGCTGTTTTGGTGACTATAGCTCTGTAGTATAATTTGAAGTCAGCTAATGTGATTCCTCCAGTTTTGCTTTTTCTTTTTTGCTCAGGATGGCTTTGGTTTTTCTGGATCTTTTGTGATTCTCTGTAAATTTTAGGATTGTTTCCTCTATTTGAAGAATGTCATTGGTCTTTTGATAGGGATTTTGCATTGAATCTGTATCTTGCTTTGGATAGTATGGACATTTTAATAATATTGATTATTTCATTTCATGAACATGGAATATTGTTTCATTTTTTTGTAGCCTCTTTTAATTTTTTAAGCTTTTCCCTGTCTCAGGGACTTTCTACATGCTATTCTTACTGCCAGAAAGGCTGTTCTTACAGCTCTTGAGCTGGTTAGCTCTTTAGGTCTTGGCTTAATATAATCTCTATCCCAGAATATCGATATAATATAATTTTCCCTTTGTTACTATCTCCTCTAGCATCTTTTTGTTATTGTTGTTTTTCCTGTTAACAGTATTTATCATGATTTTTAATTATATATCTACTTACATACTTATTTATTAAATACCTATGTTTTCTACTGTATGTAAGCTCCATGAGGCCATGTTCGTCGAGCTCACTACTTTAGTATCAGGGCTTAGTACACTGCCTGAACATGGAGTATGTTTATAGCTGTTTTAATGCCTTTGTAACTTCATTGTATCTTTTACTTCTTAGTCTATGTCTTCTGGCAGATTTTTTTCCTGGTTATGAATCACATTTTTCTACTTCTTCATATGTCTCATAATTTTTCCATTGAATGACAAACATTGCACATTTTATTTTCTTGAATACGGGACTTTTTGTGCTCTTTAAATAATGTCAGATGTTGTTATGATAATGTCTGGCAAGTGGTTAAGTTTCTTGCAGATTAGTTTGAACCTTTGGAGTATTCTTTTCAATTTCCTTTAGGGTGATTCTGAGTTTAGTCTAGGTAGAATTTTCTCAATCTCAACAGTATTTACAGTTTGGCCAGATAATTCTTTGTTTTGAGGGTCTGTGTGTGCATTGTAGATTGTTTAACAGCACCTCTGGCTTCTACATATTAGCTGCTAGTAGTAACCCTCTAGTTGTGACAGCCAAAAATATGGGCAAACATTGTGAACTTCCATCCAGTTGAGAACCACTGCTCTAGGGTTCAGTTAACCCCATTACTAAGGCATGGTAGTCCTCTGGGCTTTCTACTGAATCCTTGTATATTCAATGCATTGTAGGAACTCTAATGAGTCCTGGTACTGTGTGAATCTAAGGGTTACTCATCTTTTTGCTCCTCAGTTAGTGCTCTTTCCTAAAAAGTTTCTCTATATGGCCTCGTGAGGTTTTACACTATGTAAGCCTGATGTAAGTATCCAGTCAAACTCAAAGTAATACTCTATTTTTTATTTATTTATTTTTTCTGGAATGCTTTCTCTGTGTAGCTTTCTCTTTGGGCAGTCTTCACTGAAAATTCTAGCTTTTTTCACCTCCTCAAATTCTGATATCTGCCTTATCAACTCAGCAAGACTACCAGGCTCTGCTTCAGTTCTCTACCCTTGTACTGCAATTTGGAAATTGCCTCTGGGCAGAAAGATAGGTTATTCCTCATTTGTTTCCCTTCTCCCAGAGATTATAGTTCTGAACTGACTTTTGTCTAATATCTGAAAATACCAGTATCCTATATTTTTTTTTCCAGTTTTCTAGTTGTTTATTGCAGGAGGGTAATTCTGAGTTTTGTCACTTCCTCATCCTGAGTGGCATATACAAGTTTTAAATGAGTGACTGAATGAATGAGTAAAAGAATGATCAAAGGAGAAGTACATTATGATGGATGAGAGGGACTGAAAAGATCTGCACCTTGGGGTGTGACTAAGGTCAGCAGATGCAGGTAGGGAATCCTAGTCAAGAACTGAATGCCTGTGGTGAGACGTCTTTAAGCAAAAGCATCTATTCCTCTGAGAGGAAGTGGGAGCCCACTGTAGGCTTGACTATGACTTTGAGTGGTGGAAGAAGCTTCTGGATTGGACCAGAAGGGGTCTGCACTCTGGTCTTAGCTTTGCCACAGACTAACGCTTTGTGTACAAATTAGCTCCCCTTTGTGGGCCCCAGTTTCCACAAATGGCTTGCTTCAGAATAAGGGAACCAACACAAATGTCTGTGGATACCAGGTGGCCTAAATCAGTAATGGTGTGTATGTGCAGACTATAGTGAACCAGGGAACACATGCTTCCCTAAAGGGGTGGTTGTTGGGGGAACTTCGGGATCTTGAGTTACCAGATATCATAATTTTTAAGAGAAGACCAAAATCTAGATTTTTGTGCGAAATTTTCTGATATTAATTGATAACTAATACAACTTAGGGCTCAGCACATCACATCTTTGGGCAAAATTTAGTCTCAAGGCTGCCAGGTGTAGCCAGTTATTCTTTTCCACAATGTTCACCTCTTTTATTAAAAGTACTCAGTATATGGTGATATTTCTTTTAGACCTTTTTTATTTGTTTGTTTTTAATATATGTCTCCTTCTCTTGACTATGAGGTCTATGGGAGTGGAACTGTGCTTCTTTCATTAACTTCTGTATCTCTAATGCTTGGTGTGTACTAGACCCCTGAAATGAAATTCTAATACTAAGTACTTGAAATTAGCACAGACTTCCCAAGTTAAGGGCATAATCCCTAACAAGACTGCTTTCACTTCAACATCAGCCACAATTTGGGGGCTCCCTGGCCACCATGTTTCTGAACAGCTAGTTACAAATTTGGGGATTTTTACTATTTCCTCATGTTTGATAATTTGCTAGAATGACTAACAGAATTCAGGAAAGTGCTACACTTATAATTATAGCTTTATTATGAAGGATACAAATCAGGATCATCTAAAAGAAGAGACCCATAGGGCAAGATCTGGAAGAATCCCAGACATGGAGTTTGCATGTCATCTCCCTGTCAAATCAGAATCTGTTACCGTCACAACCTGTTGATGTGTTTAGCAACCAGGAACACTTACCTAAGCATTGGTGTCTAGAGTTTTTATTGGAGTTTCATTACACAAGCATGACTGAATTGTTGGCTATGGGGTTGAACTCAATCCTAGACCCTGTCTCCTCCATGGAGGTTGGGCTGATACCATGTGGGTCAAAGCTGCAAGTTGCTAATCACATGGTTGGTCTTTCTGGTATAATCAGTCCCTTTCCTGAAACGATCCAGGGGCCTACCGTATGTCACCTTGTTACACAAACTCAGGGGCAGTTCCAAGAGCCCACCACAAATAACAAACATACTCTATCACTCAAGGAATTGCAAAGGTTTAGAAGCTCCCTCCCAGATACCCAGGACAAAGACCAGACAAATTATTGTACAGTAGCCCTCAATAAATATTGAATAATTGTGAATATAAATATTGAGTGAATAAACAAATGGGATACAGTGGAACTCCTGTGATTTTTTTCTTGCTCTGACATGATGATGCACTTGATGATAATGATAACAACTACAACAAAATAGCTAACCTTTATGTTCTAATGCCTTGGTAACCATTAGGACTGTTAAAATATATGGTAGTTTTTCTACCCTTTCTGGGACATGATAGGATTCTATTTCTCTACTTCTCTCTAAAAGTAGGCATAGCTATGTGACTTGCTTTGGCCAACAAAATGTTAGTAAGTGAAACTGGTACAGGATACTTCTGGGTGGAATCTTTGAAAACTGACTTTTGCCATATTCTTTTCTTGTTATCTAAGCACGTATTGAGAAGCTAATGATCCAATTTGGACATATAGGATAAAAAGGAAATAGACTTTTGTTGGGTGAATTCATTGAGATTTGGGGGTTTATTACTACAGCATAACAGAATACATTTTAGCTAGCCTAAATGCTCTATATCCATTATTAAACTATTGTTATAATTTAATGCTTCCTAGAACCTGTGAGATATTCAGTATTAGCAGTCTCATTATTATAGGTGAGAAAACTGAAGCATAAAGGAGTTATATAACCTGTCCAAATTCACATCCTTGGTAAGTGGCAGGGCTAAGCCAAGGATTCAAATCCAACAAGTTGTCTCCAAATCTAAGTGCTAAAGAGTACAAATCAACAAGGGTGAGGCAATGGGAGAAAGGTACTTAAAATTTTGTGGTGATGTGGGTGGTACCTTGAGGAGCAGCACTGTGTGGGATGATTTTTTTACACTCTGCTGCTGTGTTTGGTTTAAGTTGCTTTGTCCTTTCAGTTACAGGCTTAGAGGAGGAGAGAGTCTAGAAGTGTCTCTGGATGTGCTTTTGACATTTTGTATTTCACGCCCATGAAATAGTGGAGATTCTTAATTGTTGGTTGCTTTTTCAGAACAAATACAGAAGTTATATTCAAAAGGATTTCTTCCTGCCACATGGAAAGTCTTTGATGCTGCCTTGGCATTTGAGGAAATAAGCATCCAACCGAATAAATAGCTGTTGCATGTGACTGGGCAGAATTTAAATGGCAACAAGGAAGGACCGAGGGACAAAGGAATAGCCATTTGGGTTTCTCCTGGCCCTTATAATCCTTTGAATACTTAATTGGATTTTCTTTCAAACATCGTTCATTGTCTTCTGCAGTTTAAATGGGAAGGAAACTCATCCTATATATTCATGAGTTATAACCAGTCATGCTTTGGTTTCAGTAAAGGGCCTGGAGAAGAGCTGAGGAAGTTATCTTGGGAGGCTGTGAGAGACAGAAGGTGTGAACAGGTTGTCTCAGCAGCTTGCCTGTTTCTCAGGCCTCAGGGACATCCATTGTCTGGGCCCTCCAGGCTCTAAGGTCTGTACCACTCATCCTGCACCAAACACGTACTGGCTGCTTGTGTTTGCTGGTTTCTCAGTCCTGTATCTCTCTCCAAGGCTACTCTGCAGTCTCAGAAGGACATGATCTATATTTGACACAATCTCTGATGCACAGCTATGTACATAGAAAATAGTAGCTATTTGTTAATTGTGATTGACCAGGAAATGAGGATATACTGGGAAGAAGGTTTGGAAATACTTTATGCAGCTCTGTGATCTATTCGGAGAGATTTTTCTGTAGGAAAGGATTGTTAGCTGTCAATACTCCAAAAGAAAAGCCTGTTGATTTAGCAAAACTAAGTTTATTAGACTTTCTACAATTAAGGAGAACACTACCCTGGCAGTGTTGGTAATAGCTCAGAAGGGGAGAGTCGGGGAGGATATTTATTGGGTTTAGGACCTGGGCTGGAAAATTTTAAGGTGAGTCTTTCGAGGCAGAAAACTAACTGGAATCAGGCAGAGTTTATGACATAGTATTTTATGTAATATAGAGGTGAAGGTTTTGGGGTGTGTATATTGGTGAGGCGGCTATTGGTGTCTGAAAGTAAACTGTTTTATTATTTTATGGTCTTATCTTCTAAGTGCAAGTATTTCCTGGATCAGGTAGCTAAATTATTTTTTGCCTGATTCCAGTATTGTTTAGCCCGGAGGGAAAAGAAGTATGCTTGTATATAAATATTCCTCAATTAAGTTGATAAGAAAATAGAAGGAATGTTTTGTTCAGTAATTGTTTAGCACAAGGACAGAGAGGTTTGTTGGTTTCAGTTCTCAGGATAGACAAAGAACCTGGCAGGTCTTTTGGAGGCTATATTTATGACTCCAGCCATTAGCAAATATCTTTTCTCTAAACCTCCTCACACTTTGGATCTGTACCATTCTGTACTAATCATGAAAGTCTGACATGAATTATTCTGAATTATTTCAATCTGCTGGAGCTAAACTAAGGTGATAATAGAATCCTCTGATAGAGAAGACTTCATTTCTCTGCTTTTTAAAGTCACTTAACTTTTCACAACCTAAATGAATCAAGTATCTTTCAATGGGTGAAGTGGTCTGTTAATTTTGTTTCACGTCAATCAGAAATAATTTATTTTTTTTGAGACCCAGTCTCTCTCTGTCATCCAGGAGGCTGGGGTGCAGTGGCACCTGGCTAATTAAAAAAATTTTTTTTTGTTGAGATAGCCTAGGTTGCCCAGGCTGGTCAGTAGTCTTTAGCCTCAAGCAATCCTCACTCCTTAGCCTCTTACAGTGTTGAGATTACAGGCATGAGCCACTGTGCCTAGCCCAATCAGAAATAATTTTATGTTTGCATTTGCTGTAGTCCTTTTCAAAAGGAGGTGACCCTGCAATGGTCCACAAATATTTTTACCAAAATGGGGATGCATTCCCAAAAAAGTAGTACATGTTATTGCTCTCTACTGTTGAGTAAAACATTCTCTGCTTCCTACATGCAGAGAAGCAAAGACCTCTGGTTTAGAGAGTACAGTGAGTGTAACGAATTATTTTACTTAGTTGAAGCATTGCATTCTAGCCCAAAGATGGCATGGAAGACAGAGTTAAAAATAATTTGTTTATTAAATGTTAATAATTGCATGCACCAGTGATTTGTGAAATACAGGCAAAGTAGAACTAAACAATAAGGAAACATACCTGTGCCCTTAGAAAAATAAATTGTACACTCGGCATCTGGAAGGTAAATGACATGTTTTCCTCCTTAGATGCAAATAACAGTTAATGGTGACAAGGGCATAGTAATCTTTATGTGATTTCCCCTCTGGAAATATGTCTTGAAAATAATGAAGCTATTTTCAGTTCAAAAGATGAGTTTAAAAAGATTAAGTTAAAGGGCTATCAAAAACAAAGCAAAACAGAACAGAACAAAACAAAACAACTTCAGAGATAATTAGTTTATTTATTTCTCTTTGAAAAAGCAGCCCCTTATTCCCTCTCTATTAGTTCTTAAGTTTTCTTAGGAATATCATTTTCTTTGCATAATAAATAAAATAATAACCATCACTATGATGTCATTTGTTGAGTAACTACAATGTGATAGCCACAGTTCTAGATCCTTCATTGCATTACCTCGATCAACCCTCCCAACAACTCAATGAGATAGGTATTCTTCTCTCATTTTATAGATGGTACATTTGAAGGTCAGAGAGATAATATTATCTGCATCTCACATTCTTGCTCTTAAAGACTTGTGAGTCATTGAATGTTAGATGCAGAATGAAACTTAGAAATCATCCATTTCGGCCCCTTGGTTGTTAGATAAGAAAACCGGGACAGAGAAAGGAAGTGATTTGAGGTAGAAGCTTACTGTGGGTTGCACATTGCGGAGGACGTTGCAGTTGGATCTTCACATCCATTCCAAGCCAACACTGGTAATTCCTTCACCTTTGCCCATTAATAATACAGGAATGGACAGTTGATTATGGAAGTGTGAAGGGATGTGTGTTAGAGGGCTTCCTGGAGCAATTCCATAATTTCACCGATCCTTAACAAGTTACAAGGAAAGAAGACAGCCATCTTTCTGTTTATCCAAAGAGGATGCCAACCTGAAGAATGACTGAGTGGAGAGAGGAAAGGCATCTGCATTCTTGATGACATTGCTGGACCTCTGATTTAACTAACTTTGAAGCTCATCTGACCTCTGGACTATAAAGTTTTATTAAAGTTCAATATGGTTACATAGTTATGATTAGCTATAATATAAAGTTACATGGTTATAATAAGTATATAGTTATATATAGTTATAACAAATTTTCTCATTATGTAATTCAGTTTAAATTGGGGTTTCCCCTTGCTGTGAAAAGGATAAAAAGATTTATTCAAGTTGCCTTTATCTGTCTCCTCTCTCTCTCTATCTAGGTGTGTATATACACGTACATTTAATGTAATGAACTCAATTAGGAGAAAAGCAAATTATACGCAAGTATGTAACAAAAGTATAAAACTGAGAACATGATATATAGATACAGAATAAAATATACCTAAACTCAGAGAGCGATGAGTAGAGTTAGATACAGTTCAATATATCTACATGCTATCTAGATTGGGGAAGATGGTTTATTGAAAATGAATTTTGAACAGAATCATGAAAATGGGAATGGATGAGTATCAGTAGAGTTTTAAAATAAAAAGCTAAGCTTCTAGGGCCATAATATTTTATTTTCATTTCCTGACAGAGAAACATACCCGGGTGGTAGCATAATAATTTTTATAACTTGACTAGACTAAATGAATAACATAAGTATGGATACTTGTGTATCTGCAATCAAGACATTTTTGAGATATTTAGCCTTGGCCCACTCATTTATATTTGGAAGTCTGAGAAATGTAGAGAAAATATATTCATTTGCTTTTTTCTCCTTCCCAAAATATGGTCAGTTCACAACAAAATAGAGCCTTTGTTTGAGTTTTGTCTGAAAAATTGAACTTTTCTGAAACATTTGCCACCCTTTCACCTTCTTCCCAAGAGGTCAGAAGTTTCCAGAGAGAGCAAATATCCTTACTTCCACCTGGTTGAAAATCCAAGAGCAAATGTGGTCCGGTCCCTGAGTTTACTCTTTTGTGGGCCACTTGGCAATGTTCTCTTGCAGAGCTCAGTCTGGCTTTTCATTTCACCATGGCCTTGGGAACGAAGGGGATTTTGGTAGACCGTATTACTGTGTGAAAACATCCAGTGCCTCTGTCTCAGGCAGAAGCATACATTCCCAGTCAGTTGTAATCAGGCATGCCACGTGATTTGCTCTGGCCGGTGGCAGGTGAGTGGACGTGATGTGTGTCACTCTGGGCAGAAGCTTTAGGAACAGTGTGTGAATTGCCACGTTCCCATTATCCTGCCTCTATGATAGTGGAAATGGGAGTTGTGGGTTACTAAGTAATTGCAATGAGCAAAGCCCTGGACAGCCTGCATTGTACATGTTCTATGTGTGAAAAAGAAACTCCATTATTTAAAACCAGGAAGATTTGACATTGTTTGTTACCACATCATAATCTAGCAAATCCTGACTGATACAGTGATAAGCAAGGATGTGGAGTTATGGACCATGGCAATAATCCCTCACTGGAAATAAGCAAACTACAGATGGCATTCTCTAGAGATGATCAATTTTTTAGATCCTGTTTTTAATTTTGTAAAGAAAGATAAAAGAGAAGGTGTACAAATATATGAGGCCTGAGGAAAAAAACTGAAAAATGCATAGAAATTTTTCAGTCATATTAAGTTATAGTTTATGTACAAATTGGCGCATGGGTTTTGAAATTTCAACATGAATGATTATTATTCTCTTGTTGACTATCTTATTAAAGTTTTGGCTGCGATTATAGTGCTTATTATTTGCAAAACTAATTAATACACATTGTTTCTTAAAGTGTTATAGCAATCCACAACTTGCAGTAGTTAAAAGGTGTGTGTGTGGGTACTTACAGTTGTCTGCTTCCCTCTCATCCTGCTCCCCATCTCTCAATCTCCTCCCAGCTCCCATCTACGGAGGAAAGTCTTTGCTGCTTAGCTGGCTTTGTACCTTCTGTTGTGTTCAGGGAGAATACTGGAAAGGAGAGAGTAGAATTTGAAAGCAGGTCAAATTACTTAAGTAGAAAAGGATGAGTCTGGGAGGGGTAGCCTGGGAAGATGAGAAAAGCCATCAGGTGTGTGGGGAGCGGGGTGAGACAGAGGGAAGAGAAAAGGAAGGGAAGCCAGGATGCTGTGATGAAGAGCGTTAGGAGAGATGAATAACAATTACTTGTTGGAAGGTCTGCTGTGTTGTGTTTCTCAAGAGACATTTCAAAATTCAGTTTTCTAGTTCCAAAAAGCGTATCCTGTTGGTATTTTTATTCTTCTCACATTACATACATAGATTACTTTTGGGAGAATTGACAGCCTTCCCATACAAGGTTGGAATATGCATATTAATTTCTTCAACTTTTCTTTTCCATATTTACCTCAGGTTAAGTTATCTTTGTACACCTTGTATATCTTGTTAATTTGAATCAATTCTATTTAAATTTATTTCTACATATTTTATATTTTTGTTTCTCTTGTCAAGGATATCTTTTCTTCTATGATATTTTGTAACAGCTTACCATTTATTTTGTAGGAATACTGTCTATTTTTTGTTTTATTATTATACACCCAACTGCCTTACCTGTTTTTCTTTGTTTGAAACTCTAGTTGATTCTCTTAGGCGTTACAGGTATACAATCATATTAACTGTAGATAGTGGTAATGTTATTTCCTCCTTCCTATTTTTTTATACTTTTAATTTTATTCTCCTACATAATTGCATTGGCTAGTACTTCCATAACAATCTTAAAATAATATGGTGTCAGTGGATGTCACTGACTTCTTCCTGACTTTACCGATGATATTTACAGTGTTTCTCTGATGCTTCTGTTTGGGTTGAGATGCATGCTTGTGCATAGCCATGCTTCTCTCTGTCTCTATTGATAAAGACGTGTTTATCTATTTCTATCAAAATGAGTGTAACCAACCTGTCCCTTTTGCCTGGGCCTTTCCCAGTGTTAGCATTGAAAGTCTTGTTCCTGGGAAACTTCTCAGTCCCACACAAATTGGGAAAACTGGTTATATGCACTAAAATCAAGAATGGATATGAATTGTATCTGATCATTTTTCAGCATCTCTGTAGATACCTTATAATGTTTCCATTTATGTGATTGAATGATTGGTTATATTCATATGTTCTATAATAACGAGCCATATTTTTTCTCTTGGCATAAACACCAATTAATCATGTTATGTTAGTTCTCTAGCTAACTGGTTGCTGCACTCTACTTGCTAGCATTTTTAAGTTATGTATTTTTTGTGAACATTCACAAGTGAGATCAGTCTGTAGTTTTCTTTTTTGTCTGTTATCTTTGTTGGATTTGGGTATCAGTGTTGTGGTGACTTCATAAAAATAATTTTGAATCTTTCTTTTTCTCTGTTCTGCAACAATTTTAAATAGCATCAGCTTTGCTATTCCTTATAGTTTTGGTAGGTTTTCCCTGTGAAACCATCTGGACTTGGTGTTTTTGTGATAAGTAGCTATTTGATGATTTTTTTCTAGTTTTTTTTTTTTTCCTTGACAGTAATTGGCTTGTTTAAATTGCCTGTATCTTGGGGTTCAATTTTGGTAATTTATGTCTTCTTGGAGAATTCTACATTCAGGTTTTCCAAATTATTGGACTATAAGTGATAAAAATAGTCTCTCTTATGATTCTTTTAATATACTCTATATTTGTACATTTTCACATTTTCATTTTTAATTTTTTATGCTTCACACCTTTATTCCTTACTTTAGCTTAGGATTTTCTATTTTATTGGATGCATTTTTCCCTGTCAAAGAACATATGTCTGTCTTCTCCTTTTCTTATCTATATGTCTTTTTATGTAGTTTTACTGTTTTTTAATTTTATAATTAATTGTTTTCTGGCTTTATTTATTATTTTCTTCTGCTTTAAGATTATTTATTATTTTCTTCTGCTTTATAACTCCTTGAGAATGTATATGTAATTCATCTCTCTTCATCTTTTCTTATTTATAATGTATGCTGAAGATTATGAATTTTTCTCTGAGAACTCTTTAGCTGCAGCCCATAGATTCTGACACGGTGTTTTAAAGCCTTTGTCATTCATTTTTAGTCCAATTGCATTGCAATCAGAGAATTATGTGTATTACCCACATGATTTCCACTTGAGGATATTTGGCCCATCACCTCTGCCATTCTGTAGAATCCAGGGAAGTCCCCCCGCTGGCTCACAAAACCCATCCAGATCCAAAGATAGAATTGTTAATTTCACCCCTCAGGATTTATCACTTATATTGCGCTTTTCCCATCTTCCAGAACTCTGTTTAATTTTCTCTGCATTTGGCAACTCTTCCTCATATATTGTGGCTCAGCTATACAGATGTCCCTAGTTCTGTCACAAGTGGAGTTTGTGTCCTGTGTCCTGTCTCTCCTTCTCCTTGTTGCTTTGAGGCATTTCAAAAGCAAAGGGTACCAGAAACTTCTTTACTCTGCCATTTTATAACAGGCAGTCTTGGGCATGATGTAATTCTAGATTGTCCTGAAAAAGATTTTGGGAAGCCAACTATTCTACACTCATGCCTCCTGGCATTTCATCAAACCAGTATTTGGGTAGTTTCTGCCAAGCCTGGTAGGAAGGACTCTCAGTGTGTTCATTTCCAGTGCACTCAAATCAGATTCAATGATCTCAGTTGCTTCTTCCCAACTGGTTGTTCTCCATTCCTCTCCTTACGTTTCTCCTCAGTCCTTTTTCTGTCTCACTTGTTACTGGACCAGCCCATGTTCCTAGTATCATGATTTTGAGTTTTTCTCATTTCAGCTACAAGTGTTCTTTAAAGCTGATCTGCTTCTGCAAAATTGTAACTGCTCTTTCAGTAAAAGGACCATTTCTTTCTTTTAAATTTCAAATCATCTGGTGTGTAGTCAGTAAGTTCAGTTCATGACCAACAGTAAAGAGACCACTATCTTGCTGGAAAACATCCTTCTGGAAACTCTCCCTTTGATACGTCTAATAGCCTCTGTCCTTACTCCCTTCCTATCTCCTCACCATTGTGACTTCTCTGTCCACCCCTTGCATATTGATGCTCTATAGGCCTCTGTCATCAGCTCTTTCCTTTGGCTCTGAGTTCTCCCTGGTGGTCCCATCCTTGTACATGGCAAGAATGAGCACCTGAGTTGTGAGGATGCCCATGTCTGTGATTCTCTGCTCACACCTCAGCTGGTACTCAGCCAGGCCAGGCCCCTGCTCCCCTGCTTTCCTGTGGATTGGTTCTGGAGTTGTTAAGGATGGACCTGGATAAAGCTGCTATTGTGGGAGGGGCACCACTTGCCATGTAGTCGCCCAAGACTGAAACTTGATGTTGCCCTCAACACCACCCTTCCTCTTACCCTGCATGTCACCAGTCACAAATTCCATAAACTCTGCCTTTCAAACTCCTCTCCATTCTTTTCCCTCCTCCCTACTTCTGTCACTATCAAATCCAGACCAAACTCATCATTCTTTCCCTGGACACTTAAAATAACCCTTGAATTCTTCTTCCTGCCTACAGTCTTTGCCTGCCCCCTAACTCCGTCTTCCACCCAATGTCAGAATTATCTTTCAGAAATGGTCTCATGCCCCCACTGCCACCCCCTCTTCAGTAGACCAAAGACAAGCCAGGCTGAGGGATGCCGTGCCCAGCACCCATTATTAGACAATAACCGAGACATCTCTGCCTTGACTACTAAACTCCTGGAAATGAGGCACGGCTCCAGGGAGAAGAGAGGGAACAAACCCCAGGTTGTGTATGTTTCTGTCACTGGGACAGAATGAAGGCTAGAAATAGAATAGACTTGAGTTACAAAACAATAAATCATAATTCAAATACACTTGAGATGTGAACAGCTGCACTAATTGTTTTTATGTCTTTGTTTTTACTAGATAGGGAGCCCTGGGGGTTCCTGTCTAACTCCTGTACATGACTCTTGGGTGCACAGTAGGTGCTTTAATATGCACTTGTAGAATTGTTGATATGCATCTAATACCTCACTGCTCAAGTGCTCCTAATCTGACTCCGTAAGAGAATCCGTGAGAAACTCGTTCTCTTTTAGACAGGGATAATTAAGTTAGTGCTAATATAGTCAGCTAGGAAAAGGGGTTTGCAAGGGAGAGAAGAAGGGAAAAAAGGAGAGAGAGAGCACACCAGTGAGCCCTGGGCTTCTCTGAGGGTAGGAATTACAGATTATTATTCAAGTACCTAGACAGGAGCACAAACTGGACACTTTTCAGTGGATTGGCTCTGGAGTTGGCAGGGATAAACCTGGACATAAATCTGAGAAGGACTCACTCAAACTGTTTATTTCTCCTCATTGTGTGGGAAGGAAATTATCCTTGGCTGAGCGTGTAACTGAACTGGAGCATATATCCCTGGCTAATACTCATTTAATGGGGTGGGCCTGAGATGGCCTTGCCAGCTACCAGTGAGCTGCCCCTTGGCTCTGGCAGCCACTCTCCTGCCTAGTCAAACCAGTGGCACCTGGGGATCCCAGCTTTCCTCCGTACCTCACACACTGCTGCTCCCCGTAGGTCATGAGCAGGGAGGTGGAAGGCAGCTATGACTCCTTCATTCACTGAGAACTTTCCTCAGTGGGTTCTGGGCTTCCTGGGGAGTCAGAGCTTTTTGCTCATAATCCAGAGATGAATGAGGAAAGCTGTCTCACTTTCCATATTCTATTTTTTTTTTTTGGTCTTTATAAACTGGCCAATTTGTTTAAAAGCTGTCACTTCCCCAAACCATAAAGTGGCATCACTTATATTTTCAATTTCTTGCTTTTCAATAGGCCTTTTATTGACTCCATAAAAGATTTGCAACACATATAGAATGCTTTTCTTTTTGAGATGGAGTCTCGCTCTGTCGCTCAGGCTGGAGTGCAGTGGCGTGATCTCTGCTCACTGCAACCTCTGCTTCCCGGGTTCAAGCAATGCTCCTGCCTCAGCCTCCTGAGTAGCTGGGACTACAGGCACATGTCACCACGCCCAGCTAATTTTCGTTTTTTTAGTAGAGATGGGGTTTCACCATGTTGGTCAGGCTGGTCTCGAACTCCTGACCTCATGATCTGCCCACCTCGGCCTCCCAAAGTGCTGGGATTACAGGTGTGAGCCACCACTTCCGACTAGAAAGCATTTTTGAAATATCAGGTTCCAGGCTGTGAGCAATGACCGTAAACTTGCATTTCAGTGAGGCAAGTTGCCAGAACTGTTTCCCCACAACAGTTTAACCAGCAAGTTATCTAATTACTCAATGACACCATAGGTGTGCGGCAGGCAAAGTTCCACAGATAACTGAGGAAATGTGATAATTACCATGCTGTGGAAGTTCTTGCCATTTTTCATACACCACTACATGAATCAGAATACCCAGCCTCTCTCCTCTTGCAGGGGACACTGCTGCTACCCTGCTCAGATCCGCTTTACCAGACTAGTTGTTCAGAATTGGCAGCTAGCTGATGGCTGACAGCTGCTTCCTGTTCAGGAGAATTGCCATCAAAAGGAGCCACTTCAACTTGGAAGTTATGCTTCCCCCATCCATCCTGCATCCCATGGTGACTGACACAGAGGTACAACAGAGCAGACCCCTAGCCTCAGGGGGGACCAACTCCATGGTGCACTTCTTGCTCCAGAGCTCCCCATGAGGTCAGGGTGAAGCAGGCTTTAGCTGAGATCCCAGTCCTGCCGAGCTCCTTCCCTGTACCTCATCCTTCTTCGTCATTCCCTTTCTTCTGAGAGCTCCCTCTCCATAAACCATGCACAGCTAAACCTCTGTCTCAGACTCTGTCTTTCAGAAACCTGACCCAAGACACCACTCACCTACTTCCAACAAGCAATTGTTTGCTTCCCACAAGATGGGAAACAGTGTCCCAAAGATTAAAGTGGAAGCGTAAACTTACCAAAAAGGAAGGAACAAAAGAAATAATGATGAGTTGGGGCAACACTTCATTTTCTCTCCTTTTTTCATTCGATTTATTTCAATTTCAATGTATTTGTTTTGGAGCAATCAGTCCCTTATTGTTAGACACGTTGGTTATTTTTAATCTTCGGCCATTACAAATAATGCTGCAGCGAATACTCTCAAACATGAACTTTCAATTGCATCTCAACTCTGATTTATTTTTGGTTAAATTTGAACAAGGGTTATTACCAAGACATGAAAGATATAGGTTGTTTCCAAACTCTTGATACACATCGTCAAGTTTTTTCAGAAAGTAGGAGGTAACAACCCACTCTTTTATTTGTCTCTTATGAAGATAGCCCATTTTACAATTCTGCTTTCACTGAGTATTAGTTTTTAGAAGAGTTTGCCATTTTTAGAGGGAGATGGTTTCTGGTTTTAATATGGTTTTTTGGTTTTCTTTAATTCCTTATGAATATTTTTCTTATGGTTATTAGAACTTTAATTACTTTCCATGTCGATTATCTGTACATGGCATTACTTATTGTTCTGAAGAACCCTTTTTCTTCTATTTGTCCTTAATGGTAATAGCTCCATTTACTACATTCTTGTAATGTACTGGACATGGATTTAAGTGCTTTACATCTATTGCTTGATATAATTTTTATTATGTAATTATAAAAATAATAAAATATAATCATTATTTTATGTAATTTTCTTGTATTTTGTGTAATTATCATCTGATCAGTACTAGTTCATATGGCTCCTTCATATAAATGAGAAAATGTGTCTACCACCTCAAGTGGGAAACTACAGTTCTGCTTCAAGGCCTGTGGCTTGGTGCGTGGAAAGTGAGTTGAATTTCAGCTCCTACTTGCTTCCTCAGCTGTGCTCCTCTGTGTAGTGTACAACCTCTGCACCTGTAGAGGATGTTCTTGATTCTCACAATGACCCTGTAAAATGGGTATTATTTTCTCCATCGTGAGATGAAGATATTGAGGCTCAGGCGGTTTTTATTTTTATTTATTTTTAAACTTGTTATTTTCATTTTTGTGGGTATCTAATAGCTGTATATATTTAGAGGGTACATGAGATGTTTTGATGTAGGCATACAGTACATAATAATCACGTAGAATGGGGTATCATGCCCTCAAGTATTTCTCCTTTGTGTTACAAACAATCCAACTCTACTATTTAGTTATTTTTAAATGTACAAATACATTGTTATTGACAAACCACATGACACAGTCCTTCCTACTTTTCCCTCCAATTTCCAAAGGCAAAGGAGCTTTACGCCATGGCCGCCACCACCACAGGCCCACAGGGATTACCGCAGATGTTTCTTTAAGGTCCACAGACTCTTCAGTCAGTCTGTGGTAGATGCTTGCTGGCTTGGGACTCACCTTTCAGGGCAGTGGAAGGAATCTTACCTCATAGTCACTATAGCTGGGAATGTGTTGAGTCTCATCTGAAGCCAGCAAGTCTCAGGGTCTCACCTGAGGTCCTCAACATAGTACCTGGATATCACTGCTCTTTATTCAGGGCCCAAGGGATCTTCAGTTAGCAGGTGATGAGTCCTCACAGGACTGGGTCCTTTCCTTCTGGCCCAGGATGTATCTAGAAATATCATCAGGGAGCTAGGGCCTGGAAATGGGGCCTCATGACTCTGACCAGTGCTCTATCGTGCTGTGGCTGAGCTGATGTCAAAGATGCAAGACGACATCTTCTCTACTCTTCTGTCTCCTCAAGGGAAGGGAAGGGGGCTCTCTTTTGAGGCTGTGAGCTGTTCAGCCTGGGTTGGGATGGGGGGTGATGCCAGTACTCCCTTAGCTACCTGGGCTGGTATCTCAGTGGGTCATGTTCTCCATCCCCCTCCCCAAGTCCACTGTCTCTGGGCCCAGTTCAGCACTAGGATTCTCTAGGAGTTGCAGTTCTTGTGGTCTAGACTGCCTTTCAGGTTTATTTGGGGCCCCAGAATCCTTTAGCCCACAGTAGCGAGACACTGGGATTGGTGACTCCCCTCTGGCTAAGGCTGGTTTCAATGCTCCCTTTGTGGGTCAGCTGAGTTTGGTCTGTTTCTTTTTTTTTTTTTTTTTTCCTATTAAAATAGGGCAGCACTGAGTTCAGCACCTCACAATTGCTGTGGTCTCTCTCTCCCCAGCACACAGAAATTCTCCTGGCACCATGCCACCACTGCTGGGGAATATGGGGGTGGGGGGTGGTGTCAGTGATTCAAGACTAACTTTATATCACTGAGAGAGGCATTGAAGAGGTTTTTCCTACCTCTTCAGTGCCTCTCTCAGTGATATGAAATTAAAACCAGGTACTGTGAGTGCTGACCTGATTTTTGGTTCTTATGAAGGTACTTTTTTTGTATAGATAGTTGCCTGTTAGTGTCCTTGCAGGGGGAATGATCAGTGGAGCCTTCTATTTCAGCATCTTGCTCCACTCCCCTCAGGCAGCTTTTAACGGACTTGTTCAGGTCATACACCTGTAAGTAAGTGATCCAGGTTTTGAACACAAGCTTGGGTGATTCCAAAGCCAGAAGTAATTGTGGTGCTATGTGGCTTTTATCTACTATGCCTAGCAATCCCCTGACTTAGGCAGAAATGCTTTTTTCTCATTATACCTCTTATTTTTTGACGTATGAAAGATTTGAATGTTTATGCAAACAAATTAAGCAATTGATCTTTTCTTTCATGTTTTAAAAATATTTTTGTTTTTATGCTTAGAAAATGTTGATAATTTTCATGGTGGATTAAAAAGCCCTTTCTTTGACTTGCTATTCCAAACTAGGAACTGCTTCAGCTGAAAATACTCAACATGATGTTTCAAAGTCAATGTAACATTGCTTAGTGTTTCTGCAGGATTCTTTTGGAGAGTTGTACAATTTTTGCCTAAACAAGTGGGCCCACATCTTTCTTAAAAGCCATGTTATCTTGAGTTCACTTGCAGTCTTACTTGCATTCTTCCATAACATGTTATGTTAGAGAATTAAGCAGCCTCCCTTAACAACCTAAATTCAGAATCAGCAATATTTAAAACGGGAAGAAGGAACTATGTGGAGAGAAGAGGGGCTGGATCAGTGTCCTTGAATTCTGATTTATTTTCAAGGATCTCTTTTTCTGCATTCCAGTCACACTTTCATGATGATTTGGGGAGTGAGCTCTTTTCCAATTCTGACTCAAACACATAGCTAACCTATTCTCTAGATTTTCCTAGAGATGGCTCCCACTTTGAAGATATTTTTACTGAATACTTTGAGGAAAACAAAAGAGTAATATTCAGGATATACAAAATATGAGGCAGTCCAATGCATGAATTTCAGGCTTTTGATCCTACCAACACTGGCTGTCCTAGCTAGTTTTGTATCTTATTTATGTGTTAGGTCCTGCAAAACAGACATTTCCTGCCTTCATGGAATGTACTTTTAAAGAGAAGACATTTACTCATTTATTAAACTAATATGTATTGAGCACTTTCTCTGTGCAAGGCTTTGGACCGGTAGCTGCATATATGGTTATAAACAACAGATATGGCCTTGACTTCATGATTCTTAGATCCAGTGAGAGAAAAATGCATTGAATAAGTAAGCACACAAATAAGCATGTAATTACAAATTATAATAAAATGTACTTAATATTATAAGAGCTTATGAGACCTATATAGTCAGGTGGATTAAAGATGACTGAACATTCTTTGCTATTCCTGCCATTGAGAGGTGGACTCTAATGCTCTTCCCTTTATCCTGGCTGGCTTCACCTTGTTGCTTGACTAGTGGAATAAAATGGCAGTGATGTTCTGGTACTTACAAGGCCAGCTCATAAGAAGCATTGCAATTTCTATCCAGACCTCTTAGAACACGCTTCCTCAGAGCTCTGAGCTAGCAGATAAGATGTCTGAATACTGAGTCCTCCATGTGGAGGCATTCTGGCCTATAGTTCCAGTAATCCTAGACTTTTATCTCTACCAAGGCACCAGACATGTGATCAAGCCATTTTGGTCACTCTAGACTAGCCTATCTTCCAGGTGAATACCACTGAGTGACCTTGGTTGATGCTACAAGGAGTTGAAGTATCACCTCCCTGAGCTCTGCCTGAATCCCTGACCGACAGAATCACATGATATAGTAAATGATGCTTGTTTCAAGCCACTAAGTGTTAGGATAGTTTGTTACACAGCAGTGGATAACAGGAACAGATAGGATGAGCATAAAGGGCACTCTGATTGACAATGTCAATTAAGTGGAGTTCTAAAGAATAAATCATAGTTAAGGGGACAAAGAACAGGTAGAAGAACATTCCAGGCCTAGTGGAGAATTTAAGTTCTGAAGGAAGTTGAAGAAATAAACTATCTGAAAGAAGATTTAAGCTGAAGCTGTAGAGGCAGGCATGGGGTATGATCACGGAGGGTCTTGTGGGATATAGTTTTAAGTTCTAGCTTAGGAACAACGGGGAATCATGGAAACTTTTTAAGAAAAGAAATTTCAGACTTTGGTTTGTAATTTTGAAAGATGGTTCTAGTTATCCCATGGGAGCATGAATTGGAAGGGAGCAAAAGTGGAATTAATGAGATTGTTTAGGAGGCTATTGTTGTGGTTTAGGGAAGATGATAGTGGTTTGGATGGGGAGGTGGCAGAGGGGGAGGATAAGACTGGACAGACTTGAGAGATATTTTTGAGTAAAACCGACAAGATGCCATTGGATTGGAGTGTGCGTGTGCTGAGGGCAGGAGTGGTGAGGGAAGAAACCAGTGCTGAGGGTGACCTCATAGGTGTCTAGTAACTGGTGCATTAATGTGCCATTTAGTGGACAGAGAATACCAGTTAAAGAAGCAGATTTTGGGAGGATGTTCGGGTATGTTTTAAATGTTAACTCTGAGTTGCTTTTAGACACCCAAGTGGTGATTTCTAGTAGTCAGTTGCACATACAGATATGGAGGGCATATAATAGGTCTGGGGCGGTGACACAGTTTGGAGAATCACTCGCATATGGATAATATTTACAGCTACAGGTATGGGTTAGGTGACCTATGATGAGCATTTAGAGACTGAAGAGCCAAGGATCTATCCCTCGGGAACTCTAACCTTTACATTTTGGAAGAGGAGGTGAGTAGCTGAGAAAGGACTCTGAGAAGGAGCACCTAGAACGATAGAAGAAAAATCACAAGAGTGTTATGTATTGGAAGCCAAGAGAAGAACAGTGTTGCAAGCAAGAAGAAATGGTATCATTAAGTATGTGGAATGCTTCTGAGAGTTCTGGTGAGATGAGGACTGAATTCTGAGCATTGAAGTTCAAGGTCAAGAATAGTTTTAGCAGCAGCCAAGTTGGGATGGGTTGAAGAGTAAATGGGTGGAATTTGTGTAGCAGGTATAGATAACTATGTGGAGCTGGGAGTTAGTGTAGAATTTTTCAAAACAGGAGATTCTAGAAGAGGTTTGAATGTTATCAGGAAGAATCCAATTAAGAGGGAGAAGGAAGGAAAGGATACTGCCTAATTCTCCCTTTATAATGCTGCCAGAGTGTGTTCTTTGTAGAAGAAATACATTTGAAGATATCACTTCCCAGTTTAAAATCCTTTGAAGATGCTCCTTAGCTTTCAGGTTCTGGTTCAAACACCTTATCTTGACTTTTCAGGCCTGTCTGACCTAGTCCTTACTCACTCTTTGAGCTTCATCTTCTGCCACTCACTCATGAGAATGCTTGAACTTGGACCCAAGTTATTTCATGACTTGCTACTTTTGCACACATGATTTCTTCTTCCTGGAATGTCCTCCCTCCTTTCTCCATCCAGCTTATTTCTACTTGCATCAGTTGTCTATTGCTGTGTAACAAATCATCCCATGACTAAGTGGCTTAAAATAACATTGGTTGTCTCATAGTTTTGAGAGTTAAGAATTCGAAAGCAGTTTAGCTGAGAAGTTCTCAGGGTCTCTCATGAGGTTGCAGTCAGATTGTCAGCTGAGACTACAGTCATCTCAAGGCTTGACTGCCAATAGAGAATTGCTTCCAAGCTCTCTCTCACATGATTTTAGGAAGCACTCAATTTCTTGCTGGCTATTGACAGGAGGACTGGGTTCTTACCACCTGGGCCTCTCTCCAGGGCTGTCTAATGTTCTCATGATATGACATCTGGCTTCCCCAGAGCAAGTTATCCAAGGCAATGAGTGAGAGGGGTCAAGTGAGAGCTCAAGATGGAAGCTGTATGCTTGTTGTCACATAGGCCAACCCTGGTACAGCATAGGAGGAGAGTACACAAGGATGGAAATATGAGGAGATGGGGCCATCTTTGAGGTTGACTTTACACAGCTTGTCCTTTAAATTTATTTCAAGACTCCTTTAACAGGAAAATTTTTCTGATACTCTCAGTTTGGTTGGATGCACTGTTTTCTGCTCCTGTAACCCCCACAGCATCTTCTCTCCTTTAGGATGAAGCACATTGAGCCATCATTGCAGAATTACTAGCGTAAGTAGCACTTCAGCTAGTTAACACAAATAACTTTGCACTCCAGGGATGACTCTTCTGTCTCTCTATGGGCACATTAATAACCAAAACATTTTATGATAACCAAAACATTATATGATAACCAAAACGTTATATGATAACCAAAACATTATATGATAATGACAACTTTATATTCATTTAGCAGGAATCACATAAAAGTGGTGATTTAGAAGCTAATATTTATGAAACGTTTATGGAATATTTATGAAACAAAAGCTAATATTTCTAGAATATTCACTATGTGTCAGTTACTATATCAAGGACTAAACATATTATCTCATTCAATACTTGTGATAGCCCTAGGAAGCTGGAACTGTTTGATCTTTATCTTCACTAATGAGGAAATTAAAACACAAAGAGGCCAAGGTAGTTACGCATGATTGTATCATTAGTAAGTGGCACAGCTGTGATCTGAACCCAGGAAGCTTACCTTTGCACCATGCCCTCAGCCAATATGCTCTACTATCCTACGGCCATTAGCTCACCCTACTCTAAATAGGATTTGACAAAATTTGGGGGATAGATTGGTTTTCCTTGAAACACAGTCTCAGCAAGATACAGACCAGAAATGTAGACGAGCAAAGGTCAGAAAATGGAATGAAGGACTCGTGTTCGGACTAAATCTTCATATGGAATTTGTCTTGACTTTTCACATTTCTCTATGGGGTTTAATTTGGTATTTTCCTAAATGACTGCAGATTCCCAACCTTGCTTGTGTTTTTACCAAATACGAAACCGTGCTAGGGACCCGAACCCTTTCTTCCCTGGATTTCCATTCATTTTTCTCCGCTTCACTGAGTGCTGATTCCTTCTCCTTCTCTTGACCACATTTCTGTCTCTCCTGCAGATTCCCACTGCCTCTTTTTCATGAACAGAAGTCAAATATAAAATCAAGTGGAAGTTCCCAGCCTCAGAAAAGAAAACACTGCTGCTGTCTACTACAGGAATGATGTTAAATATACATCCTCTAGAAGCAAGGCTGAAACAGTGCCTTTGTGCCAGCATACCTGAAGTACTCACAGTTACATTACTAGAGCTTTTAGGAGCAAGGTCTATTATGGGAACCATTCATTCAAGGCATTTATTAAACATTCGCAGGGATGGGTGCAGACTTCCAAGAGGCCTACTTGTCCTGACTTTATTTTTAGTTTCCACAGCACCTCAGGCTTATTCATATTGTATCTTCTACCTGGAACATTCTTCCTCCCCACCCTTATCTTTTTAGAACCTACATTACAGTCTTTGTGCAGCGCACTTTACATCCACTATCTATAATCTGTGGAAAGGCTTTTTGACAATGCTGATATCATACTTGTGTTTTGGAATGTTAACTCTGGTTGCTAAATGGAGACTTGCAAATCTGTTAATATCTTGCCATACCCACTGCCACCACCCAGTTTTAAGCCCCAATCATATCTTGCCTGGACTACTATAATAGCTTCCCAACATCTTCCCACTGTACTACTCTCCTCATTGTAGACAGAGTGATCTAAAACTTAACCAGATTATGTAACCTCAAAGGCCCTTAGTACACTCAGAATTAAATACAAACTTTTCCTGTGGTTTACAAGGCCCTATATCACCTAGTTCATTTTTACTTGCCAACCTCATTATTTCAGTAACTGAACCTGTGTAACAAATGACTCTAAATATGTAGTGGTTTAAAACAATGACAATAATTATTTTGTTGCAGTTTGGGTGGGATCCAAATTGCTAATTTCTGCTCCTTTTGGCATTAGTTGGGGAAACTCAAAGACCAGGGGCTGGAATCACCTGAAGTTTTATCGAGTCTCACATGTGGTGGTTAATGATGACTGACAGCTAAGACTTCAGCCAATTATGATGACCCAAACACCTACACGTGGTTTCTGCATGTGACCTGGGCTTTCTTAAGACATGCTGGCTGGATTCCAAGAGCAAATGTCCCCAGAGAGAGAGCAAGCCAGGTAGAAGTCATACTGCCTTTTCTAACTTAGCCTTGGAAATAAGGCACCATCACTTCCACTATATTCTACTAGGCAATCACAAATGCTTGCCCAGGTTCAAGAGAGGTAGGGGTAGGGTGAGGAGAGACTCCATGTCTTGATGGTGTGTGGCCAGGTTCTGGAAGAGTGTGTGTGATATGATTTGGATCTGTGTCCCTGCCCAAATTTCATGTTGAATTGTAATCCCCAATGTTGGATGGAGGTGGGGCATGGTGGGAGGTGATTGGATCATGGAAGCGGAGTTTTTCTTTTGTGCTGTTCTTGTGATAGTAAGTGAATTCTCATGAGATCTGGTTGTTTAAAAGTGTATAGCATGGCCAGGTGTGGTGGCTCACGCCTGTAATCTCAGCACTTTGGGAGGCTGAGGCAGGAGGATCACAAGGTCAGGAGTTCAAGACCAGCCTGGTCAATATGGTGAAACCCTGTCTCTACTAAAAATACAAATAAATTAGCCGGGTGTGGCGGTTCATTCCTGTAATCTCAGCTGCTTGGGAGGCTGAGGCAGGAGAATTGCTTGAACCCAGGAGGCAGAGGTTTCAGTGAGCTGAGATCATGCCACTATACTCCAGCCTGGGTGACAGAGGCAGACTCCGTCTCAAAAAAAAAAAAAAAAAAAAAAAAAAGTGTCTAACACCTGCCCCCTCCCCTTTCTCCTGCTCTGGCTTGTAAGACATGCCTGCTTCCCCTTCACCTTCTGCCATGATTGAAAATTTCCTGAGGCCTCCCCAGAAGCATCATGCTTCTTGTACAGCCTGTGGAACCATAAGCCAATTAAACCTCTTTTCTTTATAAATTACCAAGTCTCAGGTATATTTTTTTAAGGCAGTGTGAGAATGAACTAATACAGAAAACTGGTACCAGGACTGGGGTATTGTTATAAAGATATCTGAAAATGTTGAGGTACCTTTGGAATTGGGTAACCAGCAGAGGTTGGAAGAGCATGGAGGGCTCAGAAAACAGGAAGATGAGGGAAAGTTTGGAACTTCCTAGAGACTTGTTGAATGATTTTAACCAAAATGTTGATGGTGATATAAACAGATGGCCAGGCTGATGAGGTCTCAGAGGGAGATCAGGGCCTTATTGAGAACTGGAGTAAAGGTCACTTTTGTTATGTATTAGCAAAGAACCTGGCAACATTGTGCTCCTGCTCTAGGGATCTGTGAAACTTTGAAATTGAGAGTGATGATTTAGGGTACCTGGCAGAAGAAATTTCTAAGCAGCAACACATTCAAGAGGTGGCCTGGCTGCTTCCTACGTGTGAGCAAAGAAATGACCTGAAACTGGAACTTGTATTTAAAAGGGTAGCAGAGCCTAAAAGTTTGGAAAATTTGCAGCCTGGCCATGTGGAAGAAAAGAAAAGCCCATTTTCTGGGGAGAAATACAGGCCTGCTGCAGAAATTTGCATAAGTTAGGAGGAGTCATGTGCTGATGGCCAAAACAATGGGAAAAAGGCGTTCAAGACATTTCAGAGACCTTCATGGCAGCCCCTCCCATCACTGACTCAGAGGCCTAAGAGGGAGGAATGGTTCTGTGGGCCAGGTCCAGGGCCCCTGCCACCCAGTGCAGCCTCAAGACACTACTCCCTGCATCCCAGCCACTGCAGCTCCAGCCTTGGTTCAAGGGGCCCAGGTACAGCTGAGGCTGCTGCTTTAGAGGGTGCAAGCTGTAAGTCTTGGTGGCTTTCATGTGGTGTTAACCCTGCAGGTGCACAGAATACAAGAGTTGAGGCTCGGAAGCCTCCAGCTAAATTTCAGAGGATATATGGAAAAGCCTGGATGTCCAGGCAGAAGCCTGCTGCAGGGGCAGAGCCCTTACGGATAGCTTCTACTAGGGCAGTGTGGTGGGGCAATGTGGGGTTGGAGCTCCCACATGGAGTCCCCACTGGAGCACTACCTAGTGAAGCTGTGAGAAAAGAGTCAACATTCTCCAGCTCCCAGGATGATAGATCCACAAACAGCTTGCACCATTTGCCTGGAAAAGCTGCAGGCACGCAGTGCCAGTCCTTGACGGCAGTCACGGAGACTATACCCTGCAAAGCCTGAGGGTTGGAGCTGCCCAAAGTCTTGGGAGCTCGGCCCTTGCATCAATGTGTCCTGGATGTGAGACATGGAGTCAAAGAAAATTATTTTGGAGTTTAAGATTTATCAACTGGCCTGCTGGGTTTCGGACTTGCATGGGGCCTGTAGCCCCTTTCCTTTGGCCAATTTCTCCCTTTTAAAACAGGTACATTTACCCAGTACATGCACCTCAATTTTATCTTGGAAGTAACTAACTTATTTTTGTTTTTACAGGCCCATAGGCAGAAGGGATTTGCCTTGTCTCAGATGAAACTTTGGACATAGACTTTTGAGTTAATGCTGGAATGAGTTAAGACTTTAGGGGACTGTTGGAAAGGCATGATTGGCTTTGAAATGTGAGAAGGACCTGAGATTTGGGAAGGACAATGGGTAGAATGATACGGTTTGGCTCTGTGTCCCCACCCAAATCTCATGTTGAATTGCAATCTCCAAAGTTGGAAGTGGGGCCTGGTGGGAGGTGATTGGATCATGGGGGCAGATTTTCCCTTTGTGGCTGTTCTCATGATGGTGGGTGAGTTCTCATGAGATCTGGTTGTTTATAAGTGTGTAGCACTCCCTACTGCTCTCTCTTCCTCCTGCTCTGGCCGTGTAAGATGTGCCTGCTTCCCCTTCCCCTTCCACCATGATTGAGTTTCCTGAGGCCAGCCCTGAAGCTGTCACATTTCTTGCATAGCCTGAGGAATTGTGAGCCAATTAAAACTCTTTTCTTTATAAATGACCCAGTGTCAGGTTTTTTTTTTTTTTTGTTTTTTTTTTGTTTTTTTTTTTTCAGGGTGAGAATGGACTAATACAATGTGGGACTAAATAATAATGCTTTGGTCATTTTTGGAAAATATAATATGCATTACCCATGTTCAACAATTTCCCACCAAGTTCACTAAACTCCATACACAATGCTCTTTGAACATGTTAAATATCTTTTGAAGGCATGCGTAGTCCTTAAAAATAGTCTTGCAAGTTATGTGTCATTATCCCCATTTTAGAAAGTTAGCATGTGGCAGAACCAGGATTTGAGTTTCTTCTGATCACTGTCCCCAACTGTGCTAGTTCAAATATTTGAACTAGCTTTCCCCTTTCCTACCAATATCCTGAACAGATTCCATATTTTTACAGCCAATTTTACATAATTTTACAGCCAATGATGATTAGTAAAGCAGTCTACTTCATCATTTATCACTCCATCCTATTTGTATTTAAAACTTCAATCTTATATTCTTATTAAGATCTCTTCTCTCCTATCACCTCAGCTTAGGTTAACCTGTGGTGTGAGGGATATGAGTCAGAGAGGGGGCGTTGGCCACTGACTCACCCCACATCCCCTCCCTTTCAGGCTTTAGAATGCTTTGTGCTTGACACTGGGAAGAGGGCTGGGAAAAGTGGCAGGGGGGTCGTTATTAGGTGGCTGCCATTGGTGAGGAGAGTTGCTTCTGGTCTTCCTCTGCTCCACCTACTCCAGTAACCTCTGTTAGTGTGGTGATGTATGTTAGTGGTGAACAGGTTTTCTTGGGATGCTCTTCACCTCTATTGGACTCCTCTGCTGATGAAGGTCCCTCAGAGAAGGAAGTTGTGTCTTCTTTTCATCACCCCTAGTAGTCCATGCTCTAGATGGGCTGTAACCTTGGCTGGCTGGCAGCTGTCTGCACAGCTTCATGGCTTCTCTTTCCTCTTCTAACTTACATACTGTACATATGAAAGTCACGGAAACTTCTGTGGTTTCTTTCATGCCCTGCAATGGTCTGGAGGAACTGGGCTGGGATAGGCATTGCTACTGCCTTGTCTCTAGGTTCACTTCACTAATTCCCCACTTTCTACACTGTCTTCCTAAAGTGTAAACTCTTCAGGAAAGAAGGCTCCATCACTATGTTCACTTCTGGGGGAGATTGCCAATGTTACCTAGGAACTCCCTCCCCATACCCTGGTTAGCCGGGGTACTTGGCTGGATGTGTGAGCTTCAGTGAACATCCAGCCGTAGAGTGAGGTATGGACCTGCTGTCCCACTTGAGGGCACTCCAGTCTCAATGAAGGGTCTTCAGAAGTCATCCTTACTTGACTTGGGGTGCAAAGGAGAACCCATTCAGCTCCCTTTAACGAGCCCTGATGAATTTCCTGCTGTCTTTAGAATTTTGATGGTGGATGCAGTTTTTATTATCTTTCTTTTTGGCTTTGATCTTAGTCTTCATTTCTAGAGCAACAGGAAATTTCCCACTCAGCCCCCAGGGGCAGTCATAAAATGGCTGTGGCAGCTCCTGGCCTCACATTTACCCTCCACAGATAGACAGCCTCTCTTTCCCAATCATTGAAGACAGTGGACTTCACTTTGAGTGGACAAACGTAGGTCATATGGCCACTTGGAACCAATTACACTGATGGGCTTAGGCCTATGCAGGCCCACCTCTGGACCTGGGGGTTGGCCCAGTACCCCACAAACTGCTGGGCTTTTAGTTCATGAAGGCAGCATGAAATGAATGTGGAAGAGGCATTCACAGATTCCCTTTCTTTGTGCTTCCAGAGCATCTTGGGTGAGCCTTAGCATAGTACCTAAAACATTCATTGAAGTATCCCTCTTCTAGTCTGTCTTTCCCATAAAACCATAAGCCCCTTGATGGCAGAGGCCATGGATGTTTAGTACACCACCATATGTCTACCTATGTCTAATTGCATGCCTGGAACATAGCAGATGTTCCAGTAAATGTTTGCTGAGCTGAATTCAAATAAAAGAAAACAGAACTTGGAGCACCAAGGATTTCTGATCTCCCTATCTCAAAGACTAATGGGCTCCATTTACATGCAGAAGCAGTGTCTGCTTCTTATCCTGCTACATTTTCTTTGTTCTTTATTTGATATTTCCTAATGGATCCCTAGGCTTTACTTTTTGCCTTCTTGGTCCCTTCATTCTACAATGTTTAGTTTGTTTGATGATTTCTGCCCATGCTACCCACGTTTGACGGAGCCTTGCTTGGTCTGCCTTAGGATGATCAACTATATAACATCTGTTTCCAGGAATGTACTGCATTTTAATTGCATCTTAAAAGCAGAGGCATCCTGTTCTTAGTTACCTTTGGGGAATTTGGTGTGGAGTATTATTGATTTATTTATAATTCATACTCTACTCACTTCTGAAAAAAAAAATGCCTTGAAGCTGCTGATGAATAGTGAGATAGTGTCCTGAAGAAGAAAGAGTTCTGGCCCTGGATTTTAATTCTAGTTGTTTGTAACTCACTGTGTGACCTCAGGCAATTCATATGACCTTTTTGGGCCTTGATTTTCCTCATCTATAAAATGGAGGTCTAAGTATGTCAAATTGGAAGGTGGATGAGTGGACAGATATTTACGAGGTAGTGCCAGGTTTCCCTCTTGCACCACATTCTATGTTACTATGAGTATGAATGTATCAGAAAGCTTGGTTGATATGCACAATGACAAGATAGTACTCTACAGAAATGGCCTGTGGAAACCCAGTAGGAGAACTCGCTCATGAAAAGTAATCTTTTTAAGTATTCTGCACTGTGGCGTGTTTGCATTGATTGACAGGATTCTTCAGGAACCCACCTATAAATACTTGCCTTAATAGTATTGCTAGCACATGTCAGGCTTGGAACCCCTTGAATATGATCCAACTTTATTATTTTCCCTCTGCTTTTGTTTTTAATAATGGCAACACACCCCAGATAAAGACATTTTAATAACTCTCTTTAGCAAAAATGTGTTCTGGCACCTGCCTCATTGCTGATAGCCGAGAGCATCCATACCATTTTCAGAGATCATGCAGACAGAAAGCTGACTTAGTTCCTAAAGCAAAGTTATGACTATAATTTTCCTCAATTGCAGTCGAGTCTCATTTGATTTGTGCTCAAGGGTACTTCAATTGGATTCATTTCCACCAGTTGCTACAGCTGGAAGCCTCAAATGGAACTTACTCCGCTGATTCTATTAAAAATCAAATGTATTTGGTACCTAGAGTGGCCAAGGAATCTGTCTCCGGATTTGAGGAGAGTCAGGCAATAGAGTGGCTGGACATCAACCTGATATTGTATAGCACATTGCCCCATGGACAAAAAATCTCCAGATGCATTCACAGCTTTTCCCTTCTGACGGTCATTCCCAGGCATCACATGGGTAATTATCTTAGTTCTTCTGACTGAAAACCAGCAATGACCATTATGATGACAAAAAAGTTGACATGATCATTTGTCTGTAAAATATCCCTATAATTAGGTGTGTTAATTAGTCAGTATTCTGTCTTGTTTCTATTTTTAGCCAAAGACCAGCATCCCCACAAACATCATTTCCACAAATTTCTGTGTGCTCTTTCTTGCCAATAATTTGCAAAGCCCATTTTAATTCATGAGTAAATCAAAAGTAATCTCCCACACTGTTCCCAAGCCCCTTGCATCTCTGGCAAGCAAAGAAGGTCATATATCAAATCCAGACAGTCCCTTAGCACCAGGCTGCTGGCATCGTTCATCAAGAAAGTGGGTGACCAATTGAGCTGCTCTAAGCCAGCATCTGCTGGATGCTTTCTTTTTTTCTTCTTATTTTATAATAGAGAAAACAGATGCCAAAATGGATTTGTACTTATGAATCTTTTGTCGCTTGTCGGGATTATTTTCCTGTTCATCTAAAGTTGTATAAATTCATCCAGGATATTAAGTTCTTAAATGTAGTTTTATTCATTTGAATCCACAGTAAAAAGATTTCCAAAAAAGGAAAAAGAAAAAGAATTATGGCACATAATGGAAAATGATTGATGAAAACCTAGAGCAATGCAGGATATATATTTTAAGAAAAGCTTTCCAAAGAGGAATCCATCATGGCGGTGCTGTAAAGTATACACTCTATCATAGAAACTCTAGATTGTAAAATCAAGGTGCCTATTTTTTTCTTTAAAAAATATTCTATTCAGGATATAAAACCACAAAGACTTTTATTAATAGTGCTAGCTGATGAGAAAACTAACAATGAAAAAGCCCAACTGATTTCCTGTGGCAGTGAGAAAGACAGAGGAAGGAAGGTGGAGAAAGCAATTATTTTCTCAAATCCCAGGTCAGGACAATCTAACTTTTTGCAAATGGATAGGGAAGGGGATGAGGAGAGATGGCAGAAGTTATGTATTAGTCAGCATAGGCTAGGTTATACTGTGATAACAAAGGACCCAACATTTCGTTGGCTAACAACAACCAAGATTTCTTTCTTGTTAGCACTATTTGACCATTGTGGGTTGGCCATGGCTCTGTGCCATGTCATCCTTGCCTCAGGACTCAGGCCGCTGGAGTAGCTTCTGTCTGGAACATTACTGAGTGTTGAGGAAAAGGAAAAAAGGAACATGGCAAATCACATGCTGGTGTTTAAAGCTAGAAGGGACACCTTCAACTTCTGCTCAAATTTCATTAGCTAAAACAAATCATTTGGCCATGCCAAAGAAAATAAGATGCAAGGCCCTCCAGCAGGGAGGGTCTCAAATAAGGGGGCAATTATATAGTCCATCAGTGACTATGAGAATGGCTTCTTGGAACGTGGAGTAAGGGGAGTGTAATTGACTGAGGCTTCAGTCACTGGCTTTGTGTTTGTGCTAGGCTGTACTTCCTGTGGGCTGCTCCCTACCAATGACTCTCTGTGTGTGGTGTGGATACTAAGGCAAACCTATTCCTGAGGAGTGGAGGACTCCTTTGTTAGCTACCTCTGGCTCAAAGACTCCTCAACAGCTTTACCAAGCCCTCCTTTGACTGCATAGTCATTTAGGATGCTTTCATACAATTTCTCTTCTTCTCTCCTTCACTTGGGGTCATATTTGCATCATGATCTGATGGCTCTCCCAGTCTTCTCTATCTGCCTCCCTATTTCCTTTCAAAAAAAATCTCCCCTAATCAAGTCTCTGTATGTATAATCTTTTCTTGGCAGAGTTCACCACAGAACAGCCTATTGGAAGATGAAACAAAATTGAGTAGCTTATGAGTCTCTGGAGTTGTTTGAATCACTTGTACTTATAAATAAATGTGGTGTCTGGAACGATATGTATGTCCTATACATATTGGGGGGATATGCCATACCTACTAACAGGATATGTCTAGAGATAGATATAGATATTCAGATTCCTACTGAAGCAGGTCGTCGGAGTGCCTGTCCTGCTCAAAGCCCTCCTTAGGAAGATATCTCCACTCATGGCCTCCTGCTAGAGAAGCGGCTCTTAGCTGCCATGTTTTATACCCACCTCTGCCTACAGAGGTGTTTGGAACACAGGTCTGGACCCAAGGGCAGTCATTGATAGTGGCCAATGCCTGTGTAATGATGTTGTGTGAAAAGTTCTCTCTATATACAGGCAGCAGTGATTAAAGGAGAATCAGTCAAATTCTCTTGGGATTTGAACTGGGACTTATTGTAATTGAGTTTCCCCCAGAAGCAGACCCTGAGACAAGAACTTGGGTGTAGTTAGTTCATTCAGGATGCGATTTCCAGGAAGTACAAGTAGGAAGTAGGAAAAGTGAGACATGGAGGAGAGAAAACTAATGAAGAGTAAAGGAGTGGTTATCACTGCAGGCAACTGGAGCTCAACCTTACTGGGGATGCTTTGAGAAACTATGTCAGACTCATGCTGAAATTGTCCCCCGGGAGGACATGGAGGCCAGAGAATTCACTCACTGAGTTTTATGCTCCATTAGTTGAGGGTTACCACTTCTAAGGCGTTACCTCCTTTAGTCTTCCGGGTTGCACTTGGTGTAGCTGAACAAGCTCCCATGGACCTTCAGGTGCAGAAGTTGAAAGGTGCTTGAATTGAGAAGCTTATCTACTAGAAACTCTACTAAAGCTGCAGATAGATTCAGAGCTGGGCAGAAAGGATAAGGGGTGGGTTCTTGACAGCATCAGCAAAGAATTTTAAGGAGAGAGATAGGACCAGGGCTTGAAAAGACAGGAAAGAATGTGAACAGAAAGAGTCATAACTGAGCAGAAAATATCAAGAAGCTGACACTATGAGCAAGAAATTGTGAGGTAGAAGACAAAGTAGAGAAAGCACAGATAATGAATAGCTGGTTAGGTCACTGGTTAATTATGGAAAGGCTGTTTAATCAGAGATGAGAGGGGCTATTTCTTCCTAGGGGCATTGACCCTTATTGTCCTCTTCATCCTGTACCTTGTGAGGCAACGGCCAAGACTTCTCAATAGTTTCTTTGTGACCTTTGTATTACTTGGATTAGGGATTAAGTCCTTAGTCTCAGGCATGGGATAAAAACCAGAAGTAGGTTTCCCCACAAAATGAATGGGTACTTATGCAAATTCTCAGGATATCTCAGGGGTGAAACGTAAGCAAGTACTAATGATGCCTTCTGAGTTTCTGATACCCAACGGAAAAGAAAGGAGAGGAACCCTTTCCAAAAAGCGGGGTGCAAAAGTTTCCATTTGTTCTTAGGTCTGGGTTTCGTGCTGTGGTGTGAGGCTGACTGATGCATGGGTGGAGTTCTTTCACAGCTTAGGGGTCTGCCTTGGCCAATGAAGATGAGCAGTTGTTCTTCAATGGATCTTAGCAGGGGCAACAGCAACACGACAGCCTTGGTATGTGTCCCTTTGCTTAGCTGACTGGGAGACTGCTTTCAGATCCTTGTTAGCTTTGGAACCAGTTCAGTGCAGGTCTCACTCTTATCAAGGATAACTGGGCATTCAGGACCCAAACAGCCCAGGGTTAACTAAGCCACTGATCCTTTTAAAATATCTAACTAAAACGTAATATGTAAAATTAGTACCTAAATATGAGTATTTATATTATAGTCAAGGTGTATCATTCAGTTTTATATTTAAGGTCTACCAACTTCAAGTACTTTAGGGGAAAGTTTGGGGACCAAAGAAAGTCTTGTTCCAAAGTGCTATTTATTAACTTAGGACTCCACAAACCTCCAAACAAGATTGTCCTGAAGATCAGTACATTTCTTAAAACTTTGTCTACTATCCCCTTCTTTTCTGGCCAGTAATGCAACCTTGCATCATGAAAATATTCTGAGCTTCCCAAATCTATTCTCTTTCTCTGTTTAAATGTACCTGTGCAGTGTCTTATGCACCATTGCTTTTCCAAGGTGCTCAAGGCTAGGAGTGGCTTACTGCGTGCTACTATACTAGGATATTGGCCTCTTTATGGAGAACCTTTGAGGATGCTGCCTGTTGCAGGTTGAGTTCTCAGGGAAGCAGATGCTAAGATGAAGTTAAGAGTGCAAAAAATTTATAGGGGAGTCATACCTGTGAAAGCAAAAGAGCATGAAGCAGGATTGGGCAGTGGGAGCTGTCAGACCATGACACAGACTTACTAAGCCTCTGCCAGCTCAATAGGGGGACTCCAGAGCACAGATTGCCCATTGTAGGAGCCACATGTTGTGTGGAAATGAAGAGGCTCTGTACCACTGCCTTCCTCAGTTATTGACTGAGGCTGCCCTTTGAAGAGCATGACCTTGGCCTGAAAATGGAAGAAAACTAAAGACATCAAAAGTTGAGGCTGCCAGCTACTCACACTCCTTGAAGTCGGGTGGGGTGTCCTTTCTTGGAGAAGGATCTGAGTGGTTCATGTTCATGTCTGCCACACTAACTTAACCAAAGGGAAGACTCTCTAATGGTGGAAATTTTAAGGCCTGTGGTGGGCCTTAAAATGTTTATAAACATTTTCCAGATCCTACTTTGTGCTGGTTGCTTTCATATAGCATTTCTTGAGCAAAACAAGAAAAAAGGAAAATGAGATTGCTTTTTTGTTGCTCCCTTTCCCATTCCTCATTGCCTATTGTTTGGTTGTCTTGCTTTGCAGAATATTTAAATCCTACTTATCTTTCAAGGCTCAGTTCAGGATTGTCATGGTGACCAAATATTTGAAATTGGGACTCTCCCAGAAAATCAGGGACTTATTTGAAAGCCTGTGCCTTCAAATCACCACTGCTGGCCAGCCTTGTGTTCTGTAGGTGGAAGAACTGTATTTGTTTTTATTTTAGTTATATCTTCCCAGTACCCTAACCTATTATGTATGTTACTGGACACACTTACTTTTTTTTATTTGCTTGTTTTTTGAGATGGAGTGTTGCTCTGTCACCAGGCTGGAGGGCAGTGGCATGATCTTGGCTCACTGCAACCTCCGCCTCCTGGGTTCAAGCGATTCTCCTGCCTCAGCCTCCTAAGTAGCTGGGACTATAGGTGCACACCACCACGCCCAGCTAATTTTTGTATTTTTAGTAGAGACAGGTTTTCACCATGTTGACCAGGATGGTCTTGATCTCTTGACCTCATGGATGCACTATTTAACGTTCATCAGATCTACAGCTCACTGGGTCAAGGTGTGTTCTCAATGCTCCCATTAGACCTATTTGGTTTTTTTCTTGGTTAAGTCTCCACATACTGGGGAGCAAATTTCTTACCCAACTTTGACACATATTGATGAATATCCTTCTCCCTCTATAATAAAGGAAGATTCAGAGGGGAATTTTTTTTAAGGCACAATTTTTAGCAAGTAGCAAGTTGTGCCTTGAAGAAATACTCGACATCTTGTCGTCTGTGGCAGATTCCATTTTTCAAAGATGGCTCCAATATCTTCCATTCTCCATGTTCCTCTAGAATTTAGCCATTCTCTCATTAAGAAGTGGGGTCTAAGTCCCTTCCCTTTGAATCTGGGTAGGCTTGTGACTACGTGCATGGATAGAAGGCAGTGGAAGTGATGCTTTATGACTTCTGAGGCCAGATGAGCTAAGGATATGCAGCTTTATGGTTCTCTAGGACACTCACACTTGGAACCCAGCTAGCATGCTGTCAGGGAGGCCAAATATCCTATGAACAGACTCATGTGGAGAGGAACTGAGGCCCCAGGTCCATAGCCCTGGCAGAACTCCCAGCACAACTTGAACTTGCCCATCCTAGAAGTGAGCTATCTTGAAAGGATCCTCCAGGCCACACTCAGATTTCTCAGGCTGAAGACACACGAAGCAGCAATGAGCCTTCC
The DNA here is from genome assembly GCF_002776525.5 of Piliocolobus tephrosceles. NCBI lineage: Eukaryota > Metazoa > Chordata > Mammalia > Primates > Cercopithecidae > Piliocolobus > Piliocolobus tephrosceles. The sequence goes on from NC_045435.1 coordinate 136,571,200, forward strand.
TCATTGAGTCCTGTACAAACTGCTGATCTATGAACAAAATATAATTGTTGTTGTTTTAAGCCACTCCATTTTGGGTTGGTTTGTGTATTAGTCCATTCTCACACTGCTATAAAGAACTACTTGAGACTGGGCGATTTATGAAGAAAAAAGGTTTAATTGACTCACAGTTCTGCAGACTTAACAGGAAGCATGACTGGGAGGCCTTATGAAACTTACAATCATGGTAGAAGGTGAAGGGGAAGCAAGGACCTTCTTCACATGGTGGCAGGAGAAAAGGCAAGTGAAGGGGAAGTGCCATATACTTTTAAACCATCAGATCTCATGAGAAGTCACTCACTATCATCAGAGCAGCAAGGGGGAAATCCACCCCCGTGATTCAATCACCTCCCCCCAGGCCCCTCCCCTGGCATGTGGGGATTACAATTTGACATGAGATTTGGGTGGGGACCCAGAACCAAAACATGATCCCCTCCCAAATATCATGTCCTTCTTACACTTCAAAACACAATCATGCCTTTCCAGCAGTTCCCTAAAGTCTTAACTCATTCCAGTATTAACTCAAAAGTCCAAGTCTGAAGTCTCATCTGAGTCACTTCTGCCTATGAGCATGTAAAGTCAAAAACAAGTTAGCTGCTTCCAAGATTCAATGGGGGTACCAGCATTGGCTAATTGCTCCTGTTCCCAAGAAGTTCCTCCTCATCATCACTTGTTCCAAAACAGAAATTGGCCAACACAGAGGGGCTACAGACACGCTGCAAGCCTGAAACCCAGTAGGGCAATCATTAAATCTTAAAGCTCCAAAATAATCTCCTTTGACTCCATGTCTCACATTCAGGCCACACTGATGCAAGGGGTGGGCTTCCATGGACTTGGGCAGCTTAACCCCTGTGGCTCTACAGGGTTTAGTCGATGAGGCTACAGGCTGGCATTGAATGTCTGTGGCTTTTTCAGGTGCACAGTGCAAGCTATTGGTAGATCTACCATTCTGGGGTCTGGCAGATGGTGGCCCTCTTCTCACAGCTGCACTAGGTCGTACCCCAGTGGGGACTCTGTGTGAGGGCTCCAACCCCATATTTCCCCTCACATTGCCTTAGTAGAAGTACTCCATGAGGGCTCTGTCCCTGTAGTAAACTTCTGCCTGGACATCCAGGTGTTTCCATACATCCTCTGAAATCTAGGGAGAGGTTCCCAAACCTCAATTCTTGACTTCTATGCACCTGCAGGCCCAACACCACATGGAAGCCACCAAGGCTTTGGGCTTGCACCCTCTGAAGCAATGGCCTGAGCTGTACCTTAGCCCCTTTTAGCCATGGGTGGAGCTGGAGTGGTTGGGACTCAGGGTGCCATGTCCTGGGGCTACACAGAGCAGTGGGGCCCTGGGCCCAGCCCACGAAATCATTTTTCCCTCTTAGACCTCTGGGCCTGTGATGAGAGAGGCTGCCTTAAAGATCTCTGACATGCCCTGGAGACATTTTCCCCATTGTCTTGGCTATTAACATTCAACTACTCCTTATTTATGCAAATTCCTGCAGCAGGCTTGAATTTCTCCCCAGAAAATGGGTTTTTCTTTTTTACCACATGGTCAGGCTGAAAATTTTCCAAATTTTTATAGCTCTTCTTCCCTTTTAAACGTAAGTTCTGATTTCAGAGCATCTCTTTCTTCATGTATATAAGTGTATACTTTTAGAAACAGCCGAGACATATCTTGAATGATTTGCTGCTTAAACATTTCTCCCACCAGATATCCTACATCATCTTTCTCAGGTTCAAAGTTCCACAGATCTCTAGGGCAGGGGCAAAATGCTGCCAGTCTGTTTGCTAAAGCATAGCAAGAATGACCTTTATTCCAGTTCCCAATATGTTTCTCATCTTCATCTGAGACCACCTCAGCCTGGCCATATCTGTCCATATCGCCATCAGCATTTTGGTCAAAACCCATTTGACAAGTCTTTGGGAAGTTCCAAACTTTCCCACAGCTTCCTGTCTTTTTCTGAGCCCTCCAAACTGTTCTATCCTCTGCCTGTTACCCAGTTCCAAAGTCGCTTCCCCATTTTCAGGTATTTTTGTATTAATAGCAGTGCTGTACTCTCCTGGTACCAATTTTCTGTATTAGTCTGTTCTGACACTGTCATAAAGAACTATCTGAGATGGGTAATTTATGAAGAAAAAGGCTTAACTGACTCACAGTTCTTCAGGATTAACAGGAAGCATGACTGGAAGGCCTCAGGAAACTTATAATCATGGCAGAAGGTGGAGGGGAGGCAAGGACCTACTTCTCATGGTGGCAGGAGAAAGAGAGAGCTAAGGGGGAAGTGCCACACACTTTTAAACCATCGGATCTCGTGAGAACTCACTCACTATCATGAGAACAGCAAGGGGAAAATCCATCCCTGTGATCCAGTCACTTCCCATGAGGCCCCTCCTCTGGCATGTGGGGATTACAATTTGACATGAGATTTTGGGTGGGGATACAGAGCCAAACTATATCAGTTTGTTACCCAATAACAGTAACCAGAACACCTTCATTTTGTGTTCTTTTCAAATATAATTTATTTCTGCCCTTTTAGTGACTGACATGACATATTTGTACTGTGTGGTAATCCCAGGGAAAGATGACTCAGCAAATTAATTTCAAAGTGATTATAATGTAACTCTTCTAAAAATATTGCTTTTTTTTTTATTTTTTTATTTTTTTATTTTTTTACAGTGATAGTAGCTGGGAATTCAGGTCTTCTTCTATCCTTCCATTGATGGCTCTGGAGTCTGTAATGCTCCTCTGGTTGTCTTCACTGATGGATGGATCTTCACACCAAGATTTGGGAGATATACACAATGTGATGAGAACACAGTATAATCTTTATAGTGCTTCTCTTCTAAGGACTTCTAAAAGTAAGTACTCATATATATATTTTTATCTTCCCTAGATTTCTGTGATGCTCTGACTTTTAGAAACACTCCCTTCTCTCACCTTTACTTACCCCAGGATTTTCCAAACTGTGTTCTGTAGAACCCTATTCCCTAGAACATTAATAGGTTTTCTGCAGAGACAAATTAGTTTGAGAAATACTGAACACTTTAGTATTCTCTTGGAGATCGATGAGGCTTATTAGCATCAGAGAGTCTTGCAGGAAAGAAACTGGTTTCAATTATTTATTCATTTGAACAGTATTTATTGAGTCCTTATTCTGATTCAGGCTTTGTGCAGATGCCAGGTATACAGCAGTGAAGAAACATACATGGTTCCACCCTGAACAATCTAGGGGGTGGGGTAGATAGCTAATTTGTAATTACAAATTGTAATGACTATTCTGAAGGAAAAGAACTGTGGACCACAAGAGAGAACGATGGGGCACCTACATTAGAGTGAGTGAGAGGAGGAAGTGATGTTTAAGTTGAGACTTGATGGAAGAGTTGGGTTGGCCAGTTGAAGAATGTTCTAGGCAGAAGAAACAGCAGAGGTAAAGGCCATGAGGCAAGAAAGATGTTGGCAATGAGAATAATGCTGGCCATTTTGGCAATGGAGCCAATGAGGAAAGACCAGTGAGGGTAAAGGAGAGTGGAGGGTGGGTTAGAACAGTCCCCTCCAAATGGTAGTTGGCAGGTGCTAGGGAAGCCTGCCTGAAAGGGGAGAAACCAAGAGGGCACTGATCATGTGTTTGTAGCTGCTAAAGTGGTAGCGAGGCTGGTAAGAACACATCAAACTTTAATGTGTAAACAAATAAAATTCTAATTCAGTAGGCATGGGGTGGGACCCGAGACTGAATTCTGCTAAACTCCCAGGTGATGCTAACGCTGCTGGACTACAATGTGAGAGGTAGGAGTGAAAACTGCCTTCCCTGCCAGCCCCTTTCCCTCTCCCACCACTCCCAACTCCTGGGCTCCTCATTCCTGCTTTAAGTGGTTTGGAACATAAAGTATGCGTCTGTCCTGCCCTGCTCTTTGGTAATTGCACCTCTTCAGGCTCAAAAAAAATTGTCTTGTTTATCTCAGTCTTACCTCTATCTCCAAGTCCAATTAATGATCAAGGTTCTAAAATTTCTTTTGCTAAAGTTTAGCGAATTTTAAGTGTCATAATTCAATTCCACACGTCGCAGCTCACATAATGATTTGTAGTGGTGGTGGCGGTAGGAAAATCCGGAGGAAACCTTCTTAAAAATGTAATCTGAGGCCAGGTGCGGTGGCTCAGACCTGTAATCCCAGCACTTTGGGAGGCCGAGGTGGGCGGATCATGAGGTTAGGAGATCGAGACCATCTTGGCTAACACGGTGAAACCCCATCTCTACTAAAAACACAAAGAATTAGCCGTGCGTGGTGGCGGGTGCCTGTAGTCCCAGCTACTCGGGAGGCTGAGGCAGGAGAACGGCGTGAACCCGGGAGGCGGAGCCTGCAGTGAGCAGAGATCGCGCCACTGCACTCCAGCCTGGGCGACAGAGTGAGACTCTGACTCAAAAAAAAAAAAAAAAAACAAAACGTAATCTGAGATGCCCTTTTATTCCCTTGGGATGGATGGCAAATACCAGCATGTGTGGTCACCTTAGAGTAATGGAAAGACAGCTCATAGTGTGCCTATGCTGAACATCCCTAATATGAAGGTGGAGTGGGGGCCTGTGACCCTTCTCATTTAGGATTTAAGGCTTGTTGCATTTAGAGATGACAGGATCTGGGTTGATGGATATCTTAGGTTAGGTTCGTTGAAGGCAGTCCCTGAGCTGCCTTCGTTTGTGTGCCAAGTGATATATTCACGAAATGCTCCCAGGGGAACCCAGTAAGGGAGTGAGGCAGCAGAACAGGAAAAGAGAGAAAGCCAAGCAGTTGCACAATCTCAGAGTTCTACAGAGAAGAGCTTCAGGCTGGGTCTGCAGGTGAGCTCTGGAGGGGAAGATCTGCCGCAGCACTGTCCCTAGTTAAGGCGCCCACACCCATGCATCACTGGTGAAGGGTCAAGGGTGGAGGCAGAAAAAGTATCAGGCACTTTACGCTTTCTGTCCGTGGGGGCAAAGTGGGCCTCAGTAGCCTGAGGGCAGCCATCCAAGAAAGATCATCAGGTGCTGTCCGCTGGAAACACACACACACACACACACACACACACACACACACAAACACACACAAACACACACACATACAACACACACACAAAACACACACACAACACACACACACAAACACACACACAACACACACACAAACACACACACAACACACACAAACACACACACAACACACACAACACACACACACACCGCACACACACACACACACACTGAAGGCAGGAACATAAACACAATAAAATGGATCTGATCTGAAGAGATCTGAGGGGCACTGATGTTATCTCCTATAATGAGAACAGGAAAAGGCATTTTTCTGGAAAGGTCATGTTGAGGACAAGGGGCCTTTGATGCCTTTGTCAGAGGTGGTTGAACCAGAGTGACTCCATCTTGAATAGGGTCTAGATAAAATAAGGCTGAGACCTGTTGGGCTGCACTCCCAGGAGGTTAGGCATTCTTAGTCACAGGATGAGATGGGAGCGTGGCACAAGGTCACAAAGACTCTGCAAGGACCCTGTAAAAACTCTTTACAACAAGGTGAGGTAAAGAAGCTAGCCAAAACCCACCAAAACCAAGATGGCCACGAAATGACCTCTGTTCTCCTTGCTGCTCATTATATGCTAATTATAATATATTAGCATGCCAAGAGATGCTCCCACCAGTGCCATGAGAGTTTACAAATGCCATGGCAACATCCAGAAGTTACCCTGTATGGTCTAAAAGGCGGAGGAGCCCTCGGTTCTGGAAATTGCCCCTTTCTTGGAAAACTTATGAATAATTCACCCCTTGTTTAGCATATAACTAAGAAGTAACTATAAGTATACTCAGTTGAGCAGCCCATACTGTTGCTCTGCTTGTGCCATGCTTTCATTTCCTTACTTCTCTAATCAACGTGATTTCACTTTACTTATGAACTTGCCCCGAGTTCTTTCTTGGGTGAGATCCAAGAACCCTCTGTCAGGGTCTGGACTGAGGCCCCTTTCTGGTAGCAGCTTCATTCTACTGGTGTGGCTAACCCAACTGTCACTGAACATCCTTTCTAGGTAGAATTTATACTTTTCCTACCAATGGCCTTCGATTGTGTACTTCCTCTCAAAATAATATTCTCTACTTTGTACTTAAGAAGTTGAAAACTTTTTATAAATTCATCTTAATTTTTACAGAAAGTTGGCAGACAAAAAATCTATTATTGTGTCATTTATTAAAACCATAATGAAAAATGTGAAGAACAGAATGATTACAGAGGTGGTTCAGCAACACATGGTTAAAGTTGTCTTATCACTTGTTTCATCTATTTAGTATTTTTTCAATTTCTTATTTTTCTCCAGGGGATGTATTTAGTGCATTTTCTTAGCTAGGAACTCTTTATTTGCTTGTTGAAAACTAGAATAATAAAGATGCAAGGTGTGTTCTTTAGGATGAGAAAATTGGCATTTGGCAACCATCCAACCTGTCTCCAGGTTCTCCTTGTTGCATGTATTATTCTGTGTACCTTATAGTTAAACAATGGGACAATGCGGTGAGGGGCTGGTCTGTAGTTTAGATCCCACTCCCTTCACTTCAAATGATACAGTCTGTTGGAGCCAATCATCTAGGTCTTTCCTCTTCTTCTTGTATGTATGTTAGTTGCGTGTTTTAAATTTTTCACAATAATATGTTGGGATGAAGATAATTTCTACATATTTGAATAAAATTTGTGACATACAGAAAAAAAGAAATTAGGCAGGGTCCAGTGGCTCATGCCTGCAATCTCAGCACTTTGGGAGGCTGAGGTTGGAGGATCACTTGAGTCCAGGATTTTGACTAGCCTGGGCAATATAGCAAGTTCCCATGTCTACGGAAAGTAAAAACAAACAAAAAACAAACAAAAACGAGTTAAAATTTTAAAAATTAGATGCAGTTCTGTTGAACACACAAAGTTCAGACTTGAAGATCAATAGAACATTTTGTGATGCATAAATACTGTGGATTCTGGGACTTGACCATTCTGAAGTCATTTGTAAAATAAAACAGATCAGGGGATCCTGCATTATCAGCTTAAATATACAAGAGAGTTTGAACCAATTCTTTCTTAAATCTGGTAGAATTGTTGAAGAAAATAAACAGTTTTAAAATAATTTTATCAAGTTTAATACTTGTTAGCAATTCACTTTCAGTCTAACATAATTTTGAACTAAATGTAGGTCCTTTGTCAAGGCCAGTACTGTCCAATAGAAGTCTGATAGGAACCACGTGTAATTTTAAATTTGCTAGTAGCCATATTAAAACAAAGTAAGAAGAAATCGGCTGGAAGCGTTGGCTCATGTCTGTAATCCGGGCACATTTGGAGGCTAAGGCAGGCAGATCACTTGAGGTCAGGAGTTCAAACAACATAGTGAAATCCTGTCTCTACTAAAAATAAAAAAATTAGCTGCACATTAGGTGGGTGCCTGTGATCTCAGCTACTCAGGAGGCTGAGGCAGGAGAATCACTTGAACCTGGAAGGCAGAGGTTGCAGTGAGCCAAGATCCTACCACTGCACTCCAGCCTGGGTGACAGAGCGCTACTCTGTCTCAAAAATAAATAAATAAATAAATAAAAATAAAACGTAAGAATAAACAGGTGAAAATAATTTTAATAAGATTTAATTTAAACCAATACAACTAAAATATTATAATTTCAAGATGTCAATATAAAAATTTTTGTTAAGATATTTCACATTTTTGTGTACAAAGTCTTTGGAATTCAGTGTGTTATTTTGTACTTAACAGCACATCCCAATTTGGAGTGGCTACTGTATTAGAAAGTACAGGCCTAGGCAAAATTGAACAGCATAGTTCAATTACATCATATTCCAATTTAATTTATACAAATTCAAATATACAGATCTCACTCCTCCCTCCAAATAAAGGAAAAAGTCATTTAAATAGTGTGGGCTATTTTGTCTATATTCAGCTTTATAAATTCCTCTCTTGGACTAGGTGTGCTGTCACAAAGGTAAATCTGCTTTTTGCTACTTGGCCTGAGTCCCACATGCCTCTTATAATATACACCTCTTGCTACATTAACTATGTTGTTGGTGTTTAAATATGTGTATTATTTTTTACAACATGGCCTCTAACACAAGCCAGCTACTTCATGTGGTACTTATTCAAAAAATAGTCAGGGAATCCAGCACTGGAGGAAAACCTGCCTGCAACGGGCTCAGTGAAGGGTACCAATATTTTGGTTTCCAATACGGAGCAAGTAAATATGGCTGTAACAAATCTAGCTACGAGATTCAAGAGAGAAAAATGCCTGTACTTTATGGGCAATTTGATGGATTTTCCAGGGTAATTTTGACTTTGCGATTTTAACTTTGGATGGAATAACTGTAGCCAAAGATGTTATTGCCCTGTAGTAAAATGGGTCATTCATTGAAGTCATTTACTGAGTAGACATGGTCTCCTTCTCGCCCCCTCCCCCAGCCCTGCCCCAGAGACACTCAGAATCCTCCTGCTACATGTCACCAGCTGATCACCTTCCCTGCCTGCTCAGCTGTGCCTGGGTTCAGTCTTTCCTCAGAACTTTGCCTTCATCCAAACTTAGCTTTTCCTGTCTCGTTTCCTCAGAACCCCACTTCCTGCTGCACAGTAGCTGGCCATCCTGTGATGCTAATACCTGGATCATCTAAGGTAAGGTTTGTATTGGGAGCTCATGCCTGGACAGACAAAACTTCAAAGAAATGACTTTGAAAGCAACAATAAAGTTGGACGACTCTTCAAATGGTTTCAGAATAACCCCTGGAATGAGATGATAGGGATCATACAACTGGGTCTTACTGTGAAATGCTGGTTGGTGCATGCTTGCAATAAAGTTAAAGTCTTCTTGGCAATTCAACTTTGTTATTATAGCGACTCTTTCTCTAGATTTCGCCTTGTTATGTTTTCCTTGAACTTTCTGCCAATTTTCCTCAAAATATGGCATTGCAGACAGGAGTTGCCTGGAAAAAGACCCTTTACTTTTAATGTTATTTATCTTCAAAAGTGCTAAAATAATAATTGGTGGTGTCATTAACAGAGTTTAAATAAATGAATAAATTTAGCTTTTATTTTAAAGTTTATATTTTCAACTGTAAAATGGCATTTTTATGGCTTTGTGAGCTTAGGCAAATGTAGATATGTGTCGAAGCTAATATAGATTTCAACTTTTATGCATTAAAAATTGAAAATTAACAATATTTCAACACTGCAGGAAATTAAAATGGTATCTTTTTCTTTATAAAAACTTAAAATCAATGATTATATCTTTTAATAGAGATTAATTGAAGAAAATCACCTTTTAACATAACATAAATTTATTTTATTTTCCCCAAATGTGGTATTGTGATAGCTCAGTTGGCACTATGGTGACGTTACCTTAATTGGGGTAGTAATTAAATCTGGGTCTGAAAACTTGCGTTTGCCACTAGATTCTAAAGTGCTACGGTTCTCAAGGTCGGCTCTAGGTCTCTGTGTTCTTGGCATCAAGTGCAGTGTGTTGAACCAACACATAACTTTGGGTTTGTCAGGTCCTAAGAGCTGTGATTTGCAGAAATAAAATGGCTTGGTGTTATGATTTCTTAAATATGCAGTATGAGTGGACGAGGGAGGGGCCCAGTGTCTAGTGTATACCTGCAGTGTGCCAGGCATTCTGATAGTTGTTACAATACACTGCATCTACAGTACTAGCTTAGGTCCTGTGGAGTTATCTGCATTCCTTAAACATTCTTAGCCCTTTAAGAGCAGGAGACAGACCAAATCCTATCACAGCTAAGCCAGTTACAACGAGAAACCACAAACAATTGAAGGATTTCTAGGTCCTTGTTGGCAGTTCTCTTATCTCAAGAACTTTCCAGGACAGGGAATGACCTTGCACTGTTCCAAGGTTTCGCTGTAGTAGGATTAGCCTTGGAATAGTTTCTTGGTTATTGTCCAAGTCTTCCTGGATTATTTCGGAGTCACTTCTGGCCCAGGGAAGAAATGTTTTGTCCCAGAGGCTCAGGTCAGGGTTGTGAACTCCTTTCTAACCACGCTCCAGGGCAGAGTTATCTGGAGCATGACTTTGTTGTACACAGACCACTGTCAAATCTTGCCTAGACTTAAAGTAGTTTACATATTATCTCTGTGTCAATGAAAATTCTAATATCTAACTTCCAGGTTGAGAATGAAATGCACTTATGTATATGCAAACTGCTGACTGACTGTATCAGTTATTCATTTGTCACAATAATGCTATGTAGTAATGAACAACTACAAAACCTCAAGGACATATAATGATAAGTATTTATTGCTTATGGGTTTGAGTCCGCTAAAATTTGGCTAGGTGGTTCCACTAGTCTGCAATGGACTTGTCACATGTCTGTAGCTTGTCTAGTGGTCAGCTGGCTGATCTAGGTGAGATAATCAGCATACCTTGGCTCTGGTCTATGTGTCTCTCATTCTTTCAGGCTAGCTTGGGAATAGTCCCATAGTGGCAGAGATGCAGAACAAGTTCTAATGTGCAAGTCCATTGTAAGCTTCTGCTGATTAAACTTCTGCTGACATCCCATAGGCCAACATAAGCAAATGGTTGATTTGAGTGCAGTGTCAAAGAGTGAGGCAGATCACCCTGCCCATGGAGGGAGGCCATGGCAAAGCTATATGGCAAAAGACATGGATATGAAGGAAGGATGAAGATTGAGGACAGGCTGCAATATATCAGAACAGACATAGGTGGTTTAGAGGAACAACTGTCAGAGCTTTGGCTATTTAGCATCTGAACTCCATTTCTATTTGAGATATTCCCTACTTCATGGGTCTTGATGAGAGATAGAGCTTATCTCCTATTAATAAAGTAAAACAAGCTGACATACTTGCTTTCTTGGTGCCTCTGTGCCTAAAGGATGCAATCCCATGATGTGCACCCAACTATTCTGACATACTTGCCTGGAACCCTGGATCTGGAGCTGGCATACAAAGAGGCATGGAGAACCCATACAGGTGACGTCAGCGGTGATGAGTCGAGGTGTAGTTTCAGGGCAGGAGGGGCAGTGGTGCTATTGGTGGCTTCCTGTGTGTGATGGATTGATTGCATCAGTGGCCTCAATTTGTTACCGCCTGTATTAGGCCTTTTGTTGAGTAAGGTTTTACAGGTCCTCTCACCAAAGAACATCCATTTCCCCACTCCTTAAACTTAGGCTGGTCTTGTGATTTGCCTTGAACTGTAAAGTGATGGTGCCACCAGTTCTGAGCCTAGGCCTCAAGAGGTATTTTTGGGCACCTTTGTGATTCCTTTGCCATCACGATGAGAACAGAACTGTGGGAGAATGAGACATGTGAAGCAGAGCTAAGTTGTCCCAGTCACCCCACGTGAGGCCAGCCTAGAAAATCCAATCGCTCACCAACCTGGAGCCTCCTGAGTGGCCTAGGTAAGAGGTCAGAGCTGCTCACTAGCCTCTAAGGGACCCCAAGCCCATGAGCCACACTTATTACATGTCATATTGTTTGCTATGCAGCATTACTGTAGAAGTAGCTAACTCGTACACTATGTCCAGTGCTAGACTAGTTGTGTGGCGGGATTTTCAGTAGTTGTGGCTGCCTCCCAACTCTTTCTTTCTGTCCATTTTCAGAGCCTGGGCCTCCAGAATTGTTAACAATGATGAAAGTTACTCAGTATCTTTTCAACAAATTCCCTTTGCACTTACATCAGAGCCAATTTCTGTTTCCCACACTTAAGACCCTGTCTAGTACAGTGCAAATATATTGCTAGCTCTTACGAGTTTCCCATTTCTACCTGTGTCTGAACTGCCACTTATCTTCCTGAACTTGTTTCATGCCCGAATTAAACAGCATCTGACACTCTCTCTTCTCCAAGAAGCCTCTCCTGACTAATTGGGAAGTGCCAATTTCTTTTCATATCTTCTCTTCTTTGTGCGCCAGCATCCTCTCAGCTTCACTTGTCACTGTCTTCCGCCAAACTCACAGCAGCAGTGAAACGACTGCCATTGTTCTCACAAGCGATTCATCTGTGGGATGTTTACAGAAGGCTCAGTGCTTGTTCATGTCAGCATTGCCTATGGAAGAGAGTAAATGTGCAATGGACACAGATGGTGTTGATTTAACTGATTTTTAACAACATGTAGCCATTCACTTGTTTCAGGTGGCTAAATCAGCCTTTTGATGATGATGAGTAGTTCAGAGGTTGGATAGACACAGGCGGTTGGTGGTCAAATTTGCAACGAAGGACTGAACCCTGTCTCAGGCTTTTCTCAATAGAGAAAAAACTTCTCTAAGAAGTTTTTTGAAGCACTTTCATATTGGCAAGAATGAAGTCAAGTGGCTGAGTGTGCATCCTGGCTCTGGCTTTGGGCAAATGCCTTAGTTTCCCCAAGGTATTGTTTCCTTATCTCTGAAATGGGGATACAAACCACCACCATCCCTGTTCGGTGGTCAAAATTGTTGTTAACAATTAAAAGCAATATTAGTCATGAATGTGTTTTGTAAACTATAAATAACTGTATAAACAAGGGAGTAATAATAGCTGCTGACTGTATTGGGTTCTCTTGACCCCAGATTCACTGTTCAGGGAGGCCACAAGAGGATGAGGAGCCATTACAAGCCAGGATTCTGGAGCCAGTGTCCAGGTAGTCATTGGGTAATTGTCATAAATATATATTTGTTCTTTGTTTTCAGTTTCTGTCATATAGCTTCTAAATCCCTTGGAATTTCCTAGGTGATAAGACAATCTTTTGTCCTAATGAGGTCACTCTTACTGGAGCCCTAGACAGTTTCAAGGATGGGGGTTGGTTGCCAGAGGAACCAACCAAATGATTAGAGGTTGAAACTTTCACCCCCAGGGAGGGGAGAGGGGCTGGAGATTGAGTTAATCACCAGCAGTCAGTGAACTAGGCAATCATGCCTTTGTAATGGAACCTCCATAACAACCCTAACTGATGGGGTTCAGAGCGCTTCCAGGTTGATGAACACATTGAGGTGCTGGGGAGGGTGACGTGTCTAGAGAGGGCATGGAAGCTCCGTGTCCGTTTGCCTATACCTTATCCTATATAGCTCTTCCATTTGGCTGTCCCTGAGTTGCATCCTTTATAAAAACAAAAACAAAAACAAAAACAAAACCTGGTAATGGTAAAATGCCTTCCTGAGTTGTAGGAGCCATTTTAGTGAGTTATCAAACCTAAGGAGGGGGGCCATGGGAATCTCCTATTTACAGCCATTCAGCAGAACTATGGGAGGCCTGGAACTTCCTATTGGTGTCTAAAATGCGGGCAGCCTTGTGGGACTGAGCCCTTACTCTCTGGGGTCTTTGCTAACTCTGCGTAGTTAGTGTCAGAATTGAACTGAATTTGAAGATACCCTGTTGGTGTTGGAGAATTGGTTGGTGTGAGGGGAAAAGTCACACATTTGGTGTCTGAGGTATTGCAAGCAAAAATAGTTTAGAATAAGAAATTCTCAGTCCTAGTCAGGCACCAGTAGCCACAGGCTTGACCATCCCAGGCTAACAGCCAGGGATGAGGAGTCCATCTCATGTCTCGTATCAGGGCGTAGCTCAGGGCAATGCCAGCTGACATGGCTCACAAACTCTTCTTAACAAGAAGACCAGTTGGGAGTGACACCAAAGAGGGAGTCTTCCAAGTGTGGTGTGAGTGTCACGGAAGGCTAAGATAAGACAGGAATTGTTTTTGGCCATGAATAACAGAGGCCTGACATGTAGTGGCTTAAACAATTATTAAAGGTTTTATTTTTTCACTTGGAGAGAAATCCTAAGGTAAGTAGTTGAGGGCTGATATGGAAGCTCCATGATCAGAGGCTCAGGCTTCTGGAAAACCATCCTGTCCATTCTTAGGTGTTATCCGTTTTCCTCAAGAGCTCAAGATAGTGGCTGAGACAATAGCCATCATTTTTGTGTCTCAGGCTGGAAGAATGGGAGAGGGTGCTTACTAACTTATTCCCCTTTAAAGAACTTCTCAGAAGACACCTTCCAATGACTTCTGCTTCCATCTCATTGGTCAAGGGAGGCTAGTAAATGTGCCTTTCTGGCTGGGCTTATTGTCATCCCAAAAGAGGAGTGGGGTTCTTTTAGTAAGAAAGAAGGGGAGCATGGATAATGAAGGGGTACTTTGCTGTCTCTGCCACAAGATTCATACTGCTGTGACAACCCAATATCATGATTCATAGTTCCTAGAGGGGAAATGAACTCTTGGAAATTGTGTAGCATTATCAGTTAAGAGTCTGGATTGGGAGACCTGGTTTTAAATCTGCATCCATCACTTACTGGCTGTGCAATGTTGAGATATTTACTCAGCTTAATTTAACCCAAGTTTTTTTTTTTGCGTGCGAAATGGAGTTAATAATAATATTTATCTCATGGGGTTCCTGTGCAAATTGAATGGTTCTGCAGGGCTGCTTAGCACAGTGCTTGGCACCCAGAAAATGCTTGAGAAAGGTCTCTCTAAAAGCACATGAAATGAGTTATTTAATCGTGAAATGTGAGTCTTGTTTGCTCTGCAACAGTAAGACAAAGACTTTTTAATCAAGATGGGATATCGCCCTAAATAATTTATTATCTAACAGCTGGCACCAGAATATCTAGTAGGGAGGAAACTGTCTTCGTGCTAGAAATTATCATGATGAGCCTGGTGGGGAACAGGGTAAGTTCTGAGAGTATGGTAATGCGGGAGATGTCAAAGGAGAGCGGTGTGGTGTGACAGAGAAGAGGAAAGGGCAGGGGCCATCCAACCATAGCCCACTGGCCAAAAAAAATCTGGCTCATCACCAGTTTTCATGGGGCCATGAGCAAAGAATGGTTTTTACATTGTTAAATGGTTGAAAAAATCTAAATAATAATAATATTTCATGATATAAAAAATTATGCAAAATTCAAATTTCGGTGTCCATAAATAAAGTTTTGCTGGAACATAGCTGCACTGCCCATTTACATATTTTCTCCGGCTTCTTTCTTGCTGCCATGGAAGAGTTGAGTAGTTGGGACAGAGCGCATATGGTCTGCAAAGCTTAAAATATTTACCGTCTAGCCCTTCACAGGCAAAGTTTGCCAACCTGAAGTAGAGAGAGGTGTGGTTAGGCTGGAGAAGTGTGCGGGGATGCGGCCACCTCCTGGTGGGGAAGACACTGGAGGACACTTAACAATGGATAGGCTGAGGGTTTGTTATGAGCTGAATTATCTCCCCGCAAATTCATATGTTGAAGCCCTAACATCTAGCAGCTCAGAATGCAATCGTATTTGGAGATAGGGCCTTTAAAGGGGTGATTAAGTTAAAATGTGGTTGTTGGGGGCCCTAATCCAATATGGCTGGTGTCCTTAAAAGAAGAGGAGATTGGGATGCAGACACAGACAGAGAGGGAAGACCACATGAAGACACAGGGAGAAGGTGAGGGAGAGAGGCCAGGTTGAGTACAGTGGCTCATGCTTGTAATCCTAGTGCTTTGGGAGGCCAGAGTGGAAAGATTGCTTGAGGCTAGGAGTTTGAGACTAGCTTGGGCAGCATAGTGAGACCCTGTTTCTACAAAAATAAAAATAAAAAAATTAGCCAGGGATGACTGTGCATGCCCATAGTCCTAGCTACTCAGGTGGCTCAGATGGGAGGATCCCTTTAGCCCAGGAGTTTGAGGTTACAGTGAGCTGTGATCGCACAACTGCACTCCTGCCTAAATGACAGAGTGATACCTCAACTCTTAAAAAAAAGAAAAATAAATACAGGAGAGAGGCCTCAGAAGAAACCAACCCAGCCAGCACCTTGACCTTGGACTTCTGGCCTCCAGAAGGCTGAGAAAATAAATTTCTGTTGTTCAAGCCAACTAGCTTGTGGTATTTTGTTATGACCACCCTAGAAAACATATGCAGGGTTCAACTCAAATAGTTTGGGTATCTGCAATATAATTTCTTCCTTCATCTTCCTCCCAGATCTTCAGTCATGTTTATAAGAAGCCATAGTGCCTTGGTGAGATTTTAAAATTACGGACATTGAGGAGGAGGGTAAGTTACAAGCCTGGGTCAGTGTGGTCAAGAACTGTGAGATAATCTATAAGAGGAGGATAGAGTTAACTGTGCATTTAAACACTTAAAACTCGGGGGTTTTAAGCAAAACTTATCTAGATTTTAAAGCTCCAATTCACATTTTGGTTACAACAACAGTAACAACAACAAAAGCAAAACAAAACAATTTTGAAAGTCACCCTGTGGCAAGAGCTACTAGTTTCAAGTTCAAATTGATTGGGGCTGCACTCTCTCAGTCATTTTTCCCTCCACACTTCTGTGGTAGAGTTCTTTTGTGCTCAGACATCACATCTAGCCCAGAATCAAGGCTGGTAGCCTGATTGTATGGGAAGTTTTGTTTTAGGAATGGTCAGCTTTCAGAGGGCCGTGGGACACTCATTCCCACTCTTAGAACCCTATGATGGGGAGAGATCCTGTCTATGTGGGTCAATTCCTACATAGCCATATTATTTGTTTATTTATTTATGTGCTTTGGCATGGTTCCGTCTTTGCTTTGGCATGGTTCCCCCTTAAAGAAGCAGCTGCAGATTGGGCCTGAACCCAGACTTGATATCCTACAGTTTACCCACTGCTTTCAATGGCTAACCACTTTGCTGTCCAGTTGTGCAATAGAAGCAGATACAATGGTCTCCCTGGTGCCTAGAGGATGTGTGAGGAGGGCATGCAGCACTTTTCACTGTAGGGTTAACATTTCAAACTAATGGAAAATAGGAAAATAGGTCTGCCATTAATGGAAAATAGGAAAGCTGATGGGTAGCCTCTGGCAAGTCCTGGGAAGAAAACTTGCCTCTTATTTCAGGAAAAACTCAACAGATGACCAGGATCCCCTATTAGGTGCTTTCCCTCAGCTGCAGGAGTGCTGTTGGCAGACGACCTCCAGCTGTCAGTTTCTTCCAGGAATTGCCTTGGCTGACGAGGGCTGCCTCATCCAAGAGTATTCCCCTTTCTAGGGTCTGCACATGCCTAATAATTGATCAACATGGGGGTCTAAAAGCCTGGCTCCTTTGTCCCTACTTGGGACAGCTCTCAAAGGCCATCCCAGATCCAGAACTCTCCACAGAGGTGCATGAGGCTTTCCTTGAGACTGCATTGCAGCCCAGCCTCTCCCTCTGCCCACTTTTGTTTCCTTCCCTTTCCTTCTATAGGCAGTCATCCCACGCACATACCCTGGTAAATGTCCTTTAAGCTCATTGAGTCTCCAAGAGTCTGGTTCCTGGAAAACCTAGCCTGTGAAAAAGTCAGTCTACAGATGGAGCATACTATGGTCCTGCTGCCTCTGGAAACAGGCACTCAGCCCTTAGGCCAGGGCATATTGGCAGAGGAAGTTGGTTTTCAAGTGCTGGATAATGGGTTGAGATGGCCTTGGCTGTGTGTGTGTGTGTGTGTGTGTGTATAAGGAGGAAGAGAAGAAGGAAAAAGAGGAGGAGAGAAAGAAGGAGAAATGAAGAAGAAAGGAGAAGAAGAAGAAAAAGAGAGATGTAGATTGAGGTTTACTGGATACATGTATGTGATTTTATTTTCTGCTCTAAGAAGGGAGTAATCACCAGATATTTGAAATTAGATACTCATGAAAGAGAACATTTCAATGTCCTGACTCTCCAATAACAATGGGCAGTAGAGCAAGAGAGATGGAATAAATTTTCTTTCTCCAAGAATTTGTAAAGCTTTCAGAGTATGTGTTCAAGTGGATCACACTTAAATAAAATAAAATGCAGCATATCCAAACTCAAACAATGGAAAAATGAGGGCCATGGTTTCAAATTTTGATTTTAAAAACCCTAACATTCATTAATTCATGTATTTATAAAATATTTATTGAAAATATATTGTGTATCAGATATCATGCTAGGTTCTGAAAAACTCTGAAAAGCTCACATTCCAATGAAGGAGTAGGGCCAGAGAGGGTAAGTAAATAATTACAGCAAAAGTCAAGAAATTTGATAACTGTATTAGTCCATTCTCACACTGCTTTAAATAACTACTTAAAACTGGGTAATTTATGAAGAAAAGAGGTTTAATTGACTCACAGTTCCACAGCCAGGCTGTAGGGGAAGCACGGCTGGGAGGCCTCAGGAAACTTACATTCATGGTGGAAGGTGAAGAGGGAAGCAAGCACATCTTACCATGATGGAGCGGGAGACAGAGAGAGTCTAGGGGGGAAGAGCTACACACTTTCAAATGACCAGATCTCATGAGAACCCTATTACGAGAACAGCAAAGGGGATGTTCAGCCCCATAATTCAACCACCTCCCACCAGGCTCTTCCTTCAACATGTGTGGATTACAATTTGACATGAGATTTGGGTGGGGACACATAACCCAACCGTAACAATAGCATACTGTTAGTGAAGCTGTTGGGAAAACAGCACTGTGTGGATGCTGTTGCTGAGAGTAGAAACTAGTATAGGAAATTTGGCAATATTAATAACAATTGCAAATGCACTTACCTCTTGACCCAGAAATTCCACTTCAGGGAATTTGTCCCAAGGAAATAATGGTGCAAAACGTCATAAGCATAAAATTATTCATTGTAAAACTGTATGTAATGGAAAAGATTGGAAGCACCCAAAATATCCCCAAATATGGTACATCCATACAATGGAATACCATGAATGGTCTAAAAGAATGAAGTTTGATGAAGAAAAACATCCAACATATATTAAAGTGCAGGTACAGACCAGCATACAAACACTTGTATAAAAAAGAGAGAAGAAAGTAATATATTCTGAACATAGAATATCTCAGAATGAATACTTAAGAAATTGTTAACATTAATTCCATCTTGGGTGGGGACCTAGGTGGCTATAGGATATACTCTTTTTTACCTTTCTCATTGCCAATTATGTGAAAATATTCCTTTTTCAAAAATATGTCAAATTTTAAACTTTTTATTAAAAAATAATTGCATAAATAAGCAAAGTATATATACTTTATATATATATGTATATATATACCTCCATTTTTATATATATAAAATACTGTTGTGGTGCAAAGTGATCTGTATATGAATTATGACATTTAGTGGGAAGAATTAGAGTCAGACTAGATAACTTTTAATATCCTTAGAATCTGGTGAGCCCATGAAAATAAGGAGTTATTTCAAAATAAGGAGGGTGCCTGAATTCTTTTCAAACTCCAAAATTCTGTGATTCAATAATTTAAAGAAATTAAAGCAGGATTGGGAGCAGGGTTTGTGTGTGAGGGGCTTTAAAAATTAAATGCTAGGTGTGCTTTCAGTAATGTTCCAATAAACAAGGAAAGACAGTTTATTCATGCTTGTCTTTACCATGCAAAGGGAGGCAGGCCTGCATTCATGCAAAGATGAGTGCAGTTGTAGCTTGCTCACTGGTATTGTTCAGGTTTGTTTTGCTTCTTTAAATCAAATCAAAGTGAGTAAATTTAGTACCAGGAGTGGGAGGTTCTGAATAATTAAAGATTTTGTTTTCTTGATCTATACATTTATATGAACACACCAGCTATGTTGTTAGCCTCCTGCTGTGGGAAAGATACAACTTTATAACTTTGGCAATTATTGAAGAGGTTTGAAGGAAAATGTAACAAAGATTTATTAGGTGATTTATCTCAGTTTTTAATAAACTATGGAAGAAATGTTATGAGTCAAGAAATGGCACTAAGAAAAACAAGCTAAGGCCAGCGACAGAAATAACCCTTGGGAAAGATACTTGCCTGCAGCAAACAGGATGCCACAGTGATCCACCAGCCCGAACTCCTTTTTGAGTCTGGGCCTCCCTCAATGGTGGTTTCCAAGCTAAGTTTGGAAAGGTTCCCCTTGTGAATGATGTGAGAACTGGGGCAGGCTTAGCCACCCCACTGAGCACACTCTGCCTAGCCACATTCACCAGAGCTCATCTGCAGCTGCAGTTCTGGGCACCACAGTCTATCTTGATTTCTTGCTCAGGGTTTGATGATATCCATGGGATCAGATTGGCTAAATATTGCATTCCCAATGTGAAAGTCTAACTTTATCCACAATTAACCCTTAATGCTTTTCCATTTTTCTTCCCCAGCTCTCCTGGACAGGCTTTGGAGCTCTAGGAAAGTTTAACCCAATTTGTTACCATGTCCCTGGCCACCTCCTGGGTAAGCAGGAATTAAGGGTGCCTGCTGTGTACTTAGGAGAGTTACCAACAAAGGACTCATCCTTCCTTCAGTTAAGTGGAAAGATTCCAGGTTCCCAAGTTCGGATACCATTGAGAGGGCATTTCTTGGAGAGGCCTGGTGATCCAGCTGCACCCCCTACCCCCACCTGCAGCTCCTAAATTTTTCACAGTGACATTGAATCTGCTACTTGCCAAACTAGATCTTCTACACAATTAAACTATCCTTCCCACACCTCCCTTTTTTTTTTTTTTTAAATTCTTTGTTTTTATTGTGGTAAGATGTACGTAATACAAAACTTACTATTTTAATCATTTTTGAATACATTGTTCAGTAGTGTTAAGTATATTCATATTATTTTCCAATCATAACCACCAACTGTGTCTAGAACTTTTTCATCATCCTAAACTGAAACTCTTTACCTGTAGGGGTAAAGGGAAAACCTCTCCTTGGCCCTTGGAAGATTCATTGAAAAATTTACTGATAAAGGCAGATTAATAGAAGAAAACACACACAGTTATTAACAAATACACAGGGGAGAATCACAGAGTGACTACCCAGTATACCAGTGGAGGCCAAATACTTTTATAGCCTTATTGCAGAGAGGAAGGGAGGCAAGGGGGAATGCAAGTAAATTCTATCAAAGGACAGTAGATGGTTATTAGTGAATGGATACTTGGGAGAATGAATGGATGGAGGAACAGAGATCAACTTGTAAATGGTTTTATTTGGATACTGAATGAGCCTGAGGGATAGACATTATTCAGTGAAAGGGTCTGATCATGTCTGGTTACATTCTTGGTTTTCTTTCTTTTCTTTTCTTTTTATTTTTGAGACAGGTTCTCACTCTGTCACCCAGCCTGGAGTACAGTGGTGTGATCATGGCTCACTGCAGCCTCGACTTCCTGGACTCAAGAGATCCTCCTACCTCAGCCTCCTGGGTAGCTGGGACCACAGGAATGTGCCACCACCTAATTTCTGTATTTTTTGTGGAGGCTTAGTTTCACCATGTTGCCCAGGTTGGTGTTGAGCTCCTGGACTCAAGCAATCCTCCACCTGCCACCCAAAGTGCTGGGATTACAGGTATGAACCACTGCACCCAGCCTTGATTTTTTTCTGCAACAGGTACTGAGATAATAGGGAGGGAAAGGAAAAATAATTATTCTTCTTGGTGGGCCCATCCTGTCTTTATGTAGACAGGGGAGAGGTCTCTTGATCTCTAAGGGCTTTTAATTCACAATACTCACGGTACTGGGGAGCTATGTTTCGGGATGATGTTCCTTGTGCTCTTTCGTATCGTTTAAAGATTTACTCCCATTCTCCACTTCCCCCAGCCCCTGGCAACCATCCTTCTACTTGCCGCCTCTGCTAACTGACTACTCCAGGTATCTCACATGAGTGGAATTATTCAGTGCGGAATTTTTGAGGCAGTTTCCAGAATATGCCAAACACCAAAGCCAATTTAGACCACCAATTATTTCTTCCTTCTTGGCTTCCTAACCTTACCTAGACCACCCTGGAGCCTGCCCTTTTGCAGGCTTAATCTGTGATGGCGGATTAAAAAGTGGAATTATTCCTTTTGTGTCTGGCTTATTTCACATAACATAATATCCTTAAAGTTCACCCAGGTTGTGACATGTCCTGCACTGCCTACTTTGATCTTTACTCTGTTCCCACAGCCTCATCCTTGTGCTCAGGTTCTGCCTTCTCCTCCTCTCACTGCTTTGTTCCATGTACTCTCTGTGACCCTCATTCTGTGGTAAACAAAATCCTTTAACTAGTCCCAAATGTGGCCTCCTTCTATGAGACACTCAGCCTGGAGTCGGGGCCCAGATCACATTCTTTAAAGGTGGCGTCTTCTTAAGAATTGATTTTAAGGTCACATCTTGACAGGAGTTATGATAAGATTATCAAGAAAGAGGAGAGGAAGCAGTAAAACAATGAGACCAGGAGACACGAGGAAAAGGGAATGAAAGGGCCTCCTGCTTTAATTGGAGCCCAGAGCCCTTGGAGCCTGGAGCCCCTGCAGCCTCTTCCAGGGAATTGCCCTTTATTTTCCCACCTGCCACACACTGCAGGTTCCTTTCCACCTTTGTGGATTGTCTGTGGTTTCCTGCACAGGAAACAACAGAGCCAGAGCCATGAGGGTGGTGGGGGCTCCACCAATATCAATGCATTTTCTGAGGTCTTTCTGCGAAAACAGCACAAGGGATGGAGAAGCAGCAGACACCAACTGCATGCTGAGGCTGTGTCTGTGTGAAGGGGAAGCATTACAAAACCCTGTTAAAAATATTACCTCTTTAATCTCTTAATTTTCTTCCTGTTGATAACGTAAGGGCTGACATACCTAGAAAACCACTGGTGAAAGCTCAGTGGAATTTTTACCAGCCCCTCCAGGTTGTTAATCAGGTCCGTGCCAATCACCAGGTGAAGCGAGGTGGGCAGGGAGATAACTGTCCCTGCGCAGGTTGAGTGACCCAGTTTTAAAGGGAGAGCTCAGATTTCGTGGTTTTTCTATTATTGCACTTAATATGGTTGCCTGTTATTTCTAAGAAAAGGGAACTGCTGGCGGTCCATGTGGAATTTCTCTGGAGGGGCTATCTGAAGCTTAACTTCAGCCATTCCTTTCGTTGGCTACTTCTCAGGTCATTTGTGATGGGCTGAATCAGACATTTATAAACAAATAAGTTCGTTTCATATTTGACTCATCAAAACACTTTGTTGGGTGTTGTTTGTTGTTGTTGTTTGTTTGTTTTTTGAGACACTGTCTCACTCTGTTGCCCAGGCTGGAGTGCAGTGGCATAATCTCAGCTCACTGCAATCTCTGCCTCTCAGGTTCAAGCAATTCTCCTACCTCAGCCTCCCAAGTAGCTAGGATTACAGGCGCATGCCACCGCACCTGGCTAATTTTTGTATTTTTAGGAGAGACAGGGTTTCACCATGTTGACCAGGCTGGTCTCAAACTCCTGACCTCAAGTGATCTGCCTGCCTCGGCCTCCCAAGGTTGTTGGTTTTTAGGCACACTTTCAGTCTTAGCTACTGAGTAATGGATACTATAATTGAATCTGAAATGGTAGAGTTTGATGCGTTTATAAGGGCTCACATGTTCTGATATTTTGTTTTGGGTTTTGGTGGGTGGGCGGTTAGCCTCTTTTTTAACTGCCGTCACAGATTAAGCCTGCAAAAGAACAGGCTCCAGGGTGGTCTAGGCAGGGTTAGGAAGCCAAGAAGGAAGAAATAATTCGTGGTCTATATCGGCTTTGGTGTTTCACTCAACCTCTGCTCTTTGGCATATTCTGGAAGCTGCTTCAAAAAAAAATGAGGCAGCAAAATAACTTGAGTAGAATAAACATTATTGTAGGGTGTCCTGAGAAGCTATCTCATTCATCTGCACCCTGCTGGACCTACTTGGCTACCCTGCTTCTGTGAAAGGAATCAGTGGGACTCCTCTTGGTAGTCTCTTTTCATGCCAACAGTCCTTACCATGTTATCTGGAATGTTCACTTTTGCCTCATGTAGTTCCCTGATGCTGTCGTGCAAGGCTCTTATTTTTACTGTTTCCATCTGAGATGGAGAAAAGCTAGTTATCACCCTGATAGTGGATTTACTCAGCCTCTATAAATTTAGAAAATGAGTATTGTTGAGTTTTCCTTCATTCTTCTCTTCTCTAGAATCTTACTAGAGATTCTGTTTCTTCACTGAAGCCTAGCATCCTTTGCCCACGCCTGCCTATAATATCTAATCTGTTAACTATAGATTTGAAAGAGGTTTTGTGTTTGCAACATTTTTCAGAGAAGGCATACTTTGTGTTAATGACCCTTTAATTCAGGGACAGAGAGAGGGTTTTGTACTGAAGGAATGGAGGTGGGATGGGTTCAGGGAATATGTCTGAAGGTGGGGTGGGGCAGTGAAGTGCTCAAGAGTGCAGGTCCGAAGCTGGACTGCTTGGTTGGAATTCTAGCTCTGCTGAATCTAGCTATGTGACCTTGCATAAATCTTTACCTCTTTGTACCTCAGTTTCTTTTTAAAAAAATTTTATTGCAATTTTGTGGGGATTATATGAGATTATGCAAATGGATTAACACAGCACCCGGGATATTGCACACTGAATACATGTTGTCTATCATTCTCATCATCATCATCATCATCATCATTGTTGTTGTTGTCCTCATCATTATCATTATCACTTACTGGCTAGACTGTGAGCTGCTTCAGGACAGGGAACTGTGATTTACCTGGAACATGTAGGGGGCGCTTAGCAACTGTTTGCTGAATGAATGAGCAAATGTTGCTTAGTGTTAGTCTTTCCTTTCAGCCTTTTCTTTTAGGATTGATTTATTCTTGAGGTTTCCCTTTGTTTTCCTCCCTTGCTCTTAAAGACAAAATAATAAGTGTAATTTTGGAAAGAAAGGAATATAAAATACTCATTCATGATCTCACAAGTTAATTACTCATCCTTCTTAGTTTATTTCTAGTTGGTTCTTCTTATGGTAGATTACCATTCAAAAATACTTTCTTCCTCACCTCCACTTCCATGGGAGAAGTATACTTCCCTTCTCAGTTGGTGTTGGGCTTTACCATGTGACTTGTTTTGGCCTTAGAAAGGGGTACTTTCTCATACTTTGACTCTACACTCAGCCACGCCATTTGCTTTGGCTAATGGGATGTTAGTAAACATGATATAAGTAGGGGCTTGAAGTTCATTTGTGCAGTTGGTTTGCCCTCTTGAACCACTGCCATTGCCATGAGAAGAGCTTACCCTAGCTGGCTACCCCCCCTTCATCCAGAATGAATAAGCAAGGAACAACCTCAACAATCTCCTTGAGTCCAACCTGCATCAAGGGGATAAGCCCAGCTGGACTTCAGCTTAAAGCTTAAAGCAAAAATGCCCAGCCAAGCCAAGCCCCATCCATATTTGTAGATCCATGGCTGAGTAGCAGACATATGAGAAATAAGTGCATATTGTTTGTTATGCAACAATAATGGATTGACCCACTTATCAGAGCATACATTTAATTTGCACATTGATATAACCAAACCATAATACTATTTCATATTTTACTTTAAATTCACATGCATTGAATCATGGCTGGGTTTTTCTATGTTGCTGCACAGTTTTAAAATTTTCAACTAGCACTACAATACTTTATCAAATTAATCTAGAAAATAATAATGTAGTAATATTGACTCTGATGTATTGAGGACGTAGTATGTGTCAGGTACTATGCTTTGCATGCATTCAATCCTTTCAACAATCCCATGAGGTAAACCTAACTCATCATTCCATATTTTCAAAGTCAGAGGTAATGTGGCACAGATTTAAGAATATGGACTCTGGAGCCAAAGGGTCTGGGTTTGAACGTTAGCTCTGCTGCTTCTTAGCTGTGTGACCTTGGAAAACCCACTTTACCTCTTTTGTCCAGTTTCTTCACCTGTAAAAGTGATAATAATAGTACCTACCTTATACATTTGCAGTTTTTAACTTGAAATGAGTTAATATACCTAAACATTTAGAACAGTGCCTGTTCTATCTAATCTGTGTTGGTAATTATTATGAATGAGGAAAGTGAATTGCAGAGGCTAAACAGCTTGCTCAAAGTCATACAATTAGTAGATTATAGTATTTGTATAGTTTTCATGTGTTTTCCCATGACAATTATAAAATAAAAATGCACAGAAAAAATAAGGTACCCTGGCAAATATTGGTAGTGAGCTTTTAAGCACCATCTGGAGAAGCAGGGCCTCTTGACTAGTGAACTTTGGGTATTAATGGTCCAGGAGCAAGTCCAGTTTTAAGAAGAGAGAGAAATTGAGTTTCAGAGAGTTTGAACACTTTGCCCTAGGTCACATGGATGATTAATGGTAGAAAAAGAAAACCTTGGTTTCTCTGACCGCAAACTTGGGGATTTTTTAGGGTATAAGATTATTTATTTAAAAACAGTCAGTAATTGCTTATTTAAAAATAAAAGGAGTGGTCTCTTGAAGATTAATTTTTGTTATATAGCAAGGCAACCCACTTAACATTTAGCAAGGATTTTGTTTTTTACTTCTTTAGCAAGAAACATTAAGCTATTTCCTTGCTTGTGTTTTGAGAGTATAAGTTGAAGTAGAGGAATGATTTCTGCCTTGTCATGAGTTAAGATCCTTTTTTTCCCCAGACTGACTCTTGGAGAGTCTGGTCTCTCCTTAGATGTCAGCATTCTTGATTGTTTAGAAAGCAGGAAGCCAGTAACTGTTCATATTTCAGGGTCAAAGAGGCAAAGCTGCCTGTGGCGTTCTTTGTTTTGAGGGTCTGAATCCTTCCATTACTCCCCAGGTGTCCTTACTGAACAGAAAAGGGATGGAGTAAATCTTTTGTACTTCTGTGCTGAAATGGAGTTGATGAATTCCAGGTGTGTGGCTATGAATGCTTGGGGGAGGAAAATGGAATAAATAATGATTCTAGTCAACAAGTGATGGGCTCCTGAACCCATTGCTGACTTGGTTCCCCTGGCTGGCGCCATGGAAGAAATGGTTTTATATAGGAGTGGAGGGGCTGAGGACCTGGGCAACAAGCCAAGGGCAGCTGGAGCTGGGGTGGCAGTGGAGAGAGTGCAGGCAGTGTTCTCCACAGGATGGTGGCGCGGTGCTGGGAGCTGGACCATGCCTGGGCTGCGCATCACCACCAAGAGGTCAGCAGTGTCTTGTTCAGACTCAGAAAACAATACTCCAAATGACGGACTCAGAAGCAACCTCAGAAGCAAAAGTTTTCCTCTGACTTTCTCTTGCCTCTCAGTCCCATTCTCCCCTGAGGCTGCCGTAGAAACTAGAATCCCTCTTCCCCAAGGTGGGTCATAGAACCAGAACCTCTTTTCTCCAAGTCCAGCCATAAAACCTAAAAATATCTATCTAACTTTCCCTTTGCCTTTCTGTGTAAAAACTGGTCATAAAAAAATGATCTGACCTGTCTTGTTTGACTGTAGGCCATAAGACCTCCATTCTAGAAGGTCCCGCTCCATATCCAGATTGGAAAAAACAAAACAAAACAAAAAAACCCCACATGCTCAGAGAGGCCGAGAAGAATCTAGACAGACAGGCCTTGCTGGGTTTCCTTCTCGGGTTCTTAGCATTAGATCACACCCTTTTTGTCCAATCATATTTTGACACGGCTGTCCATACTCTGTTAAACCTCGGTGTAAAAATGAACCATTTCTTCTGTATCTTCGGGTCTTCATTCTGAAGGCTTCCGTGTCATGTGAAACTATCATCAATAAATTTGTATGCCTTTACTCCTATTAATCTTCCTCTTTTCAGTAAACCTTCAAAGGGAGAAGGAGAAGTTTTCCCTTGTTCTTTACAATCTGTTGGTCCTGAAACACCAAAAGCCCACTGTGAGAAGCAGAGACAGCAGAGGCAGGAGTTGGCAGGGAAGACTCCAGTGCTCTCCGTGTCAGTGGGGGAGGTGGGCTGACCCTTTTCTTCTAAGGTTTGTGACCTCAAGCCTTATGTTTTGTAGAGTTCACAGAGAGGCAGTTTCCCAAGAGGGATGATAATGGACTTCATTTCCTATATGGTAGTGGGGGTAGGCAGGGCGCCTGGCAACAAGGGCTTGGGCCTCTTCTAATTTGACTTGAAGACATAAGAGAGACGGGAACATATTTGTATTGGAGTGTTAAGAAGCTCTCCGAACCAGTTACAGTCATAACTCTTAGGAGCTGTTTAAAGAAAACGTTAGCCATGTCCCTGGTTTTCAAACGGAAAGAATCAAGCGTGCACTCTTCTGATTGACCCGTGGTATTCCTGCAAGACTTCCAGAAGAACAATGGCTGGAGCAAAGGGTATAATATTTTAAGGGAAAATTGCTTTTATATTTGGGCAAAACTACCAAATTTTGTTCATATTACAAAATAGAAAAAAAAAATCTTGTCGATATTTAATGACATAGAAAATTGTTCTCAACATAGTGGCAAATGAAAAAAGCAAGTTTATTACCAGGATGTTCAGTGTGATCTCCTTTTGCAACCCTAAATGGATAGATCTCTGCAGAGAAAAACGTCTAGAAAGATGTATTCCAACATGCTCACCGTGCTTACTCTTTGTTTGTTGTAATAAAGGGCACTTTTTATTTTTCCATTCTGCTTCTCTGTGCTGTTTGAATATTTTTATGGCAAACATGTATTGCTTTTATAGTAAGAACAATGTGCCACATAGGTTTTTATTTTTAAACACGGGAAGCAAATCTAAACAACAACAAAAATCCCTGCTGCCTTTGTGTTCAGGATGGTGGAAGACAGTAAGGCCGTTTCATCTAATGGGAGTGTAGATATCAGGGCTAGAGGATAATGACTCAGAGCCGGTGGAAATGCGGCCGGTGGAACAAGTTTCAAACAGGAAAGTGCTTGTGGGGCGACCTCTGGGGTCAGCCACAGAGCTTACTGCAGATTCCACCAAAAGAGTAAGAAGATCCAAAAGGGCAAGGGGTAGGGTCTGTTGGGCGGGCGTGTCCCAGTTTAAACAAAGCCGCTTTGATGTGCTTCCCAGCCGGCAGGCACAGGAATGCAAGGCCCTGCTCTCTCTTGCAGCCAAGAGGGAGTTATAAACATCCATCTTCAAGGGAAGATCCATCGGCTCCTCTCAACCACAAAGGAAAGATTTACAGGTAATGTTTTCCTCCCATACAGAAGTGTGATTAAGCAAATGCTTGGGAGGGTTTTGTTTTTTTTTCTTTCCTCTTTCCTACACTGCAAATAGACATGCTTTGTTTTTCTCTCATGCCTCGTGATGTTTAGAATGACTTTTATAGACACGTACTGACGTTCAGTGCTTACAGTATGCTTTCCTCGTATCTATCAGGAGAACCAGTCGTGTAGAATATGTCATTCCCTGTTCTGAGATAAGCAGGGACCACTTAGGCCTTAGGGCGTCTGGTCTGTGCTGGAGATTGGCTGGCCCAGGGCCCCACCTAGCCCATCCACAAGTCCCCAAGTCGGGATTGCCTATGTGGTAAGGAAGAGAATACACCATGACTATTGTACACTTTGGAACAATGAGCTAAGGGAATGCCTTGGGAGGGAATGGGGGTCTGTTTTAAGGCAATTCTCTTTAAAAGTCTTTTTTATTTAGACAGCTGTAATAGGATGCCAAGAGCTTGAGCTGGAGAGGGACAGTTCTGCCATAGACTGGTGGTGTGATCTTAAAAATTTAGTTAATTTTTCTGAGACTTAACTTCTGACACCTGTAAAACTTAGATTACCTTCTTGTGTCTGGAGGCTGTACCAAAGGATATAAAAATAAGGTAGTAAGGTGCCGCCTACGCTGGCATTCCAGAGTGGAGGGCTACCTAAGCAGGACCTGCAAAGGAGGTGCAAGCCCTGTCTGAGAACCACCCAAGAGACAGTGCCTAGAAATACGTGTCCTTCCTTCAGAACCTCAACTGCAGAAACCCAAAGGGGAGAGGCCAACACTGGTTCACGCTCTAAGGGAATGAATCAGCTCTGTCTTCTGCTTATTCAGGACACATGGGAGAGAGAAACAAACTAAAGGTTACCAGGGAAGAGGGCTGGTGGGAAGAGAAAGAGAGTCTGTGGAGTGGCCTGCTGGAAGCCAGGGGAACTGTAGGAGGCTGGGAGGAGGGGACATTGTCCCTATTAAGGAAAAACAGGTAAAAAAAAAAAAAAAAAAAAATCCCAGTGATGGTCTGGCGTGGGGGTAGTGGTGTCTCTGAAGAATCCATGAACTTACCTGACGAGAAAAATCGTCTTACAGAGCCGCCATGAAGTAGAAACTGAGGCCCCTATCATGTCAGGGCCTGTCAGGTAAGGTTTTTCCTGCACCTGACCTCTCCTTGCTCTCCCCGCCATACCACATCTAGAGGAGCAGGGGGCACCCCCAGGAGTGGGGGAGGAGGTTAGAGGAGCTAGACCAGGAAGACAGAGACAAGGCTACCCACAGCCCCCACACACTGCAGCAGGCCTGGAAGGAGGAGAGGAACTGGAGTTTTAGGTGACATCTGGAGTTTCTTTTTACATGAGAGTCAACACAAAATGGAAGTGAGCCTGTTTTGTGATTGGAAGTAATCAGAGAATTTTTTATTATGTGAAAATAAATATTTGCACAAATATCCAGGGGTTCACCCAAGTTTTCTCCAAGGTAACTTGGAGGATGAATCAGACCCTTGGAGTGGTTTGAATATGCAAGGTTGAGGAAAAGAATATAGCTATTTTCTAATTGCCCATTTTATTAGTTAGGGTTCTCCAGAGAAACAGAACCAATAGGATGTATATGTGTGTATGTGTTTGTGTATTTATGTGTATGTCTGTCTGTCTATCTATCTATCTATCTATCTATCTATCTATCTATCTATCATCTATCTATGAATGACAGAGTATAAGGAATTGGCTCACCTGATTACAGACTGGCAACTCCAAAAGCTCCAGGGTGAGCTAGCAGGCTGGAGACTCAGGAAAGAGCTGAAGTTGCAGTTCAAGTCTAAAGGCAATCTACTGGCAGAATTTCTACCTGCCCTGGGGATGTCAGTTTCTTGTTCTGTTCAAGCCTTCAACTGATTGGATGAGACCCGCCCACGTTATAGAGGACAGTCTGCTTTATTCAAAGTCCACTGATTTAAATGTTCATCTCAGGCAAAAACACAGTCACAGTAACATCTAAAATAACATTTGACCAAATTTCTGGGCATCCTGGCCTAGCCAAGTTGACACATCAAATTAACTACCACATCTATGATTAGTCCTGCACATTCATATTATCTTCTTAGTCTATATTTATAGAAGTGAAACCCCATAAGATATAGTGTAAAAAGATCATGTGAAATTAAAAGATTTTCAAATATATTGACTAATTACCTCTCACAAAGTTGTGTTTTGAAAACAATTTTAAATTTTACTGTACTGTATGAGTATAGTATGAGTACAATATATATTGTTTGAGTACTGTATGCAATTATAATTCCACAATTCTCCACACCACATGAACCATTGATAATATCTATGAATGTTAGGTATTAGCTTTAAAAAACTGTTAATGTGATAGGCAACAATAGAGTCTCCTTGCTTGAATTTGCATTTGCAATTTTGATTATTATGAAATTTAACATATATTAACATGTTTATTGACCACTTGTATTTCTCCCTTGGCTCTTGGCTTCTTCATGGTTTGCCAATTTTTCCATTAGCCTCTTTCAGACCAGTTAAATTTAAATATGTACTTTAACCTTTGCCAGTCTTCAAAAGAAGAGGCAAAATTCCAAACCACACCGACTTACAGCTCAGTGAAAGGACAACCTGTGAGCTTTGCATTTGCTCTTCCCACACTGAATCAGAACCTCTGAGCAGTTCCTCCCTTTCAAGTTTAACAAAGCAACAGTAAGTATGAGAAATAAACAATCTAAGTATGGAAAACTCTTGAGAAAAAAGCAAAACCCATGGCAGAAAAATACTACCATTGCCCCCAGCTCTTCAATACAGAGAAATGAGCTGCCTGGGGGACAGATCGTCTTATTGCAATGTGGCCTTAGAAGCAGAACGGGGGCTGATGGTCATTCTGCGGACGGGGCAGGACCCCAGAGACAATTGTGCTTGCCTTTGAAGGTGAATTATTTCTATCATTCCAAGGCATCAAGAAACAATTCCGGCATTGTCAACAGCGTTTTCAGGTCTTGGCCCAACATTTTTAGAGAAAGGTCTTAAATTATTTTGTCATCAAATCAAGCTCAACTGCAAAACTCAACTGAAGGTTAAAAAATAAAAACAACAAAAACTGGCTACAGAGCATTTCACAAAAGACTCAGGGTTTGGGGAACATTGTACAACAAAATGTTTGTCTCTCCCACCATTTCTTACCTTCAGATAATTTCTGGGGCTTTGGTATGGAAAGCTGAGAGACAAATAGGTGTTTCTCTGTCTCCCGTTGGGACAATAAATGAGATGTGTGTGTTTGGGAAAACTACAAACTGTTCTTATTTTACCTTGCTTTTCCCAAAGTCTAGGGCAGCTCTTCGAATTGTTGAAAGTTTCAAATCAAAGTCCTCTCCACCCAGAAGATTTGACAACTTAGATGTCACTAGTCTCATGACCAATTCAGAATTCTCCAGTAAGCTAAGGTTGCAAAAAAAAAAAAAAAAAGGTCCAGAATCTTTGAAGTTTTGGACCTTGGCTATTTTAGAAGCTTTTTAGAGCCCATTTTAAGGGCTTTGATTCCAGAAAATAATCAGCAGCAAATGGAAGCACTGAAGGAAAGCCTGGGGATGTCGAATGATGTCCATGGACCATTAACCAGAAAGAATTCTTGGAAAACTGCAACCAGCATCTTGTACCAGTTCCCATTTTCCTGGTTGACTCCTAGGTGGGTACTTGGAAGAAATAAAATTGAAATTTGGCCTTCCTGGAGATAGGGAAAGGAGAGTACTAGTCATATAGTAGAGGAGGGAACGTGGTATTTCTATACTTTCTCAGCAGCCGTGACTACTTCATTGCTTCCAGAGTCACACTCTAATAATTGGGCTAAAATGTTTGATGAATGTTTTAGCTCAGGCTGCCATAACGAATACAATTGACTGTGTAGATTGAAAAAACAGAAATTTATTTTTCTCACAGTTCTGGAGGTTAGAAATCTGAGATGAGGGAGCCAATATGGTCAGGTTCCACTGAGGGCTCTTTTCCTGGCTTGCTGATGGCTGCCTTCTTGGTGTGTCCTCACATGGTGAAGAAAGAAAGAGAGAAATCTTCCTAGAAGGGTGCTAATCGCATTATGAGGGCCCCACTCTGGTGACCTTATCTAAACCTAATTACCTCCCCAAGGGCCCCATTTTTGAATACCATCACACTGGAGGGCAGGACTTCAACACATGAATTTTAGGGTGACATGATTCAGTACCTAGCAGTGAACTTGATGAAAATAGTGTTGAGGTCCTGGTTCAGTTCTCCATTGCTCCTCCTCTTGTCTCTTTCATGTTTTCCATGGTTTCTTTGCTCTTCTGTGTGTAATGTTAAGTCCTGATGCATAGGCACTGTCTGATACCTTGGCAGGCAAGGTAAGGAACTGGGGCTATGGTTGTAGGGCTTGTTGCCTTCTTCATAATGAAAGTGATGCTGGCTACATCTCTGAAACTTGTTGGTATTTCTGTAGCATTCCTCATGCTCCACCATAGTAAACTAGGCTGTATACTCTGGTGAGCAGGAAATAGCAACCAGAGTTTGTCCTCCAGTCCATTTGGGAACAGCTAGACTGAGAGTGGGCAATTTTTTCTTTTTCTTTTTGTAAATGACCAAGTAGTAAATATTCAGGATTTTGTGGATAACGTGGTCTCTGTCATAACTACTCAACTCTGCCATTGTACCACGAAAGTAGTCATAGATGACATGCAGATTAATGAGTGTAGCTGTTTTCCACTAAAACATTTACAAAAAACAGCAGGCCAATTTGACCAATGGATAATAGTCTGCTGGCCCTTGAATTACCCTTTTACTCTGTTTCTTGCTTACATTTTTTTCCTTCTTTATTCTAGCATTGATCTTTCAGATACCTATGGATCACCTTCATTTCCTTTGTTCTCATAACCAGTTTCTTTGATTCTGCCTTTAGAACTTATACCCATCCTTCAAAACTTTCTGTCACTAATGAATTTGGGTAGTCCCTTATCTAAGGTGTGACCTGTATAGCCTGAATCTGGTTGGGACAGTGAGTTGGGCTCTATATGGGTGAAGCAAAAGCCAATCAGACAGAAAGAAATGATGACTGAATGTTTTCTCCTCTGTTTGGACTATTTTAGGAATATGGATGCCCATTACATCCCTAGAAGGAATCAGGAGCCCATAGATTAGAGGCCATCAGTCTAATTCTGGTTGCCAGACACCTGCCGCTGTGGTAGTTCACCAGACATCTTGATTTATATATTGAGTGCATGAATTTATTTGGATAGGAAGAACATGGCACATTGCTAACAAGCTGCAGGTTGACTTACCTACTGAACAAAAATCAACTATGGCTTGAAACATTTTCAACCCTAGAAGGACAGGTTTCCTTCACACATCAGCCCTCCTTGCAGGGGAATGTCGAATGGTGAGAAGCCAGATGTTACACTTTTGTAATGAATCTTCATTTCGGGAGCCTCCTCCATTGCTGCCTCTTATGTCAATGCCACTGTGGTCATTTGTGCCTGGATTCTGTCCCCTGCTCCCACTATTTTCTTGGTCACAATGTCCAATCTCAACCCATCAGGCAGTGCGATCCTTTAAAAAAAAATCAGATTGCTTTGTACCTCTGCTCAAAACCCTGCAGTGGCTCCCCAGAGTAAAAGCCAAAGTGCTTACGGTTACTATAAGGCCCCAAATGATCTGATTCCTTCTCCCACCCCATTACTCTTCTAACATCTTCTATAACTCTCCCTGCTGCTGGCTCCACCCAGCTACCCTCTTCTCGCCTTTATTCGAATGCTGTAATCCAGTTTCCCATGCCGCACCATTTGTCTTTTGCTACTTTCAGTTCTCTGCTCAAACATGTCCTTGTTAGTGAAGCTTTCTTGACTTCTTTACTTAATCTCCCCACTCCCACACCACCTTGGAACTCCCTAATTCCCTTGCTGTAATTTACTTTTTTCCAGGGTACTTATGCTGACCTACTGTATTTACTTATCTTCCTGTGTGTTCTTTCTTCCCCACTAGAATGTAAAACTCCATGAGGGCAGGAGCTTAGTCTACTTGATTCATTGTTTTATCCCCAGTGCTTAGAATGGCATTTGATACATAGGGCCTTCTACCGATATATCTATTTGTGTGTATATTTTAGTGAATCAATGCTTGAATGAATGACTACATGAATATGACTTGTGGGTTTTCTCTATGTCCTAAAAGTTCTTCCCTTGACACATGATCCACATGCGTGGAGGTGCCAATTTCTTAGATAGATATTCAGTAATTAAGACCATATAAAACCATTAGGGTCATTAGCTCTGGTGAGGAAGGTAGAATAAATGATGTCCTGCCTAAATGGGAACTTGTCTTGTTTCTAGACTGTAAATGCTTCCAAAATCAGGAATAAAATTCTTCTGTATTTTGTGTACTCACACATGCTGTCACTTTTTACCTTATTTCTTTGCTCATAGAAATGAGAAACATGCTTATTAAATATTAACAGGAAGGATGAGTAGATTCGCCTTTCCCAAAGTATGTTTCATGGAACATGAAATCTAGGGAATTGTTCTATGGAAGAAGGGGATTTTTAACATATCAGTTTGAGATAGCCTTAAATTATGATAGCTAATAATTATAAACGCTAACATTGATTAATTGTCACTATGTACCAACTTCTGTGCCATACATTTTACAAACTTATCTCTTTAGTCCTATTCATCTCTCTGACTCATACCACACATTAGCATATTGAAGGCTCTGAGAAGTCCTGTAGTAATTAAATCTTTCAAATTTCCTTTAGCCCAGCATTTCCCAAACTTATTCGCTTATAGAAACACTTACTCTTCACCACCCCAAGGATACTTATTAACACCTCTTGGATCTATTGTTCTGCAAAACACAAATTGGAAAATGCTGCTCTAGATAAGGGAATTAAATAGAAGAGCAGAATTATGGCAAAACAGATTATTGCAAGGAACTAAATAAGCATTGACCTTTGGGGTCTTTTAAATTAAGACAGCTATCTGCTGAACACCAGGTGATAAGAAGTGATAGCATCTTCTTAGGCCCAGTGGCATAATCTCCGTTTAATTGTCTGAGAAAATAAAAGTGTATTTCTAAGGATCAATACCTACCTAAGAAAAATTTTTTCGTGCTCCTGGGATAGATTCTATGGTTTTACTCATCTAAATCCTGTCCATTTAAAAAATGTTGGTTTGGGTAACCAGCATTACCCAAAAATTTTTATTGAAGGTAAAAATTTTGTCAATAAAAATTTTGTCATTTTAGAATGAAAACTGCATAATTACAAAGTAACAAAGTTGAAGATGTGTGTGAAAGTGTGTATGAGTTTGTGTGAAAGTGTGTATATGTGTGTGTGCTGTTAGAGCTTTTTCTGGCCATGGAATATGGTCTTATATTTTGTGCTACTGGATGGGACCCAAAACGACTCCTTGTCCAGCTCTATAGCCAGCGGGCGCTTCTACCGAAGACATTGGGGTCTATGGAAAGTGGAGTAAGGTGGGCCTCCCTCCTCTTCAAAGAAATAAAAGTCTTTTCTTTGAGTCAAATGGTGGGGATGAGTAGGGGAGTGGGAATGGAACTGAAAAAGAAAAGAAATTGTTCTCCAAGAGATGAAAAGCCCCTGAGATTGGGATGGGTCTTACAATTCTCTTACCCAGAAAAGGCTCTTATGTCTGGCCAAGCCTGCATTTCTGTGTAAAACTATTCTTCCCAAACTAAGTTTCCCTTAATGGATTTTTACACCAAGACTTAATGATTCTTGCCATGATGATTCTCACAGTGATAATATGTTATTTGAGTTTCCTTGAGAAAGCACTTGCTGTCTTGTTATGACTGGGATGTGAAACATTCAAAGGCAGCGAATAAAAAAATGTGAGGAATAGGAACAAATTGTGAATCTAACATCATTTACCTCTTCCAACAAGCCAGTGGAGTGGGACAATGATTCTGTGCTTCTGTTTCTTCAAATAATCCTGTTCTTACTTTAGAAAGAAAATGAAGTGACTTACAGATCAGCAGAGAAAAGCCTGAGCAGAAATATCAAGTCTGACACCCTGGAGACCTTATCCCTCATTGTATGTGACATAGCAAAGAGCAGCTGTGGGGGTGGGGCTTGTGCTTCATGCAGACTCAGGGGATGTTGGGACAGGAAATAAAGGGATGAATAAGTGTCTAATTATTCAGGACATGGGCTTTTATTTCTGAGAAACTTGTGTGTTACACAAAAGAGTTTGAGATAGGAGTGAAAAAAGGGTATAAAATGGGAAACATTTATATTGAACCTACCGAGTGCTAATCAACATCCCAAATGCTTTCTGTATTTTAATTCCTTCAATCCTCTTAATGACCACGTGGGCAGGTTTTGTTGTTATCCTTATTTTACATAGAAGGAAATCACAGCATAGATAACTGATGACTTGCCCAGTGTCACAGAGTTGGAAAGTGGTAGGGCCAGGATTGGAACCCAAATGGGTAGACCCTCGAGTCTATGCTCTTCATGACTCTGCTATGCTGCTTCAAATAACAGGTCTAAGGGCAAGGCTTGGAAGCCAGACCAGCTCTTCATGCACTTAACCTCCTTGAGCCTAAGTTTTCTCATCTGTAAAATGAGAACATTAATTGTTCCTATCTCATAGAGCCATATATGATTATTTAATGAAATAACATGTCAAAAATGCTTAGTAGTCTGGCACCCAGAAAGCCCCTAATAAACATAAGCAGCTTAAAAATGGTGAGCCCCAGAAGATAATCTGAACCATGTTTATCTAGAACTGTGAAAGGGGAAAGGAGCTAATACCCAGAGTGACCCTGTCCAGTAGAACTTGCTGCAATGATAGTAATGTTCTCCGTCTGCACTGTCTAATGTGGTAACCTGATGTACAGCTATCAGACCTTTTAAACGTGGCTAGTGCCACTGAATCATTGATTTTTCATTTTTTAAAATTGTCATTAGTTTATATTTAAATAGCCAAAAAAATGAGGCCATGCACAGTGGCTCATGCCTGTAATCCCAGCACCTCAGGAGGCCGAGGTGGGCAGATCACAAGGTCAGGAGTTCGAGACCAGCCTGGCCAACATGGTGAAACCCATCTCTATTAAAAATATGAAAACTAGCAGGGTGTGGTGATGGGTGCCTGTAATCCCAGCTACTCCAGAGGCTGAAGCAGGAGAATCACCTGAACCTAGGAGGTGGAGGTTGCAGTGAGCCAAGAAAGCACCACTGTACTCCAGCCTGGGCGACAGAGCAAGACTCCGTCTTGGAAAAAGAAAATAAAATTAAGTAAGTAAGAAAGTAAGTAAGTAAATGAATAAATAGCCAAAAAATGTTTTCCTGGAATTAGGGAGCTACAGGGGTTGCAGGTGGAGGGGTGAGGGGTAGAAGGGTTGTGGGTAGGGGCAGAGAAAGACAGGGATTACCAAGTGGTGTGAGGAAACTTCTCGGTGTGGAGGATGTTCATTCTCCTGATCGTGGTAATAGTCCCATAGGCTATACGTGGGTTAAAATGTATCAAATTGTCCACTTTATGAGCAGTTTCTTATACTTCATTCATAGCTCCATAAATCTGTGAACAAAATAGACTCTAGGGTAAATGCAGCTTATACACAGTTTCCTATAGTGGTTTTCAAACTGAGTTTTGAGGGAAACCTTGGTGTTCTCAGGGCTTCTGGGACTGGTGTCTGAGGGAAGTGGTCGGGGGAAGCAGGCTGGCTGAGCTCAGCCTCCAACTCTGCTGCTTCTACCAGAGGAGCTGTTCTCTGGCCTATAATACATCCTCGAGCCTTCAGGTCACTGGTGAAGCCACTCAGGGTCCACTGGTGGAGTGGGCTTCAGAGGCTGGGACTAAGCTGTGGGGAAGTTACAGCTGGGAGGAAGGATGGGGAGGGCCTGGTGGGGGTGGGTCACTCTACAACCTGCCTGGGAACCCAAGGTAAGCGTCAGGTCCTGCTGCAGATCAGCTTCTCCAGGGAAAAGCGGGTACCCCCGGGGAGGGAGACTCTGCACACAGGGCTCCCACATCCCCTGAGATGAGGCATTAAAAGGACTAGGACTTGGGATAGGAACTGTAGTAGGAGTCTGTGTGGTATAGTGAAGAGGTTCTTGTGATGCATCCAGGGAGTTTGTAAATATGCAGAATCCCAAGCCCCTTCCTCTGGGACTCTGATTGAGATGTTCTGGGGAAAGGACCTGGGGATCCTGAGTCCAAGGACCAGGCCAGGAAAAAGCTAGTGGAGTGGACAGAGCACTGGTTCTGGACTCAAAGTGCCCTGGCTCCAACTCTCAGCTCCCTTGGCCATGTGAGCTTAGGCAAGTTACTTAATCTATCAGAGCCATGGGATCTTCATCTTCAATAACTCCCTGTGGCTTAGATAATGTTATGGGCTGAACTATGTCTCACATCAGACTCATGTGTTGAAGCCCTAAACTCCAGTACCTCAGAATGTAATCATATTTGGAAATAAGGTCTTTAAAGAGGTAACTAAATAAAAATAAGGTTGTTGGCAGTAGGTCCCAATCCAATATGACTGGCTTCCTTATAATAGGAGATTAGACATAGACAGGCATAGAGGGAAGACCATGTGATGACACAGGGAGAAGGCAGTTATCTACAAGCAGGGAGAGGGGCCTCGGAAGAAACCAAACCTGCAGACAACTTGATCTTGGACTTCTAGGTTCCAGAACCATGAGAATATAAATTCCTGTTGTCTAAGCTGCCCAGACCGTGGTGTTTTGTTATGGCAACCCTAGCAGATTAATACAAGTAGGAAGTAGAGTATGCAGTGCCTGGCATGCAGTGAAGTCCAGTAAATGGGAGCTATCTTTGTTACTGACACTAATCACCCAACAGAAATATCCAGGAATCTCTAAATAGCTGGTCCTGAAGCCAAGAGGAAATAGTGATGATGTTCGTGTCTGGGTCAGGGCTGCTTTCCTGCAGTAATTGTTTGCTGACCGTGCCCTGGAGGCTGGACCATCTCTGTGCCCAAGAAGACTGGGGCAGTGCTGTGGTGTCGTTCTGCCATTTCCTGGGTTGCAGGGAGAAAGGTATTCCTTTAGTCCTGGTAAGGTGTTGGCATTGACACAAACCTGTCAGGCAGTTATGGTATTGTGGAAGGCCAGCATCCAGTGGAGCGGAGAATAGGTGGGAATAACTCTAATAAAATAGAAAAATGCTACCAAGGAGCCTGGGCATTGAATTTTAAAAGGCATGCTGAGCTTTTGGGGGAATTGAAGTAAGAAATCAGCAGAAGCCACAACAAGGAGGAAATGGGATGCATTTGCCTATGTTGAAATGATTTGGGGAGGTGTTTGATGAGCATTTTGCAAAGCTTTTTTCTCTTTTCCTACTCAGCCGGGAGTTTCTTCCTCTGGATTCCCACAGTGCCTGCCTACCTTCTGAGACTTAGTTCATCATTTCAGTTTACTTGCTTGCTATGTCTCCCATTGAACCCATGGACTCGATGAGAACGGGGATCTTGCAATATTTATCTCAGTTTCCTAGATGGGCATTGAATAGATAGATGGTGGTTTGAGTTTCTGAATGTAGTACTCACATTTTCTACTATAACGTATTCACTCTGACCAAGGCACTACTCTGTGCATCTTAAAAACAGTAACTGATTAAATCTTTTAACCACTCCTATGTATTACATGATGTTAAGCCACAGGGAGAGTAAGCATTTGTCCACGGTCTCACACCTAAGCAGGAAGGAGGATTCAGACCCAGGCAGTCTGGCTCCAGCATTCAGTCACTGAGCATACCGTCACTACCATGGGAGAGTGGCTACTTCTGGTAGCCCTTTCTTCTACACCAAGTGTTTTTAACCTTTTCTGTGCCATGCCCTCCTGGAATTTGCGTGATACCTGAGAACTCTTTCCAAGAATAAACCTTTTAAATGCATAAAAATTAAAACATATAGGATTACAAAAAACCTCAATTATAATAAAATACAGCTATCAAAATAAGATATCAAATTTGTGAAATAGTAGTAGTACACACCTCTTTATTCACACATTAATTTGTGAAATAGTAACGTACACATCTCTTTATTAACAGATTAAATAACAAGAGCTGGCAGTGGATCTAATCACTATTGTAATCCCCCATCAGTCATAATGTTTAATTGCTTCTCGGCCTTTTGGCTAAGATCAAGTGTAGTCATAATGTTTAGAGATTATTATAAACATATCATAAAGTAATATTTGGTGATATCTGCAACAACTGTAAAGTGAGAGGAAGAGGTATGAGATTTTGATTGGTGATAAAGTCACAGTTACTGCACATACTACTGTTGTCTGTTCCTACTTCATAATTGAAAGAAATAAGCAATTCAGTTAGAGATGGTGAAAAAAAAATAGAGGTGTGTGTTTTTGTCATCTAAGGACGCAGACCCCCTGAAGTCGAGGGTTGGATGTGGACCCTTGTTTGGGACCTCTGTTCCAGATGCGCCAGCTTTCATTTCTCCTCAAGTGTGATCTGTCAGCCAGCAGCGTCGGCATCACCTGCAAGGTCGTTGAAATATAGAACACAACCCCCTCCCTAGGTGTATGGATTGGAATCTGCATTTCAATGAGATCTTCAGGTGATTTGTATGCACGTAAACACTTGAGAAGCACTGCAAAATATATGCTTGCTTAGGTTAGACCAGCAAAGAGCTTGAACAGTATAGAAAGGTGTGACTGTACCTGTGTTTCTACCCTTCTTTCTGCCTTTTTACAAGCAACTTCCTGAAGTGAGGTACAACTTAACAGATGGTGATGTTGTAACAATAGCCACTGTCTGTCTGTCTGTCCCACCTTGGGACCACTAACCTTCAGGGCAAGGGTATTAGTATTCTCGATTTTGTCTCCCACAGGTGATGGGTGGACCGACCAGCAGATTCTGCTTTTTGGAGAGTGGAGTCAGCAGCAGTCTACCCATTCTGCCTGTGGCTGGGGGTAAATCAATGCCCTTCACGGAGGAAAGATATTTTGTGTCTCAGATCCAAGTCCAGTTATCCAATCCAGCTTTTCCAACGCTAGAACATAAAGAGCATTTTAATTTTCTTCTCAGCTCTATTTCTCAATTGGTTCTGAACCTTTTGAGGAGGGATCTGATTAATTAGTCCCCTCAAATCCCAGCAATATTGACTGCTGGAAAAGTTAAAGCCAAGTGTACAAAACATCAGGAATGCATTTACGTAATAACCTCATTCCTGAATCATTTGTAAGGCTCTACCCTTGTTTTCCCTTGTATTTCCCTCTTCCCTTGAATTTTTGTTTTCTTTCTGTTATCTTGTTCTATTTGCTCTGTCACTGTAAGCCTTCTTAAATCATTTTTAGAATAAGTTAAGAGCACAGACTCATAAATCAACAAAAGTAGCAATATACAAATATAAAAATACAAATACAAATCTTAGTAGACAGAGGCTGAACCTATATGCAGGGCCACTGCCTTGCTCAACAGCAGGAGGCACCATTCTTGCTGTTTATGTAAATAGTGCTCTTTTTGAGTACAATAGACTACAAGGTGAAAAGTGGAATTATGCAACTGGTGGCTGTGATCCAGAACTTTTGATAAATTTAGTCTCTGTATACTAGTTGGCAATATGTTATTGAAAAGACTAATGAAGTTTTTGGTAACTAAGGGCATTTGGGGTAGGCTGTTCTTTTGTGAAAATGTTCTTAAAGTATTCTAAAAATGTTCTATACTCTTGGGATACATGAATGAATGGAGGTGGCTTCCTCCTTCACTTAGCTTAGAGTATTCAGCGATTTGAAAGCCAGGAATTGAAGCATTGCATGGAGATAGAATTATGCCATTCCCCTGCTAAATGAGTCCAAACACTTTCCATTGCACTTAGAATAATAACTGAACTCCTTATTTGGGTGACAGGCCCTGTAAGATCTAGCTGGCTCCCTGTCTCTTTTATCAGCCTTGCATAGCACCACTCTCCAAAGATCCTTTCATCCTCAGGGTCTCTACATACACCGTTCTTTCTGCCCGGAACACCCTTCCCTTCCCTACCCCTTCACCAGTGCAATGCTGATCATCATCCTTTAGAAGTTAACTCAAACTCCATCAAGTCCCCTGTTACATTCTTTACAATCCTTATAATGTTAATAATCATTGCTCATGCCATCTTTCCTTAGCCTCCCCTTTCCTCTGGCACTGTACACTCCTGAGAACATGGGCTGTACTTGTCTTGTTTTCTATACTTTATTGCCAGCTAGGCTAGCAGTGCCTGGCAACTAGCAGGGGCTCATTGAATGATGTAATGAAGGAATGAATGCAAAATGGGAAACAGATCCACAGACACAACTAAAGCGTTGGAGAACACATGGAGTGAGGACAAATGTAAATGTGAAAAGGAGTGTATTTACCATTTTAAAAAGAAAAGGGAGAGGACTGGTTCTGCTCACATCCTGAACATGCAAAGAGGCCATTGTAAGGGAGGAGGGTCAGCTATGGTCTTCACTGTGGTAGATGAGCAGCTCTACTATTGTCAGGAATTGTGGGACAATAGAAAATTAGTTACAGTGGCAGCAGCAGAAAAAGAGTTAGACATTAAGAATTTTTCTGAATCTCAAGAATAATGAAAATTGAACCAGAAAGGCAGAATAGCCTAGCGTTGATGAGATAGACTCTAGGTTCAAATTCTCACATTACTACTTACTGGCTCCAAGATCTTGGGCAAATTACCTAAACTCTCTGTGCATTATTCACTTACAAAGTGATAATAATGATGGTTCCCACCGCATAGGCAGGGTGAGCATGCTTCAAACTCAGGCACTTTTGAGAGTAAAAGGAGCACTGGGTGCCATAAGCTTTGCTGGGATCGTAGGCATAAATTGGTACTCTACCCAGCACACGAAGAATGGTTAGTCTATTCCTAAAATGTCATAAGGATTAAATAAATTAATATATGTTATCCACTTAGAGGCATGCCTGACACAGTGCTCAGTTAAGGCTCGCTACTATCATTAAGAAATGATAGAATCTTTCTGGAGACTTTAGGAGAAGATGGACAGTTGATTATATGGTTTGGAGTTTCTATCTTGGGGAGCAT
Source organism: Piliocolobus tephrosceles (assembly GCF_002776525.5). NCBI lineage: Eukaryota > Metazoa > Chordata > Mammalia > Primates > Cercopithecidae > Piliocolobus > Piliocolobus tephrosceles. Next base: position 136,615,070 of record NC_045435.1, read on the forward strand.
CAGATTTTAATTGCTTATTTAAAAATTCTCCCTTCATGTTTAATCTTTTTTAAACATTAAACATATGCAGAAACTACCCAGTAACTCCTACCCAGCTCAATAAATAGAATATTGCAGAACTCCAGAGGTCCCTCTTATGTCCCTTCCTAATCAGCAACCCATTGCCTCTACCCCAGGAGTAACCACTTTTCTGACTACCAACCCTGTTGGTGAGTTTTGCCTGTTTTTGAAATGCACACAAATGGATGCATACTGGATGCACTCCTTCATGTCTGACTTCTTCTACTCAATTCTTGGTTAATGTGGTTTACCCCTGCTGTTGAATGGAGTAGAAATCTGTTTAATCTCATTGTTGTGTAATATTCCATTGTGTGAATACACCACAATTTATTTATTGATTCTACTATTGATGGACATTTCCAATTTCAGGCTATTATGAAAAACGTTGCTATGGCTATTCTTATTTTTGGGGATGTACAAGTATCTTCTGTCAGGTTTATGTTAGATCTAGGAGTGGAATTACTGGCTTGTATGGGTGCATATGTTCAGCTTCAATTCACCTCTCCACCAGCATCTATGGGAATTCTGATTGCTCCACATTCTCACCACCCTTAGGCGTTGTAGGTCTTTTTGATTTTAGGTATTCTGAAAGTTATCTCATTGTGAGATTTTAAAAAGTGCTTATGAATTCCACCTAATTATAACAATAACACACACTCTGATTTCCTGAGTACCTACTAATGACGGGTGCTTCACAGAAATTACTTCATTTAATGTATGCACGAACCCTCTGAGTGAGATGTTATTGTTCTCATTTTATAGGTAAGGACCAGTGGGACTCAATCATTTACACACGGTCATGGAGATTATAAGTGTCAAAGCCAGGACCGGGGTCCAGTTCAGTTTAATGCAAGCCCTCTTTCCACAACACCGTGGTGTTGACCCTGCAGCAGTCAAGACCAAAGAGAGAAAATGGCAGCCTTAGGAGAGCAGCAAGGACACCGTGAACCTAGCGGCTGCTCTGATGCTTTCTGTGTGATAAATTCCTGGAAGAGGTGGGTTGTTGGGGTTTACAGATGCTCTTTTGGTCTCACTGCAGGGCATTGTGTATACTCCCTTCTCCAACTCTAATTAGAGATCGGCCCTTTGTTCCCAGGGCACAAGTATTTCAAACGTGCTGAGCCAGAAAACTTGAGTGGACACCTTGTCCCAGCAACAAATGAATCTCACATAGCGTTGGCCCATTATTTTTCCTACTTCTCCTCTTCCTCCATCCTCCTCCTCCTCCTCCTCCTCTTCCTCTTTGAAAGAGCATCAGTCCGTTGTTTGAAGATGACCCCCGAGTCACCCCTGTGGGGAGGCCTCAGTTTTCTCCCTTGCCAAGGATGATGTTGCTCTCATTACCTTACCTATGAGTAAGTGGTACCCGCTGTTGTCACCCAGAGCTTCGTGAGACAGTGATAACCACTCCTGGATGGAAGTCGTGGAAATAAGGGCCACATTTGGGAGGAGCCCCACTTCCCCTAGGATCTTTCTGGGGTTCCCCATTTGCCCTCCTCTCTCTGTCGCAAGTCTGGATCTCCTTAGAGCAACCTGCCCCTCTCTCCACCACAGGGACCTTCAGGATGCTCCCCAGTACACTGTGCTCTTTCATGTATAACTGGAGCTACCTGGAAACTTACCTCCAACCTCCACATGTCCACCATCCATCCTTGAAAAAGAAGACACATCTGTAACTCAGATATTGGTAAATATTTACATTGTAAAATAAACAAAAATGCCAAACTACAGAACACACAAAACCAAAACAACTTAATGAATTATTTATGTAGCAAACACTTTTGTAACTACTGCCTGCAACAAGAAACAGAACATTGCTGACCATCTCTGAGGCCTTCACGTGCCCTGACCCATCACCACCCGTCTCTCCTTAAGAAGGATACTTCTTTCAAAAGTATCTACCTTCCCACTTCTGCAGCCATCATGTCCTTGAGTTATTTTGTATAATTTGATTACCTAAGTGTGCATCCCTAGACACTCTAGCAGAGTTTTCTTTTTGAGACTGGTACAGGTGTTTATCCAAATCATCAGGCAGAAAAATGTCTTAGAGTTCCTCTCATTCTTTCTGTCTCCTTAGTCCCCTCCCACACATCGATTCCTCCTTCCCTTTCTGCCTCTGCTTGCAGCCTCTACGCTGCCCTGTGGCTCCCTGCCTCCCACAGCTGCCTGGCTTGTGTTTTCTGGTTTCCCATTTTGACTGCCTTTTTCCTTCTGAGGAGCAGCCCTTGAAAATCCTGATGAATACAATTCTCTATCTCATTCTTTATAGCTCACATACATACTTAGGATAACTTTGTCCCTCTTTGACTGCTAGAAAACTTCATTTCAGCCTTCAAGACAGGTCAAATATCTCTTCTTCTATAAACACTTCCTTAACTCCCTTCACAGGGTTATTTTTTTGTGTCCTCAAAACATATCTTGAATGCCTTAATTATGCATTCCCCTCACTGTATAGTTACATTTTGCTCACATGTCTGTCTTCCTGGTTGGTAGGGTTATGAGGTGTCTGGCATGTAGGAGGTGATCAATAAATGTCTCTTGAGTGAACAAGGGCCTATGCAAATTCTTCATAATATAGATATTGTGTGGAGTGAGTGCATACAAAAATAATAAGTTGGGAGTGGGCAGAAGCTAGCATATTTTTAGCTGCAATTGTCACGTAACAAACCCACAGGACATATGAAAAATATAGTCAGAGAATATGGGGTGAAGGGACACTGGGGATGTTCCAAAGAAGATAATACAATGCCCTAAAGGGAGCACACATTTTGAGCTAGGAGAATTTTGTGTTTTTTTGTGTGTGTGTTCTTTTTAATTAAATGACATTTTAGAGTTCAGGAAAATCCTCAAAATATGTCAACCACTTTTTAAAAAACAATTAAAGTAATATGCATAATGGTTAACAAATATCAAGCAGTAAAAAAGGTGTGAAACAAAAAGAAAAAGGCTTTCTTTTCCACCTCCCTCTTAACTTGTCTAATTTTCTAGAATCTTTTAAAGAAAATTTCCAGGTACTTTCTCAGGACATCATAAGGCACTTCAAATATTTGCTTACCAGTAGAGAGGGGTCATCTAGAATGTTGACTTTAGCATCAGTCAGATATGGGTTTTAGTCTACTGCTTATTACCTGTGTGACCTACCAGAGGCAAAAGTTTCTCCAAAATCTTGAGCTAAACATTGGTTTAACCATCTTGGATTCTTCAGGATAATAGTTCACCTTTTCTTCCTCATGCTCCTTTTGCTTTCTTTCTCTGTTCCTTCCTTCCTTCCTTCCTTCCTTCCTTCCTTCCTTCCTTCCTTC